>NC_140570.1:8095470-8425470 GCF_057381845.1 Rhamphochromis longiceps | reverse complement strand
GTCAGTGTAAGGAAGCCTCTGATAGGGACTGGGCAAAGAGCAGAGGGATTCTGAGATGTCAATCAATAGGCAAGCTGTCAAGCTTACAGCTTTCAGAAACTAATGAAGAAAAAAGGAGGCTAGACATTTTTCATATTCTAAAAAATAAAGTTTGTAAAATTCCAAATGTCTTCAAAATGTTCCTCTGTGACTTCTCTTGGCCTGCTGTCTAGACAAACCTCTTGTTAATGTTTAAAATGTTCAAAATCCACTTCCAGATGCTGCTACTCTTTCAGCTGACAGCTTGTCTAGTAGACCACTTATTTCCTTCCATCCATCCATTCGCTTCCGCTTATCCTTTTCAGGGTCGCGGGGGGCGCTGGAGCCTATCCCAGCTGTCATAGG
This sequence comes from Rhamphochromis longiceps, assembly GCF_057381845.1. Taxonomy (NCBI): domain Eukaryota; kingdom Metazoa; phylum Chordata; class Actinopteri; order Cichliformes; family Cichlidae; genus Rhamphochromis; species Rhamphochromis longiceps. The sequence continues at coordinate 8,425,086 of NC_140570.1, read as the reverse complement.
GCGAGAGGCAGGGTACGCCCTGGACAGGTCGCCAGTCTGTCACAGGGCTAACACACAGGGACAGACAACCATTCGCACTCACATTCATTCACACCTAGTGGCAATTTGGATTATCCAATTAACCTATCCCCACAAGCTGCATGTCTTTGGACGGTGGGAGGAAGCCGGAGTACCCGGAGGGAACCCACGCAAACACGGGGAGAACATGCAAAGTCCACACAGAAAGACCCCGGCCTGATGGTGGAATTGAACTCAGGGCCTTCTTGCTGTGCGGCAACGGTGCTAACGACCGTGCCACAGTGCTGCACTTATTTCCTTCAACCTTGCAAATGTTAGGACAGAGGGTAGAGTATGAATACGAAGTAGCAAAATCAAAACAGTAAAAAAAAGTATTTGTTATTAATCCAGAATTAGTGTAAATTGGAGCAGAAAGAAAGGAAGAAGACTTCTGCTTTCAAGATTTTTGGCTATGTTTTCTTCTTCAGTGTGCCTGCACAGTTAGGTGTTTATGTTACTTGTGAATTACCTCATTAAACCCAGTGGCCTGATCCCTGTAATCCATTGAATCTCCACTGTTGAAACACTTATTGCTGCAATAGTGCATAATTAGGCTGTTTAGCTAGCTATTGTTCCCAACCAGTGGAAAACAGCACCGTGTAGTCACTGTGGCTCTGTGTCCTTCTGCGTGTTTATGTGCACTGACATTTCTTAACCATTAGGAGCCGGTATAAGCTCACTAATACATGTGCAGGCAGCTCTCTGAACATAATGAGTGGTGAAGAGAATATCCAGAAGCCTATGCTTATCTTTCTCTCGTGCAGCTGATGACCGTGACATGCAGCAGCATGAGAATGACAGCAAGAGGAAGTACTTCTGTTTGGCAACAGTGGACAGTTGCTCCCTTTCCTGTGACTTCTTAATAAGGAACAGGCCAAGCATGTGACTGTGGGATGGGACACAGGAGCAGGGCTTTGCAACAGTTCAGTGGCTTTTTTAAGGAGATAATAGATTTGCATCATTCCATCTTTCAGTTTCTTACCATTCATCTTTTTCCTTGCTCTGTTCCTTTAATAAAACCCTGTATATTTGACAAAATGAATGAATAAAACCCATTAACACTTATACTTTGTCTTCATTGAGACTGGAAACAGTTTTCTCTTACTTGACAGCAAGATATTTATGCGTCTTTCTCCGGCCTCCCCTCTTTCCAACACCCCTGCAGGTAATTCTGGGCGAGTACCGCTGGCTCTCCTACAAGGACACCCTCACGGCAGCCTCCCATCTGGGCAGCGGTCTGGCGGCGTTGGGGCAGCGGCCTAAAACCAACATCGCTATCTTCTGTGAGACACGAGCAGAGTGGATAATAGCTGCCCAGGCTTGTTTCACATACAACTTCCCATGTAAGTCCAGGTTTCTCTGAGGACTTAAACATGCAGCGAACATTGCATACATAATGCTAACACAAGGACAGAAACATCGATCTCTCTATACTACTATGCATCTTTTTGTTTCATATGGACTTTCCATTTGCCCTCCTTTACACTACAGTGGTCCCTCCTTTATCACGGGTGTTACGTTCTAAAAAATAACCCGCAATAGGTGAAATCCACGAAGTAGCGAACTTTATTTTTTACAATTATTATAGATGTTGTAAGGCTGTAAAATCCCTCACTACACACTTTATATACTTTTCTCAGACAGGCGTCGACATTTTCCACACGTTTCTCTCTTGTTTAAACACTCTCAAAGTTCTCTCAAAGAAAAATATATCCAGTATTATAGAATGAAACCAAAGATCACACTCTGTTTTCAGGCCCAGACCCTGGGAATAGAGCAGCTGCGAGAGAATACAACATTAATGAATCAATGGTACGGAAGTAGAGGAAGCAAGAAGAATGAGTTGAGTAAAGTTTGACTTATCCGACTGTTTGGTTTCGCTTAATGCGCCTTATAATCCTTTGATGTCAACACTGTTGTTTTTGTTTTCTTCTGCTAGCGAAGATTTAAATTTGACAAGCTGGATGCATTCTGTACTGTACAGGAGACACGGCACGAGACTGAATGAAAATGGTCTACAGTCGATCAGGACGCAGAACACAATGCGCTGTAAAAAAAACAAAACAAAAAAAACATGCAAAATTGCACAAAAAAAAATCAGCAAAACAGCGAGGCTGCGAAAAGTGAACCACGATGTAGCGAGGGACCACTGTATACAGATGTGTAATGGAGAGGAGTGTGTGTCTGTGTGTGTTATTTTGGGTCCTGTTGCCAGTGCAGCCCGAGCTGCTGTCAGGTACTGTTAGTTTTTCTTGGTGTTACTTGTGACAAATGCTAACTGACATTCAGCCTACAATCCACCCTTATAGCAGTATGTCCAGAGCTGAAGTTAAGGCCTCCTCAGTTCAGTGTTACTTCAGAAGTAGGCGAGCCCAGATGTGGGACACAGGAGGCATCAGCTTAAAATTACAAACCCAGTCAGGTACATAAAAACACAGGGAAGAGGTTATAGGTGAGAATCACCAGACACCGAATGATACAATATTATCACAATACTTAACTCTCGATATGCTGAGTATTTCAGTAATATATATTGTGATTAATCATGTTTTCTCACTTCAGTTGTTTTTTTGCTGAAAAATAAGATATTCAAGCATACCAACACTGTCACTAAAACTGCAATACATGTTCCCATAAAATGGAACCCATCTGATAACGGTCTGATATTACTCACATATCTGTCTGCAATTGTATGGGGTCAATTTATGACAATTACAGTGGGGCAAAAAAGTATTTAGTCAGCCACCGATTGTGCAAGTTCCCCCACTTAAAATGATGACAGAGGTCAGTAATTTGCACCAGAGGTACACTTCAACTGTGAGAGACAGAATGTGAAAAAAAATCCATGAATCCACATGGTAGGATTTGTAAAGAATTTATTCGTGAATTAGGGTGGAAAATAAGTATTTGGTCACCTCAAACAAGGAAAATCTCTGGCTCCCACAGACCTGTAACGTCTTCTGTAAGAAGCTTTTCTGTCCCCCACTCGTTACCTGTATGAATGGCACCTGCTTGAACTCATCATCTGTATAAAAGACACCTGTCCACAGCCTCAAACAGTCAGACTCCAAACTCCGCCATGGCCAAGACCAAAGAGCTTTCGAAGGACACCAGGAAAAGTATTGTAGACCTGCACCAGACTGGGAAGAGTGAATCTACAATAGGCAAGCAGCTTGGTGTGAAAAAATCAACTGTGGGAGCAATCATCAGAAAATGGAAGACATACAAGACCACTGATAATCTCCCTCGATCTGGGGCTCCACGCAAGATCTCATCCCGTGGGGTCAAAATGATCATGAGAACGGTGAGCAAAGATCCCAGAACCACACGGGGGGACCTGGTGAATGACCTGCAGAGAGCTGGGACCAAAGTAACAAAGGTCACCATCAGTAACACACTACAACGGCAGGGAATCAAATCCTGCAGTGCCAGACGTGTTCCGCTGCTGAAGCCAGTGCATGTCCAGGCCCGTCTGAAGTTTGCCAGAGAGCACATGGATGATACAGCAGAGGATTGGGAGAATGTCATGTGGTCAGATGAAACCAAAGTAGAACTTTTTGGTATAAACTCAACTCGTCGTGTTTGGAGGAAGAAGAATACTGAGTTGCATCCCAAGAACACCATACCTACTGTGAAGCATGGGGGTGGAAACATCATGCTATGGGGCTGTTTTTCTGCCAAGGGGACAGGACGACTGATCCGTGTTAAGGACAGAATGAATGGGGCCATGTATCGTGAGATTTTGAGCCAAAACCTCCTTCCATCAGTGAGAACTTTGAAGATGAAACGAGGCTGGGTCTTCCAACATGACAATGATCCAAAACACAGCGCCCGGGCAACAAAGGAGTGGCTCCATAAGAAGCATTTGAAAGTCCTGGAGTGGCCTAGCCAGTCTCCAGACCTCAACCCCATAGAAAATCTGTGGCGGGAGTTGAAAGTCCGTGTTGCTCGGCGACATCCCCAAAACATCACTGCTCTCGAGAAGATCTGCATGGAGGAATGGGCCAAAATACCAGCTACTGTGTGTGCAAACCTGGTAAAGACCAATAGTAAACGTTTGACCTCTGTTATTGCCAACAAAGGTTATGTTACAAAGTATTGAGTTGTATTTTTGTTATTGACCAAATACTTATTTTCCACCCTGATTTACCAATAAATTCTTTACAAATCCTACCATGTGGATTCATGTATTTTTTTTTCACATTCTGTCTCTCACAGTTGAAGTGTACCTCTGGTGCAAATTACTGACCTCTGTCATCATTTTAGGTGGGGGAACTTGCACAATCGGTGGCTGACTAAATACTTTTTTGCCCCACTATATATCCTATTTATTTCTGATAATACAACAATTAACTGCAATAAAGGATCAAAAATCACATACCCGTTGCTCTCTACATAGACAGAAATTTGCATTTAATATTTACATTTGCACTCTGAAACATTTGTATTCTACAGAAACATAACAACCAGCACTTGAGTTGTGCTCGGGTGCAATCACATTGTGATCATAAGCGGCCATGAGTGTGCAACAGCCTCAACTCTGGGCAACCATTTAACCATCACAAGCCATAATTAGTCACAGAATGTGGGAAAAAAAGCAGCCACCAGTTTGTTTTTTTGGAGATGAAAGGCGGTTGCTGTCCTATTTTACTTGTGTGACTGAGCTCTTAGGGGGAAGATTTGTTTCCAGTGTTTCCAGTGTTGATGTTTCAAGTTTTCTTAGATAATGTTATCTCAGGAGTGTGGTGAAGGGGATGAGCTCTCTCAATCGTAGTATTTTTTTTAGAGTAGTTGAACTTTTTTTTTTTTTTTAAATATTGATATTCGGTGTCCCTGTATGGATACAATATTGCCAAACAAAATATAGCAGTGCTCTGCTGTATGGATTTTTTTCCATTACTCCTACTGTTTTTTTTTTTAAATCCAGGAACAAAAGAAAGAAGCAATAAATAAAGTAGGCTCAATAGAATGGTATGAAAGCAATAAACAGACTCGTGACGTGGGAAACTGCTGGACCACATTCACATGAGGGACTGATTGGCTCATAATAGACATCCCAGCATCAATAAACATGCACCAGAGGCACTCAGACACAAATTGTAACACATCCTGGATAATTTTATTAGGGAACTAAAATGTTTTATTTTAGATAATATACCAACCTTGTTCCCACAACAATTCCAACTATACTTATAAATTGACTTGTAGTTATATTGCTTTTCTACTACAAGCTTCATTCACACATGCAGCACTTTTATTTTATGCCTTTAGATGCTTTGTTATCATCATTATCATTATCAAATTTTGGCCCATAGACTGGATGAGCCAGGAATCGAACCCTTAAACCTTTCATTTAGTATCTGACCCACTCTACACTTGTAAGCCACAGGTACCTGCCGTGTAACTTTGTCATTCCCCAAGTAAAAGGTGTTTGATGTATTCACAGGTGTTACAGTAAAAAGTCCTAATGAAGAGTATCTTTTGAAAAGTAAGAGTGCCTACAGTAAAACAGGCTGACAAATGGATCTGCTTTTTTCACGGACATACAGATAATTTGTACATTATCATGTGCTTTCAGTTTTGGCTATATGGTTTGTATTCTCTGTATTCTCTTCCTTTTGGTCTTTCCCTCTGAGTAGCTCTAAATAAGTCTGGATGTGGCAGATTTATAGCCATTTTTGTGTGTGTGCATGTGTGTGTGTGTTTGAAAATGTGTTTGTGTGTGTTTGCATGTTAGTGGTTTCATGTTAGTGGACAACTTGTAACATGGAGGGCCCAGCTGAGACAGAAGAAGGTCAATTTGTCCCTTCTGCTTCGGCGTTATATAAGTGTCCCATTTCTCCTCCTTTGGTGCTTTCTCTTTTCCCCATCCGTTTTTCCCGAGTTCTTGTTAGGAAAAGATGCTCAAACGCTGACAAGAGTACATTTTTGAAAAAAATAATTATACACTAATGGTGTTTGTACTTGTACGGCACTCATACACTTAGCAAAAACGTGTCTTGTGTAATGGAAAGTGGTTCGTTCGGTGTAGTTTTTCATTTCTTCCACTGAATGAATCATTCAGTGTTAGGCAAAGCTGATTTATCTTCTTAATGTGTGTTTCTGGGGACGTCAAGAATCACGACAATAAAAGCCAGCGAGGATTACTTGGAAGAAAGAAAAGCAAAGCAAAGATCTTCTCTCGCTCTGAATAAAAACGTTAATAATCAGAGAGAGCAAAGCAGCTGTGGGCTTCAGCATGATTTACTCTTTAATATGTTCCATAGCAAAGACTGCAGCACCTTTTATTCATCACAAGCTTCAACGGCAGTTCGTTAAATCTTTTTGATTACCCATAAAGGACCCTTTTGTTCGGGCTATCCACTTTAATTTAAGCTCCATTAAACTGTCATTCTCATAAAAGACACAGCCATCCAAGCCAAGAAAGCATCTTTATATTTCATCTTCCTCTGATGCAAACACAAACAGTGGGAGAGTGGAAAAGCCAGGGGCAGTGGACAGCACACAGAGGCCTTAAAGGTTGGAAAGAGCAGCAGAGGAAGAAACAGAGGGGAGGAAGGAGAAGAAGACAAGTGAGGGCCAATGGCGTCAGAAGAGGGGTGAGAGAGTCTACGTGAGCATCTGATGTTGACAGAGGCATCAAGGAGTCAGCCAAAGGCCCCCAGTGAACTCACATACTTAGTGTGTGTGTATGTTTTCATTGTACTTCATATTCACTGTACATTGGCTCAGAAGGCCAACTTTTGTGAGCTGTCTACTCTACCGTATATAAGTTACATAAAAGGTGTATCACAAGCATCAGCTGCACAGCAGAGCTCCCCCTCGCAGAGTCAAGGATAGGCTTCTCTTTCAAGATGTCATTTGTTGTATCAAACTAAAAAAAAACGAGTCCAGACTCCACTTTGTTGCTACTTAGTGGAATCTGGATGTTTGCTAAGCTTCCTGTACTAACATCTAGTGTGTGACAGTGTGTGTATGTGTTAAGCTTGGGCCACATTGAATGTTTAGATCTCACGGCTGGAGGTGTCATGGCTCTCCCTCTCACACACACGGTCACCCGCACACAGCAGCAGCGCAGGAAGTGTTGGAGCTCCATGACGCAAGATTTTGATGTCACAAATCCCTGTCCCATAAACCCCTGTGTCTGTGTCAGAGCCGGGACGCAGGGTTGCAGACTATGTTATTCTGTGCTAGCCTGCTTCTGTTGCTGTCAGTGTATCTACTGTTGTTTCCTCTTGTTACTTTTTTCTCCTTCTTTCCTTCCTCTGTTTTTTTTGTCTCCTGCTCTCATCTTTTAAAACAAACACATTCTTCAGCTGAGCGCTAATTATATTATGTTTTTTTCAGTTTTTCTGTGTAAATGTGCATCCTGTCTAATGTGAAGAAGAAATAATTGCAGTTTTTATAAAATGTATTAAGTTTCAGGGAATCATTCACAACAAGGACATGCAGCAAAAGCTTTTTTTAAATCATAAGAATGAAGAAAATTCGAGGCAAACGATTAAGTCAATCACAGTTATGTTAGTACCCGTTAAGTACCTCAGTGAGACACCAGGCTGAATAATAATCGCAAGCTGGACATGAAGCAAAATCAGTACTGTTATTGTTTTTATTTAACAACTTGAAGGGGGGAAGGGGGGGGGGGGGGTCCGTGCAGGAAGAGACTAGAAGCAAACAGAGAACAAATTCTGCAACATGTGGTGTCAACAGGTGAAATAACCATTAGTGACACAATGCGAGCAAGTCCCACAATAACTTTGAGTCAAGCAATTAAATTTATTTAGAATTAAATCACAACAGAATTCACCTTAATAACATAAGGAAAAGACTATAACATTAAAGAACTTGCCAATAGTCATGAGCAAGCACTAGGTGATAGCAAGAAACCTCTAAGAGGTCCAAGCTCAGGGAGAGGCAGCCATCTGCTGTCACGAGATGGGGGTGAGGGGAAAGAGAAGGGGAAATTGAAGTGATATAATTGAAGTGACTAATAATGAAAGCATAGGATACCAATGAATTTGGAACATCTGCTTATGCATGCAGCGGTTTATATATTTAGCTAAGTAAAAGAAAAACAATTGTAGGAATCATATGGATAGTGAAGTGAGGTTTTATTGTCTGTATTTTAGTTGTGGAGGATTAAAATATCTTTTAATGGGCCTGTGGTCCTGTTTTCTAAAAATGCACAGTATTCCTCGTTGGGTACAGGTAAATGTTTATGGTCTTAAATTTGCTCTAAAAATTGACAGAGTGGAAAAAATGCAAAGGAAGAAAGAGACCATACATATGGTGAACATTTGGTATGGTGTGAACATATAACACACACAGCCAATCAAACATGCATAAGAAGATTGAAGGGAAATTGTCCAAATTTAAATAAGTGTTTTTTAATGTTGTGATTTTTAACCCCTTTTGATTATACTTCTCTAGGGCAACCATGTTTTTTTGCCCCAAGTAGAGAAGAGAAAACCTTTATTTTAACTTTCTTCTGCTGAGAAGTTTTGTAAAAGCACATAAACATAATTCACTTAAAAACTTTATGATCTGCGTTTGGGAATTTAAACTACATACTCAGTTGTGCTTATGATCTGGGGATATTTTTGTCATGTTTTGAGTCCCTTTGATCCTTTTTATTCCCTTCAAGGCAAATCATAATGCTGAAACATCCAGTGATATTTTAGAAAATCAAAAGCTTCTAAATTTGTGGCACTAAATCGGGCCGTTTCCTGTTTAAAAATGACATGACCCTTCATGCACATGCAGATAGCACAAAGAACGTGAAGAACGTCTGTACAGAGTCAACATAGTCGACCCCATACAAACACCTCTGGTTCCAAAATGCAGTTTTATAAAGATGTTAAACAAGCACATATAGGTGCATCATTTGGGTGTTCAGAGTTTGACCAGTCTTCAGATCAAGTCTTCCCAAAGAGGCACAATGTTGTGTAACCAAAGTAGATCATATCCATAACATATGAGCCATGAGGCAAGAGTCAATATCTGGTTTTAAAGGACGGCTTGAAACGCTAACCCTGGTTTGCTGAGTGCATGCATTCATGCAACCACACAGTGCTTCATTAGACATATGCACTTAGTCAAAACAGTAAACCCTCTCTAACATCAGTACTTGTTTATATCCCCCAAAGAGTACTTATCATGCAACGAGAGCCGTTTGGCTCGGAAGCTTTAGCAGCAGCCTCTGGAGGTGCCTGAAGAGCTCATCTGAGTGAGAGGGGCCTAAATCAGGGACACTGAGGATTGTAGACAGTCAGCACGTACATGGTCCATCTTCACATGTCTGCGCGGTCACTGTGTTCACACACAGACAGGCTTGTCTTGAATTAACGCAGTTTAGATAAACAGCCCATCCTGCCTCTTGCACATCACATTAAGTCCACCTTTGCCTCACGCGTCATAGTGGCAGATGAGTACATTTGGATGTGGGTCCTGTGTATGCATGTATATATTTTGCTGGACTACGATGTGGAAAGCAAATTTGCCTGTGGAGCCATTAATGTTTTAGTCTATTATACTCTAATGCGCTTTTTCTGTGTCCCTGTGGGTTGCAGTGGTCACCATTTACTCCACATTGGGAGGTCCCGCCATTGCCCACGGGCTGAATGAGACTCAGGTGACCCACATCATCACCAGCAGGGAGCTTCTGGAGACCAGACTCAAGGTTAGAATACACAGAGTAAATTCTCTCTGCAAATCTTTTTTCACAGGAAATTTATTTTTCATCACAAAGTATAAGAAACTACTAGACAAAGCTGTATAAAGCAGCGAACATTACAGTGACAAACATCATTGTGTGGACAAATATCTCATATATCTGATCTTCTGAGGAAACGTCGGAGCCAAAGAGCCAACGAGCCAAAGAACACAATGTTCAGCGCTGACAGAACAGAGAAGTTGCAGCGTCCCATAACAGAGTTGTAAATGTTAGAAGACACGTGCCGAATACTTTGGCATGTTTTGGCCAGGTTCAGTGCCAAGACAAGCAGTGCTCCTGCATTTCATCTTTCCATTTTTATTGAGGCGGCATAAACAGAATGTTCCTTTGTTCACTTGTTCACAGAAAAACCGACTCTTTATCTTTTGTCAATATAGAAACAACATATATCAAGATGGCATGTTTGTTGTGTGTGTGTGCGTGTGTGCATGCGTGTGTGTGTCTGTGTGTGTGTGTCAGGCCATCCTAACAGACGTTCCAAGGCTGCAACACATCATTGTAGTGGACAATGCACCGACTGCGTGGCCCGGCTATCCACGTGGCATCAGCATCCACAACATGGCTGCGGTTCAGAAGCTGGGAGCCAGGCACGAGAATGGTAGGTTTTGTCTGTGTGTCTGTTCATTGATTTATGTGAAGTTTGCTTTCAAGAGTTCATGACTCACAGAATTAGGATTGCTCCGTTTTAAAACATTAAAAAAGTATTTAGCTGCTTGCCCATTAAGAAAAAGGTTTTCTCTACAGTTTTGTGTATCATGGTGAGTCACAGTGACAATTAGTCACCACACTCCACTTGAGATAAAGCACTTTCTTGCAGGACATTAACAGTGTAAACAGATCTATGTAGTGTTTAATATTTTCCACGTTACTTCACTATGGCAAAATGCCATTTTCCAGTGAAGGATTTTGGAGCTCTAAGGAGGCATTTTGATCTGAAATTGTGGCCTTAACTATAGTTTGACAAAAAAAACCCTCTTAAAAGCCTTTAGAAGTACGGTGTGAATATTTTTTAACTGAAATAAATAAAAGACGCAAAATATGAGAAGAACAACAGTCATACACTAAATCAAATAAAATACAAGTCATAAAGTTTCATAAGGTGTCACTGAAGAGAAGAAGAGATTGAAAGAAGAGCTTTAAAAATCAGACAGAGGCCGGCCTAATGTGCAAAGGCAGATCATTCCACATTCTGGGAGCCACAACAGTTTTAAGCACACTCAAGAGCAGTTCATCAGATGAAAACGGGTGGGTGCAAAAGAATGCAGGAGCTCAGAGAGTTGCGGAAGGGCAAGACCAATGAGGCCTTTAAAAGGGAAGAAAAGACATTTAAAATGAATCCTAAAATGTTAGGGCAGACAGTGGAGTGAGGCTACAATGGTTTCAGAATCAGCCTGGAAACAGTCGGCTTTGTTTTGGCCAGCTGCCTCAATTGGAAAAAGCTTGATTTAGCCACTGCCCTGATCTCACTGTTAAGCTGAATGGTCAGCAGCACACAACACACCATATTATTTGTCAGATAATTCCACTGTAAAAGCTCCAAAAGGCTCCAGCAGCACAAACACAGCTGAAGGGTCCAGTTCAGTGACTTCAATCAGTGTTCATGAGGCCTAGCAGAGATCAGTCAGGTGTAGCTGCCACTGTCCACACCTGACAGTCCAAGCATCCACCACTCATGTGGCTGTTTTGAAGAGGAAACTATCCTTACACTTCAGTATCAGGCTCTAAACATACTTTTTATTACAGTTAGTTTTTTAACACGCGGGCATACAGGGACTGACTCTCTTTTGGATGCAGCCTGACTAGAAGAACTGCAGAACTGCCGCTTCATTTTTGTTTTCCTCTGAGGTTACAGTCAAGCTCAAGTCAAAAGAGAGCTACACCTACACCACACAGCTGTCCTAACTTTGCTAGTGTGGTTTCTGTGACTAAGCAGCGCTCTGTTAATGGATCTGGCAGCATTTCTGGTGGAAACCAAACTTTACATTCCTCCCTGTGCCACTTGGGACACAGACAGCAGCTTGCAGTGCTTCTGTTTTCCCATGGATACAGATTTTCAAAACCGAATGTCTATTTCGTTTATTCAGTTATATATACACATTGAATTATTTTTCTTTTAAAAGTGTATTCATCAACATCATCAACTAATAAAATGACAGTTGGCCACTTGGGGGCAGCAGAAGCAACCTACAACACACTTGTTACAAGCTTAAAGTGAATAAAAGCAAATTAAACAAATCTATTATCAGGCAGTGCTGTTATAACTTATAAAAGACAAAAAAACAAACAAACAGCAGAGCGCCTTGAAGAGAAGCACCTTTCCAACTAAGAGGTCCTAAAACACTACCGTTCACAGCACATGTGTTTTAATCTGCCAGGCTTTTTGACGTAGCCATCTCTTCCTCTCAAGTAAATGAAATAGTCAGGGCTTGTTTCTTGGGGGCATGGAGTGGGGGCAGATTGGTATCTGGCCCATTAGGTCATGTGAAGAAGGAAGTGCTAACATCTGTGTCAGATTAAGGTTGATACCGTGCATGCTCAGTTAGCGCACAGATAAGGAAGAGGCCATCACCCATCTTCACTTTTTATTGAGGCCCCTTGAACTGACTGACCCAAAACATGTCTAGCTGGTAGAGTCATGTGCAGATAAAGGGAGAAGGAAGTAGGAAGGGAGGATAGAGCGCTGGGATATAGGCGAGGGTCATGTTTACACATGGCGCTATTAACTTCACATGACATCAGCTTTCGGAGTGCACACGCCTCATATCCACGTCTCTGGAGGGAGAGAAGCGATGTCTGCCCTTGTGACTATGATGCACTTTACTTCATCCTTTGGTTTGTCAGTGCCTGCTGAGCTTGAGCCTCTTAGATCTGTTTTTGTTCTCGGCAGAAAGCGAAAAACAAAAACCAATCTCTTGTTTCCCAACTGGTTCTGTTCCCGCTGGAAACTGACTTGCTCTTTACTTATTTATTCAGACCGTAGGAGTCCAAGAGAGGGATCAGAAGGCAAGAGATTCATCATATTGTGCTCTGCTGTCTAGACATGCGAATGTCCTTTTCACTGCCTTTATCTGCTGTGTTCTTTGATGTAAAGAAACATTCACAGCAGCTTTTCTTGTACTTGATCACATGTTTTGATTGTTAACCTTACCTGCTGGGAGGCAGTGATGAAAACAGACTGCAACTGAAATCATGGGTGGAAAGGGAAGCTGTGTTAGGCCGCATTCAGCCTGACTGTGCTGAATGCATAAAAAAAGTCATGCACAACTTTTGCTACAGTGCAATGTCAAGGAATATACCAACTCTTTGCAGTAGCCAGTAAAACACATGCAGTTGTACAGTTCTTGGTAAAAGTTGGAAACCAGGAAGTTCTATAGTTTATGGAAAATTATCCTACTTCTTAATTCCTTTATGTCCTCATCAAATCATTTCCTAATCATTTCACAGATTCAATCACTAGTTTTAAATCATATTGAATACAGAATGATGTTTCTGTATTCAAAAAATGATTAAAAAAAAAGAAGAAGCCTGGTTTCTTTGGGCAGGTCAGCACTGTGATTGACAGGTCACTATAATATATAACCGTACAGTGTTTGTCTTAGCCAGTGCTAATCGCATCTGGTGTCAAATCATCAAGATGATCATAAATACTTGACTAGCTGATGTGTAACATCTGTTACTCAGCGACGTTTTTTTGAGGACCGATACTCGAAAATCTAAAATTTATGCCTACATTCACCCTCAGCCTTGTGCACGCCACGTGACAGCTAGAGAATCATTCTCACGCAAATATGTTGGCCTGAAAGAAGATTTGGACCTACACACAGTTTTTAAAGTCTGCACACACCATACTGTTAACATACTTGTCATCAAATGGGCACAGCTCAAATAGTTTAAAAAAAAAGGGGCAACCATGATTAAAGAGGAACAACCGAGCATAAGGAAGAGTGTAAGGAGGGAGAAGAGAATAGATAAGAAAGGACAGACAGCAGCAAACGACATGAGAAAGAGAAAAGATCAACACGTGCAAATGGTGTTTTTGGCGAACGCACTTATTTAAACTCTGCATTGTGCCAGATGTGTTACCTGATTAGTTGAAATTAGGTTATTTAATTTCTGAGATAACCATTTAACATTTCTGTGTGTTTGACCCTTAAGTCATGGGGTTTTTCCTACATACAAAAAGACTTTTTTTTAGCCAGCACACACACAACAAATGAACCGTGTTTCTGGGGATTGTTTAAAAATTGGTTCATTTTTGTGCTATAAACCATTAATCCAGTTCTGCCACCACCTTTCTCTGTTGACATTCCAGCAACACGTGAGCGCAAGACCCCGCTGCCCTCGGACATTGCAGTCATCATGTACACCAGCGGATCCACAGGCATTCCAAAGGGCGTTATGATCTCCCACAGCAACATCATCGCTGGGATTACAGGAATGGCCGAGAGGATTCCCAACCTGTGGTAAAGACCTCAAACGTGCTTATTATACCACACCCCGGGATATGGTCTAATAGTTTTGGGTTTTAAATGTAATGATTTTTGACTCATCTGTTTGTAAAATATGGAGGCAGTTTTGCAGGGAAATTCACTTTCCAAAGCAGCTTATCTCCTCTGCTACACGTCCAAGCAGAATCACCAGCCAGCAAACATACAGATTAGAACATGCCATTTAGGTTTGTTCATTAACAGAAGAGTGTGATGCACTGGATTACTGGAAGCAGAAGAAATATAATCAAAACTGTAATCAAAACACTGTAATCAAAACTAAGCTGAGGTCAATGTTCAAATTTCTCTCTTCTGCATGTTTCAAAGGAATATTTTAACTAACATTATGGGAAATATGCTTGTTCAGCTGGTATCATCATGCAGCTCAATTGCTTATATTAAAAGAGAAACTGACCCGTCTCCGGGGATTAAGATGGGAGTGAGAGGAAACAGAAAAGGGAGGGAGTTTAGTATGAGTAGAGGAACAATGTGGGAGAAAAGGAGTCAGGGTGAGATGGATGGAGGTTAAAGGGGTTTAGTTGTGACAGTCTCAGTCGATCTTATGAAAATGTTGGCTTTCCTTTGTGGATTAAGTAACACGGCTATGTAAATCTCCCCCTCATTCATGGCTTGAATGTACAACATGTTCACTAAAATGGAAATTTCCCCAAAATTTGGTTGTTACTTGAGTTGAGATGAATATGTTTTCAGTAGGTGAACTCAAAGGAAATGTAGCTCATAAACAGTATATATCTTGAAAATATGACTAATGTATAACTTGCAATAGTTTGTCTTAGTACTGATTCAGCTTGATGAAATAAACGACTGATTAATTTCACTAAAGGGTCATTCTGTCTCAAATCAACCAACCAAATTCGAATTGAATATACAGACTGTAATGATTGCTGTTAATTTCAGTTTTTTTTAGCAAATACCTTTTCAAATAATTATTTTTTCCAAACACCATTGACCCACTTTCATGCAGTTTGCCTTGCACATTGAAATCTGTGGCAATGTTTGAACAATACAAAAAATAAAAAATATATGCATATATATCTTAAAAAGTGTTTTATATATAAAGGTAAAGTTTTTACGCAAATTGGGAAAGGTGAAGCAGGAAGCCTTCTAGAAATTGTCTGACTGGAGATGGGATGACCCTAAGACCTTCATGTCCGCGGTAGTCTCAAACATTTAATAGCCCACATCAAATCGGGGGTTTTGAAGTCTGCGTGTGTTTTTAGTGAAGAAGACACCTACATCGGCTACCTGCCTCTTGCCCATGTACTGGAGCTCAGTGCAGAGCTCGTATGTGTGTCTCATGGCTGTAGGATTGGCTATTCATCGCCTCAGACTCTTGCTGACCAGGTAAAACCTCTCATCTGTATCATCTGAAGTGCATTCTGGTTTTAGGGTTGACTTTCATGTATCTTATATTCAATATATTGTGGTGAAAAAGAAAGTACACCCTTTGTTTGTTCTATGATTTTATATATCAGGACATCTTTACCATGTTCTGAAACTATTTAAACACCACATCAGATGAATAAGAACACACGACATATTACACTGTCTCATTATTCATTCAACAAAAAAAAACTAAGCCAACATGTAGAAGCATTGTGTGAAAAACTAAGGATACATCATGATTCAGCAGCTTGTAGAACCTCGTTTAGAAACAGTAACATCCTGTATGACTTTATCAGTCTCTCACATCATTGTGGAGGAATTTCGGCCCACTCTTCTTTACAGTCGTGCTTCAGTTCATTGAGGTTTGTGATACCTTTATGCGCCGGTCTCTTAGCCATAGCATTTCAGTCAGGCTGAGGTCTGGACTTTGACTGGACCAATGCAGCACCTTGATTTCTTTCTCTTTTCAGCCATTTTTTGTAGATTTGCTGCTGAAATTAGGATCATTATCCTTTTGCATGATCCAATTTCAGCCACGCTTTAATTGTAGAACAGATGGCCTCACACAGGGCTGTAGAATACTTTGGTATCCAAGGAGTGCCCAGGTCATGTGGCTTAAAAACAAGCCCAAATCATGAAGCCTTATACAGTTGGTATAAAGTTAATATAAGGTGATTGTGCTGTGTATGGCCAGACATCTCCACTTTGGTCTCATCTGTCCAAAGGACATTGTTGCGGAAGTTTAGTTGCGAGGCTTTCTCCTGACAACCCTTCCAAATAAAAAATACTTCTCTTTCTAATTATACTGACCTGAAGTTTAAGGGTTAAAGGCCTGTAGAGTCTGAGATTTAGCTCTTGGGTTTTTTGCAGTTTCTCTGAGGATTGCTCTGTCTGACCTTGGGGTGAATTTGCTGGGACGTCCACTCCTGGGAAGATGGACAGCTGTCTTGAATGTTTTCCACTTGTGAATAATCTTTCTCGCTGCAGAATGATGGACTTCAAATAGTTTGGAGATGACCTGATAACCCTTCTCAGACTGATGAGCACCAACAATTACTCTTCTAAGATCATTTCTGATGTCTTTCCTCCACTGCATCTGTCAACACTCATGTGGATACTCGAGACCAGCAAACTACCAAAACTTCTGGTTTTATAGATGTGCTCACACTTGCAGATGATCAGTTCTAAGCATGTGTTTGATTTGCAGGACATGCTTGCTATTTACCCTCTGAATTCCTGTGGAAACAGCAGGGGCATACTTTTTGTTAAATAAATAATGAACCAATATAACATATTCATCTGAGGTTGTATTTAAATAATTTTAGATCCCGCTAAGCATCAGATTATTTTTCTGTTATGTACTGATACAAAAACAACCTTAAAGTGGACAGAGGGGATACTTTTACTTTTTCATGACAGTATATAGCTGGATCTAGTAGATTTTTAGACATCATTTCAGTCCGAATATGTGCAAAACAAACCCCAAAAATGAGGTAACAGCTAATTACAAATGTAATAATTTAAATTATCAATTGATGTTTCTTTCTCCCACCCTAAGTCAACAAAGATCAAGAAAGGAAGCAAAGGAGACACCAGTATGCTCCAGCCCACTCTGATGGCAGCGGTCCCGGTATGGCTTAATGCACTGTCCAGCATAGTGTTAGAGAACCATTACCATTAACAATAACAGTATCACTCACTGACTCACTCGACTTGAGTCTGTATGTCAAACAATGCTGCTGGCTTGCATTTGAGGCCTGTGCACAAGGTTTACTCATGGAATAGCAGTGATAGAGTCCAGCAGTCTTGGATCTGCTGGATCTTGGTCTGACGTAAATACATCCTACCAATGGTCAATGCTGCATTTAATCACCAGACAATGTTTGATTCCCAGGGGTCTAAGTTGAATATTTGTGGTTACCTAGTGCAGCTTGTCTTTGAAGTAAATTTTACTAATTAATCCATTTCAGCAGTAAGGACTCCGAGATGGGCTTTGCTTAAATTTTTTTTACAGTTTGTTTATTAAAGAACACCCCAAGGTAGTCAGAATATGTCAGAATTTAAGCTGCTCTAATCACGTGGACATTTTTAACATTTTACACAGTTAATGCAAAAAACTTTAATGTGAAATTAGGTCATTTGTAGCTACAAGTTGTTTGTTTCAGTCTTTTCACTTTCCTTTTACAACACTCAACTTTTGGTTTGGTAGAAATGCTGCAGATGGCTGTTTTAAGTGAAAGAGTCCAAAAACCTACCCCCCACCCCCATTTGCTCTAAACCAAAAACCACATTTAGTAGCTACTTGGTAGATGTATGATGTGTATGAAGTGATTATTATTAAAAGGGGGAAAAAATGATGGTATATGATGGACTAAAATTCAGACTGTGGCCTGAAACATGACTTCAAACGAATCCAAGTGTTCACGCTTTTGAAGGTTCTTCTGGTTGTAGTTTTATTGTGCTTTGCTGCAGAGAGATATTCATACAAATACTCAACAAAATTTAGCACTCTGTTCAGTCGTGTTGGAGAAACAGGGTGTCTACAGGTCCAAAAGAAGTCTTAATTATATTATATTTTACTGTTAAAGTGTCTTTTAGTTTGCATTTTCCAGCTTGCAGTATCTTAATTTTCCCCCATTCTACAACCACGTCCTTATTCACAAGTTGTCACAGCGGGTAGCGCCACATGCTTGATTTGGAAGAGTTTTATGCTTGATGCTCATCCTGACACAACTCCAAAAGGATACGTGTCTCTTCCCGGGACATTCTACAAAATTCATATACTGAAATTGTGTTTTGGAGGCTGTAGTATTTTTGGAATACTTTAAAGTCCAATCCATGCTTCAATTCAGAAAGCTATAACAGCTATATCTACAGCCATAGTATGATAAATGTTATTTCTTCAAGTAGTCAATAGAAGTGGACACATACAGTTGTGGTCAGAGGTTTACATCCACTCAACATGGGCATAAAGGTCGTGGTAATTTGGGGGCTTTTAATTATTTCTTCATTGCTCTTTTTCTAGGATGGAAACTTGTACAACATGTTGCCAAATGTCTTCACTCACACATCCAAATCATTGAATTCAGATATTCTAGTCACAGGTAAATAAAATCAAGCACTTCTACATGCAGACTGCTTCTACAAACATTTGTGAAAGAACAGCTCGCTCTCAGGAGCTCAGTCAAGTCCAGCGTGGTACAGTGATAGGATACCACCTGTGTAACAAGTCCAGTTGTGACATTTTCTTGCTACTAAATGTTCGACAGTCAGCTGTAGGTGTTCCCGCTAAACACTGATTGGTGGATGTGTGATCATGTCTATATTGGGTCTGTCGGTCCCAATATAGATAGTATTTTAGTTAATCAACTCATTTGTTTGTAACCAGGTTAAAACTGTCATTTATTGAAATGTGTTGAAATATTAAATATGTTGAAATCTATGTAAAATAGTAATGGTTAGAGTATTTAGAAAATGTTTAAATTCCTTTTGCTCTTAAACTTATGAAACAGTGTGTTTTATAAGTTTAAAAGAGCATTTGCATTAAGTATCAAGTATCCTGTTTCATTGTGAATGCCTGGTGTTACAAAACAGCCCCTTCAGTGGGCCAAAATTGGAGGTCCAAAAATGACTTATAAAAGATGTCACTCCAACATCACTTTGTGCAGTGGGTTAATAACAAAGTGGAAGCAACTGGTATCAAGAATCACTCAGCCATGAAGTGGTAGGCCAAGTAAAATCACAGAGCGATGTTAGCAACAAACCTTCAAACTTCATGTGGTTTCCTAATTACCTCAAGAACGGTGTGTAGAGAGCTTCATGGAATGGGTTTTAATGTCTGAGCTGCTGCCTGCAAGTCTTATATCACCAATTACAATGCAAAGCGTTGGATGCAGTGGTGTAAAGCACGCCACCACTGTTGTCTGGAGTGATGAATTACGCCTCTCGGTCTCTCAATCCAATGAACGAGTCTGGTTTTGGTGGTTGCCAGGAGAACGGTAAAGTGTACAAGTTTGGTGGAAGGGCGATTATGGTGTGGGGTTGTTTTTCAGAAGTTGAGCTTCTCACTGAAAACCCTTTACCCCTCCACATATCTCTTATCATTGTGGCCACATAGCCAAGTCTTTATCTTGTCTCACCATAAAACGTCTCTCCAGAAGGCATCTAATCAGAATCAGAACTTTATTAATCCCAGACGGAAATGCGTGAGTGAAAGAGTGTTGTGAAATAAATTAATTTTATGCTGGCAAAGAGAAACTGCTCCAAATTAATATGACATTCCATAATGAGCAAATCTGTGTACATTGTGGCCTCAAAGTTCTTATCCTTTTTTTAAAAACTTTACCAGTTTGATGCCCAAGTTCACACTGTATTTACATGTAAATTGTTTTAACTGTATTATTAGGATGAAAAGTTACATTTGCTAACCTACCAGTTGTTCAAAAGTCAACAGACTGCAGACACATTGATAAAGTGATAGTCTCGGTACTTTTCCTCCATTCAGGATTTTGTTTTCCCATATCTTGTTGTTTGACTGTGACCATTGCCAATACTGAAGACGCCTGAAAATGAATGTCATCTAACAAGCTAGTTGTATTCAATACAGGATGCACTCTTCTCTCCCTCTCACTCACATGGAGACACCCCCCCCCCCCACCCCCCCCACCCCCATCTCCCAGTGGTCGTAGTGTAAAGGCCAGAGGGCCCCAGTTTCTGGAACCATTCACAGCTGTAAACAGAACGTGAGAAAGCCCCATGTGGTTATCCCCACGACACGCACACACATACAAATTGTTTGCTGTGATATGACAGCAGGCGGCTGCATGGATCCTGTGTCGACTTCCTCTCTCACTGCTTCATGCACACACGTACACACACATGCACAAACCCAACAGGACCAGCTGGTTTTTATTGTTTTTTTGGTGGGAGGGGGGTTTGTTTGTGCCCTTTCCCCATTTCACCATGTCCAGCCTTTTGTCGACACTGATGTAGATGATGAAGTGCTCTTGATCTGTGGGTTTCTGTTCTCTGCACCACAGTCCCTTTGGTAATACAAATTGATACCACTTCCCATGATTGACATTGCTCTTCCTTGTACCGTCATGTTCCTAGTACCACTTCAGCCCATTTTTAGCAAAGAAGATATTTGTTGTGAATGTTGGGCTAAGGCATTTTGGGCATTGGAAAGAAGATAGTTTGAGCTGATATGACTGACAGTGGCTTAGTTACCCAGTATTAACAGAGAAACATGTGCATTCACTAGGACCTCCAAGTTTCTGGCCACCAGGCAGATTGAAATGTGATACTTCCTTTTTTTTAGTCTGTTCTTGGACTCCTGTGGAAAAATATCTGCATCCTCTGCTGCTTAATGTTCACCAGCTCATTTCTAAGTCTGTCTGTTGTTTGGTGCTCAGAAAGTACTTCAGCTGAAACTTAGTGTTAATCAGAATAGAGATGAATACAGATGCTCATTCTGGTGATAATTCTCCTGTAATGTATCAGTGAAAGCTGTTCCAAGGAAGTCCTAAATGTTTTGCTTTGTCGCTTATCTGGCATATTGTTATACTTTAAACAAAGGAGCTCAGAAGGAGCTGCTTTAGCTCACCTGGTTGAGCTGCTGCCACTGCAGGGGCCTGGGTTTGAGTCTGCTCCAATCCTGTGTGTCGTCCCCCTACCTTCCTATCCAACAAAGGCTAAATGTCAAAAAATAAATATAAAAAAAACAATCTAATGTTTAGGGCCACAGTTAGTAGTGGGTTTACCACATGGTTTTGTTTATTCCAAAGAGAGATTCCTTCTTCTGGTTTGCTTTTGTTTTGTTTGTTTTTTTAGTTTTGTAGGTCACATAGAAATTAGAAACACATTAGATATCCATTGGGGAGCCTTATAGTTATGAAACCAGAATTGAAGAGCACACGTGCATGTGTGCTTGCTTGTGTTGATCTTTTCTTTTGTTTTATAAAGTTTCTTAAATATGAGATTTGGGGGTTTTGAACACATTAGTGTTTAGTCTTTTTTTAAAAACCTCCAAAGCAGGGACCATATGTCTAAGCCCACCCAACATGAAGGTTAACTCCTATTGTCGTCCTGTGACAGGGATATTGCTATCAGTGTATATGTTGGTTTAGATGTCAAACATTTCTGCACATTGATGCTGAAAAAACATGCTTAGGGTAACATTAGAACCGGTGTCATCGCATAGTCTGTCCAGCAGAGTGTGCTCCAACTTACAATGGCTGGATTCTTTTCCGTGCTTTCAAAAAAACTTTAACAAACTCTCATTGATTTATTTACCAAATGTTTCTAAGAAAAAAAAATATTGGCTTAGATATTTATATTGCGATCTTTTTGCACCATATAAACTTGCACTGGTCTCTAAAATCCAGCATTGCTCAAGTTCTGCTTCGTGCCAGAGTTCAGATACATACTACTCTTCATTGCTCTGACTCCAGTATAATCACCTTTAATAATCACCACAGCTGTAAGTTCACTTATAGATTAACTATAAAAATTACATTTCTTAACCATCATTTTAGTCTTTTCTCTGTATCTGTATCAGTCTTAACTGTTGCTCTTATTGTTACCTTTTACATAATAATGCTCTTTTTCTTTTCACCCTGTCCCGCCTCCTGACTTCAGGAGATCATGGACCGTATCTATAAGAACGTGATGACAAAGGTCGAGGAGATGAACTGTGTTCAGCGAACACTCTTCATTCTGGCATACAACTACAAACTGGAGCAGCTCGCCAAAGGATACAGCACACCACTGTGTGACAGGTATGGAGACTTATATCACCAATTACTGTTGCATTTGCAGCTTGGACTCTCAAGGAATATTTAAAAGTCATAATTTCTTCATGTATTTCCTCCTTTGTTCATCCAGACTGGTGTTCAGGAAAGTCCGCTCTCTGCTAGGAGGACGGACACGGGTGTTGCTTTCAGGTGGAGCGCCACTCTCAGCAGCCACGCAGCGTTTCATGAATGTGTGTTTCTGCTGCCCAGTGGGTCAAGGATACGGCCTGACGGAGACCTGTGGAGCTGGAACCATTAGCGAGTGTGAGCATGAATGGAAATCTTACAGTAGGCATGCCTACTGTAAGATTTGTAATGTGTGAAATTATTTTAGTTTGAAATGTGTAAAATTTCAAACCACTCACAAATTAGAAAAACGAAAACATTTTATGTCATTAATTTTTACCCCTCAGCCCTAAAAGGCTGATGATGTATTGTCATCACCCCACCTAGTGAGCGGATGGGATGGACACCCAAGTTGATGAATATGAAAATTGATCAATCGAGAGTGAGCGGATGTAATTTTTCTAGTTTATACCAAAGGCGCATCTGTTAAAAATCTCAGATGAGTTCAAATCTCTGTGACCTCAACCCATGTCAAGGTCAGAGGTCAAGTTTTCTGAAAATAACCAAGGACTTTAATATTCATACCACAGGTGTAGCTACTCAGAGTCTGAGTGTTAGCACTGCCGGTCATCAGTATTTTTAATGTGAGCTGAACACATTCAGTGTAAAATTCCTGTATCCTATTTGGCAACAATCAGTCAGATCACAGTTCCCATCTGTCTTGTGCAAATGAAAAAAATACACTCACTTGTGAGTTTATTAGCTTCAACCAGTTTAACTAATTCAGTCCAGTACAGTCCTGTTTTTTTTTTAACTGTTTTACACATGCTTTGATTCAGCTGTATGATCACCAAGTGTATTGGTATCATTGTGACACACTCACAGTTGTGCCTATTATTCTGCTGACCCTATTTTTATAAACGAGGCTAGACTAAACAAGGGAAATGCCTCACTACAATGGTAGTAGACTGTAGTAGCTACTGCTAGGTGTACCTAAAAATCTCAGCATAGCTAAAGCTACAGACCTCCTTTAGTGAACATAGAGGGAGAAATAATTTTAAGGTCACATTTTACTATTGTGCTTTATGGATACCGAAATGGGCAGCGCTACTGCAGGTTACCCTGTAAATCTGCAGGGCATTTAATAAAGTCACAGACAGGACCCCCGCTTCATAAACAGCTGGAAGCGACACTCCAAACCACTGTTACGTTATGCTTAGTCTGTGTGCAGTGGAAGACAGACAAACAGAGGGACAGACACTGTTTATGTACAGTATTACACTTTATTGCTGATTTTATCATGATATGTAAGAATAAAAATGGGATATTGCCAATATTTTAGGCATCCTTAGAATTTCACAAATCACATTTTTTCAGGCAAAATTGCTAGCTTGTTGTGTTTATTTGTTTATTTAACAGGGACATTCCATATTACTGGATATCAATGTGAATATATAAGATGTAAACATGCTGGGCTTTAGTAAAGCTGCTAATTTACATCTATAGAGCCCAGGCACGTAACATAAAAATATACTTACTACCAGTTTTTTCTCAATTTTCCCATATTTTTCCAATCAAATCCTGGCACCCTCCTATTTTGTGGTTTTTCCCCATGAAATTCCCGTCAACTTCGACAGCCTGAAAGCAGAGATAAAAACAGGGGGAGAACACAAAGAGGGACAGAGGCCTTATAGCCAGGATGGGAAAATGGATAAGAGGAAAATAATTAGTAGATATACAGTGCGTGGGTTGCAGTAAACAAAAAAAGGGAGTATATTATCTGTTTTCAGCAGAGTGGTGTGGAAAAATCAACATTAGCAATAAGTCACGCTACACTGAGACCCTATCAAGTTTTTTTTTAAAAAGGAAAGAGAAAAAGAAATGAATATGAAATTTTATGAGTTTTGTAAAAGAAAACAGAAGAAAGAGTGATAGTCTCCATTCCCTCATAAACATGAAGACCAAGAATGTTTCACATAACTACGGTGCCAATGTCTGTCCCAATAATCAGATATGAATTAATCTATCTGTTCCACTGCCAAAGCATTTGCGAAATGTAAGAAACCCTATCAGCCTTTCCCAGGCAGACCAGACCAACAGACCCATCAAATCCACTGTGGTCATCTGAGTCAGGAAAACACTGAGTTGCGAACACTCCTTAGGGATGGGGTTTCCATGGCGAGGGAGCAAGTCAGGTCGTGTTGCTATGGCAATAAATGTTGTGCCTAGATGCTAGTGTGCTCCCTGATATGTGCGCGTGTCTATGTGTGTTGTCTGTTCTAGTGTGGGATTACAGCACTGGGAGAGTGGGAGGACCACTGGTGTGCTGTGAGATCAAGCTTAAAGACTGGGTGGAGGGTGAGTGAGACTGGGAGAGGCACTACGCACATATACACACACATTTTATGATGGTATAAACACAGTCATTTGCATTCATATTCAAAAAAACATCAGTCTGCATGTTTTGTTTCTTTATGGGTCATCTTTTACACA
Organism: Rhamphochromis longiceps; assembly: GCF_057381845.1. Lineage (NCBI taxonomy): Eukaryota > Metazoa > Chordata > Actinopteri > Cichliformes > Cichlidae > Rhamphochromis > Rhamphochromis longiceps. Next base: position 8,400,049 of record NC_140570.1, on the reverse strand, counting down.
CATACGCACTTGATCCAACACTTTCTTTCACATTTCCCTGCCTGGTGGGACTTTGAGCATTGCTCTGTAACCTTGTAAGGACAGCACTGGTCTCTCCACTTTTTACGTAAGGAATCATAACTCACTTTCATTGCACTCTGTTGAAGTTTTGATACTTATCGAGTTGAGTTTATTCCTTGCAGAGTAAAAATAGAATTTTAAGTAAACATACCATCTGATTTTTGGGGGGGTTTTGTTTCTCAGCAGTGTTATGATGTAGCAGATTCAGTCCAATAAATGTTTTTTCATTTCTAATCTGCTGATGCTTTTAGGTGGGTACCGTAGCACTGACAAGCCTTATCCCAGGGGAGAGATTCTCATTGGTGGGCCCAACGTAACGATGGGATACTACAAGAAGGATGCGAAAAACCAAGAGGACTTCTTTGTAGACGAGAACGGCCAGCGTTGGTTCAGTACAGGCGACATTGGAGAGTTTCAGGAAGACGGCTGTCTCAAGATCATTGGTGAGGAGGCATGAGGAGGTGTGTGTGTGGGTGGAGTGTGTAGAACGAGAAGGTCTTATCCTGGTTTTTATCGTCACTAAGTCTGAAGCTCACATTCTCATGCTGTTGCCCATGTTGTGACTCTCATGCTTGGTCTTGTTCCAGACAACCTTTCATCTCCACTTGCCATTTTTTAGTGTGTCAGAAAAGCTTTTAACAAATCACATTTTACTTCGCATCCTAGTATGATTTCACGTTTCTGTTTACTTCAGTGAGCCAGCCCCAGCCCCCTACTTTCCTCTTTTATCAAGATGTTCAGATGCAAGATGTTCATTTTGTTCAGATGCACACAGCTGAGTAGAAAATGCATCCTTCTATCTCACTTCCTCCTTTCTTTTTAAGATACATCCACATATATGCATGGACATACACACTTTTTACAGGCTGCTCCCTTTGCTGTGTTTCCAGATCGTAAGAAAGACTTGGTGAAGCTGCAGGCAGGAGAGTACGTTTCCCTGGGAAAGGTGGAGGCCATGCTGAAGAACTGCCCTCTGATCGATAACATCTGTGCCTATGCCAACAGGTGTGTGAGGAGTGGGGCAGTGAAATATTCATAAGAGTAGTTTACAGATCCACTGAAACCTTTATTATCTCTGTGGATCCTGTTCTTTTAGATCGTCGTATTGGTTTGACTTTTAATTATAAAATAGACCTCTCGCATTAGCTTCTTTCCATAATCTATAATTGTGAACATACCACGGCAGACCTAATGACATTTTCATGCTTTTCAGCATTAACTTTTTATTAACTCGCACGGTTGCTGTTTACACACTGCTTGGCTGAAGCTTTGCAACTCCCAGCTACACACACTAACAACAACAGCATCTTTTCATTAACTCCAGTTGCTGCTATAAACACCCTCAGTCAGCCGCAGCTTTCCAGCTCACAGCCCGACTCACATCATCAAGAACAACCACTCTCAGGACCCTCTGGCACAGATACAGATGAGGACAGAATTATTAGTTCCTCTATGAAAGTTTCTTTTTTTAAAAGAGTATTTCCCAAGTTCCAGTTAGAAGAACAAGGAATTTCTTACACAGCCTTTCCAAACATCCTGGTTTTATTTTGTGTGCTTACAAGCAAAATTATTTTACAAAAACTACCAAGGTCAAAATTATTGATGCTAATAGTTAATTATGTGTTCTTTATGCTATATAATAGCCTGCAGTCTTTTGTTGTAGTTTTCAGTAAGTCAAACTCGTGTCCTGAACAATCCCAGCCCATTCTTCTTTGGAGAATCTCTCAAGCCCCTCCAGATTCGTACGCCTCTCCCTTCTTTCTCTAAATATAAGCAGCATCTCTGTGGCCAAAGAGCTTTACTTTCACTTCATCTGACCAAAGGACGTGCTTCTAGTATGCAGGTTTCCTTAGCATATTTCAGTCTGTCTTTCTGCAGAAGTTTTTTCTTTTAGCATTAAAAGTTTAAGCACATCATTGCACAGCACTAGTTTGTTCTGTGGTTCAAAAAAGGGTTCAGGGCACTAATAATAATAATAATAATAATAACTTTATTGATACTAATTTAATAATAATTGGTCATTTTTGTTTTTTCTTAAATGAGTCTGTTATTGTGTGCAAACAGAAATAATTGACATGTTATAAAGAAAACTGGTATGCTAAGAAATGTTACATTAAAAATGTTTTGCTCTGTTTAAAAAACAACAACAACACTAAATTCTGACAAAAACTTTAAATTTAATTGGTGGGTAATAATTGTGTCCTCATCTGTATGAATGTTACTTTGACATATCGACCCACCTTAACAAACTGAGACTGTCAAAGCAAACCCTTCATGCCAAAGGCACTCCCCAATGACAGCAGTCCCACCCAGCAGGATGCAATTTGCTCAGGAATGGCTTGAGGGAACACAAAAAATAGCCAAAGTTGTTACCATGTCTCAGTCTTATTCATTAACAGCAGATGTACCAAAAAAAAAATCCATTCTGCTGAAGCTGCAGTCCACAGGACATCCACAGGCCCACATCTGTGGCCTAAAGGCTCTAAATTGGTTGTAAGGTATAAGGGTGAGCATGAATATCTGTGTTAGCTATGTGATGGACGAATAACTAGCAAATGACAAGCAGAAGAAGATGAATGGACCATTTATTAAAGTTTTGGTTGTCTGGTGATCTGCGGTGCAATATTTTTCTGATTAAGCTCCATGTATCTGCCCTGCACGAGATAACAAACAGGCAGAGTGAATTAAGCTCAGATAACAACAAATCTGTTTTTCATTATTCGGTAGGAATAAAAACCTTCATTTTGTACCCTAAAAGTGGCAGGCCCTCCTGCTCTGTGTGTTTCCACAGATTCACGAAAACATTTTGTTTTTCTGATTCAGAACCTGGATCTGTTTCTGCAGCCTGAAATATTTATTCAGTTCTGGGTCACAGTGCAGCTGTTTGTCAAGCGATTTGAAGCATGCAATCTGTTCACACTCTCTCAAGCATGTAGTTTTTCCATCTCCTTACAAGGCTAAATATGCCACTCACTGACGAAAAGATTGCAAAGATTGCTCACTCTGGTGCTCCATTACCTTATTCGGCCCAGCGTCCACATCCTGAAGACCAGTTTAAGCTAATAATTGTTCTGTTTTTCTTTCTCTTTGACTCGTCTTCCTGCTCTGCAGTGACGAGACGTACGTGATTGGCTTTGTGGTGCCCAATCAGAAGCACCTGTTGGCTCTGGTTGACCAGTACGGTATCCGAGGGTCATGGGAGGAGCTGTGCAACAGCAAAGCCGTGGAGGAGCTCGTCCTCAGGGTCATTACTGAGGCCGCACTGGCAGGTGAGAAAGTCAGAGAAGGGGTTAAGCTTCATCTCAGAGCTGCAGACACAAGCTAGGTTTTACCAAGTTCATGTTTCTTCTTCCTTTGTAGCCCAGCTAGAACGCTTTGAGATCCCCCGCAAGATCCGGCTGAGCCCAGAACCGTGGACACCTGAGACAGGATTAGTGACTGATGCGTTCAAGCTCAAACGCAAGGAGCTGAAAACACATTACCAGGATGACATAGAGAGAATGTACGGTGGAAAATGACAGCCAGGACCAGCACAGACCTGAGACCAGAACAATACTTAACTCTGAAACACTCCCACACCCCCAACTCCCATCCTTTAGTCTGCAGTGAAAGAGCCACAGCAACATAAATCTGTGCTAAATCTTGTGGTTTCAAGGACCTCACAGAAACACAGATAAACCAGTTTTACAGAGGAAGCAGATTTTACTTGAATTTGTTGCAAAAGACGGGCTGAGAAGGTCTTTGTAAGAAAACATCCCTTGTGCCCTTTTTTTCCATCCAGGTGTGTGACCCTATTCCAGAGGACTTTATTGTTCCAGATGTGAGTTATGAAACAGAGCATGCGTAAGCTGGTGTTGTCTGTTGAACTCTTGTCTGAGTTGCCACAGCAGAAGCTCAGGTCGCTTGTAGCCTCGGTGCCTTTTACTCACCTGTCTCGAATTATGTGTCAAAATCAGTTCATTTTGATCTTCTTCTAAAACTTTAACTTCAAATTTCTAATTTCCTGCAGGTCAGGAGATGGTTAATTTTCTTTTCTTGTCTTTAACTTGTTTAGTGTTCTGTCAGTGGTTTATTTTGCCTCCCTCCCACAGTCAGACTGTGACTCCCACGCTCGTGGGGCGTCTCTCCCATCAGCACACTATGAAACTAAAAGCACAAAGTCATTTGAGTGCAATGAAACAGGTTGGTAATCAAAGATAAATCCTGTTATGTGATCTGATGATTTTTATGTTTCGACAATGATTCTAGTTTCAGAAAATTACCAAATTGTGACTAATAGGTCTTTTAAAACACTGAAGAAAAAGAAACAAAAGTGCATGTTTAGACATTCACTACAGTGATACAGTACACTTTTCAGTGGGTACTCCTTGTATTACAGATGAAATGACTGTGTAATCATTGTAGTATTGATAAATCATAATGCAATATGAAAATAGATTGCATCTGCTCCAGTAAGGCAGTTGATTACAGAGAGGATCTAAATAAAACTTTATCAGTGTGTGTGTGTGTGTGTGTGTGTGTGTGGGCTGGAGAACAAGCACATTTATGGAAGTCTGACTTTGTCTACCTTGCAGTCATTCTCTTTAAAGTTGTGTCATACGTGTTGTCTTTTGAATGTGTGTAGCTTCACGTACACAACCCTCACAGCCTTTTGCCTTTTTTGTCAATCTTGGCTGATCGGATGTTCCTCCTTATTCACACATTTCCATCACTGAAGCAAATGTGTCGGCTGTGTTTAAACTGAAGTTATATGATCAAAAACCAGGTTTGTAACTCGCTGCACTCCTTTGCTGCAGTGAGAACCTGCCTTGGTGAATGACACAACTGGATGAATGCGCCAGATACACGTGAGCTAATCTGATGATGCGATGGCTCTGTTGTGCAAACACAATATTTCCCTTTATGGAAACAGAAGTGATAGTGTAGGGCTGTTTTAGGTTATTTTCTATTCTACTCTTAGAATAGTTGCCTTGTATAATTTTGGGCAACACCTCTACATGTTTTAATTCACGTTTTCTGTCCCATTGGCACAGTTGGATAAAATCAAGCACCTAGCCACGCAGTCTGCTTTTACAAGCATCTGTGGGAAAATGGGCCATTCTGAAGAGTTCAGCCGAGATATTCCAGAATCAGCTGTAAGTGGTATTACTACAGAGTGGAAGCATTTAGGCAGGACAGGAACCTAAGCCTTCTGTGGCATTAACATCAGAACAAAAACTGTGAGCTTCATGGTGTGTATGTGGTCCTCTACTTTGCCTATATCGTGTACATCATTTGAATATCTTTGTTAAAGTATTCCCTTAGGCTCCTCAGGGCTCCTCTTTCATTCCCTCAGTTTATATTTTACACAAGAACAGTACCAACATTTAGCGAGAGACTTTGGACCCAGCATTCAAAATCTTAAAAGACTGTGCCTACCTTTTCCCTAAAGTGAAGTGTTTGTTTTTGTGTGTATTTTGCAGCTCAGGGCCACTGGACCTTGAGTAGCCTGCCAAATAATCAACCTGTCAGGTGCAATTTAAAGTGTGTGCTAGAACGGGAACTAGTTGAGGCATCATGTGTCTTCCCACCTTTATTCCAAAATCACGTTAGAGAACTAGACCAAACCTTTTATGTAGGGCTTTGTTGTCTGTTGTTGTCTTTCTATACCGAGGTTGCAAGTGTAAGAATATGTCATTTTTATTATTCCTTCTTTTATTATTATATAACAAAGTCTTCCATGATTGCATTTGGTGAAAAGGGCACACGGGGCAGTGAGCCACACTACCTCCTGCATGTGCTGTACGCCCACCTACATGAATATTTGTGATTCACTGGCTTGCCTGTTTGAACACTGTAACACATCGCCCAGCCTAGTGATGAAAATTATTTATTCATAATTTGCCTTCTCCAATGAAGTAAATAAAGATTTATTTTAGTCTCCTTGTAAGTGCGGTTTATTTCCGCTATGGTCACCAAGTCTGACTAATTAAATTGAAAGTATTAAGCACTATCATTCTTTTGTAATGAGCACATTAGCCTTACTGGGTGTGGGGGTGATGCCTGTGTCACCAGACAACAGAGAAATGATGACATTTATTTTTGCCTGAACGTCAGCTACAGAGTGAAATCAGCCTCCACTGATTCAATAATGCTAATGATTAATTGGAACTAAATTCAATTCAACCATTAATGCTCAGCAGTCATTGGATTTTTGAGGAGTCACTTTGGAGTGTTTGCAAACTGATCCTTGGCTGTGTCTGGTGAAATCTCCTTTGGATGCCACGTTTTTAAAACAAATGAAGGCGCCCTTGAAATTAAATGACACAAACAGTCAGCAGGTCAGTCACATCACATGGAAGATAAAACTGCAAGGGGACCTTCATGATCTTTAACATCTATGTTAGCTTTGCTTTCTGGAGGGTCAGGCCTTTTATCTGAGCCCTATTTATTTTTGTTACTTTGAACATAGTAATTTTAATAGAATTTTACAGAAAGGGAGTTAAGCAGAATGAACTCTACTGTGCGAAAGAGTCTCCCTCCATTTCTTCATGTTTTGCCAGATGTGCTTAGAATTTATTAAAAAAAAAAAAAAAGGTCTTGAGCAAAAGTTCTCCAGCTTTCTGAGGGCCTTTCAACTTTTTTCGTTGGACATTGGCTGCTTTTCAATCATTTTCAGTTCAGTCCTTGTACCTTGCACCAATAAGGTAATTTCCAGAGCTGTTAGCTAAAAAAAAATCTGACACATTGCTACATGGTGTGCAGTGTGTCCTGAAAAAGTTTGAGAAAACCGTTAAAGTGAGGACAAATGAAGTGACAGGTCTAAAAAAAGATGTTAAAAGTATCTGAAAGTTATGTTATCAATAGAAAAAATCCATCAAGTATCTGACAATGGGCCTGAGAGCACCTGCCTCTTTAGTGTGATAAATCTGCGCTGAAATCTTTTTAGAAATGATGTCAGTGGAAGAGTGACTCAGTGACTGGCAACGGCTTCAGCATGGGAATGATCCCAAACTGCCAATGCAATAAAAGCATACCAAAGCCCAGAGTGGAACACTATCAGCCGGTACAGCCCTCCTCAGAGCCCGGACCTCAGCATCACTGAACCAGTGTGGGATCCTCTTGGGATCAAGATGTCTGTCAAGAAGCCTTGACACTATTCCTGCTGATTACTCAAATAAATTACAGAAAGCTGAAGTTAGTTCAGGCTGTGTTGAAGAACTAAGGTGTTTTTCAACTGTACCATTGTTCTGTGTTTTACCAGCAGTTGTTATGAAATGGCTAAAATATCTGTAGAACTCAAAACTAGTCTTTGCTCCATGCCATAATCATGGTTATTTCTCGTATAAAGTTGCCCATTTGAACATCACGTTCTGTGCAGATTAACGTGCTTTTAGAGCTGGCCTCAAGTGGCCACTTGAAAAACTGCAATTTTTGGCATTTTATCAAAACCTTTAATTTTCAACCCCAGCTTTTAAATATCTTGGGAATCTCACATGAATCTGCAGCGCTTCTCTGCCTTATAACAACTCATAATAACCTAATGCTCTTGGCTCTCTTTCATACATGATACATAAAGTAGAGCTATTTCCTTTAAGTGGCTGGTGGAGACCAAAGAAGAGACCAAAGAGCCAGTCAGTATTAGAGTTACACTATCAAAATGATCAGATACAAAACTCCAAACTAACAAACTAACTAACATACTGCAATAACTGCTGAAGGTGTAAAAATAGTGCTTTGCTAATACACTGATATTTTATACTTATAGTCTTCTTCTGCTACATAAAAACTGTTACTGCACTTGAGTATTAACTTTTTATTTATTTATTTACATATATGTTTAAGGTTACTCCTGGATTTTGAAGAGAACATCTGATATCTAAAACAACAGACAGAAAATGTGTTGGTCTTCTGAAGTGCATTTACATTTCAACCCTCTATCATCGGCTAAAATGGTTTTCCTTCTCAGCCTCTCTGATTATCTCATTTTAAACCAGGTCCAACAGGTGGAAATTATGCTAGAACAACAACAGAAGAACAGAACAAAGTCTGCAGCAGAACTTCCATGAGTTCCATGAGGTGAACCACTAGATTGAAATCAGTTAGTGGCTCCTTTAACAGCTAGGACACTAAAATACTTCTGATTGTAAGACTGTCATGCTAACAGCACTGATACACTTTTATTTGGGATGGATTTTTTGATTATTTTATTGTTACACTGATACTTCTGCTGGAGATTCAAAAGACCACCGTCAGACTAGAGTTCTCAGAATATTTGTCAGCACAGATGTGTTGGAAATGAAGTCCCTACATTATTCAAACACATCTTTAAAATTTTATCCATAGACCTCAGGCTCATTTGCAAGGAAATGGAAAACATTTTTTGCCTCGGAATGGTCCAGAAGATTGATGGAAAAATAGAGTGGTCCGATAAGATATAGACTCTAATAGACTTTGACAGCAGAGAGTGTGAGCAGTGACTCCAGGATTAATTCACTTTTCATCAGCTGCTTCTAAACAGTTGCAGTCTATAAGTATTTTTCCATTACGCCCTCCCAGGGGCCACTTTCTCCTGGACTCTGGAGATGTGATGTAATTCTCCATAAGATCTAAAGTACTCATGAGCATGTGGTAGTTTCATAAGAATCCTCCAGAGGTGTGAAGAATATTCAGAGATGTACTTTACTTCATTTTTTTTAAACACAAGATTCTCCCTCAAGGGTTCCATATACAGAGGGCTCATCTTACAATCAGTCCCCGTCATGTGACTCACGATGACGCTCCAGGGAAAGGGTATAAATAACTTCTAACTTTTAGTAGTTCTGCCAAACTCCAGAAGAGCTGCAAGAAGACACAAGTGGTAAAAAGGTCCACATGAGACACCGCTCTTCAGTTTGGTGAGTTTACAAATCCTGACACTTTTCTTAATGTTTAGTTTGAGACTAAATCTGTTTTTGACTGCTGGTAACTTTTGCTCAACTTTAGGGAAATGCACAAAAACCTTAATTAAAATATAGTAAATGAGCAAAATGTTGAAAGCAAACAAACAAAAAACCCTTAAAACTATATTTTTAAGCAATCAGTGCATGAATAGAAGAGGGTAGCAATTAGCGTTTTCTAAATCGCCTATAGCTGTGATTGATTATCAGTCTCTCAGTGTTGGCCCCGGTTCAGACTGGCGACCTGTATCGGTACCTCGCCTCTTGCCCCAGGACACTGGAGTTAAAAAAATAAAAGAGAGAAAAGGATAGATAGAATTTTTTTTTAACAGTTATATATGTTAAAGAAGGAGATAAACTCCTGAAAGATATTTTAATTGTAAAATTTTAAAAACTATTTATGGGGGGGGGGGCACTCTTTAGAAACTTTGCCTTGTGCGTAAAACACGCGCGTATGGCGTGCGTCAAGTGTACAGAAAGTCTTATATTTATGGATGGAAATCTTTTTTTTATTTTTTAGGTCCCCTATACAAAAGTTGCACTTAAAAATGGAGCACTCGGAAAACTCCACAGCTTCACCAAAACGCCTCGTCCTGCACGCGCAGAGCACCGGAGAAGACAAAAGCGACGGGAACGCGTACCTCTACATACTGATAGTCATGTCTTTCTACGGAGTCTTCCTCTGTGCTATAATGCTAGGCTACTTCCGCTCCAAGAGGAGGGAGAAAAGAAGGGTGAACATATTCACGCGCCTGGTGCACGAGGAGGAACAGCGGGAGTGGGGTGCACTGCCAAAGAAGCACAGCCTGAGCTGCCCCGCTGCGGCCTCGGGACTGCGCTCGATGCAGGTGTCCCTGCCTTTCTACAACAACCACGGCGGCCACTTTGGGAATCTTCATTATGAAAGCGCGCTGGCGTGCGTGCTGTGCACGGAGCAGAGCAGCATCAGTTCCCTGTGCTCCTCCGCGGACACGCGCCTCACCATAGAAGAGGAGTCCGACAGCGGCACGGCGGAGGGACCGGCGGAGGGACCGGAGGAGAGCGCGAAGCCAGGAACCGAGAACAGCGGGGATGATTCAGGCTGAACCTCCCCCATTCCAAAAGAGAAGAAACATCACCATGAGAGAAGATCAGGATGTCCTCTGACGTCTTACTATCAGAGGAGCCTTAAACAGCCCAACATCAACTACCCAAGCCACCATTATTCATGATATGAGTAAGGGACTGGGAACTGTCAAAGAAGTCTGAGTGTGAAATGTTTTAGATTTTGCTCTCAGACCACTTAGAGGGTGTCACGGCTATGAGTGAGTGCCCAGCGGCAGCATGAACCCACACACAGACACCACATTAGGCCACATATTTAAATGTATATCTGCTTTTATTTAAAACTACAAGCTGAGATTCAGATGTCATTTTACATGTTATATGTTGGAAGAACTTCCAAGTGGTGAATTCTGTTCATGTCAAACTCAGATATCCTCAATACAAGTAAATCAGAGTATTTGCTCATATATTCTATGATTTTACTGTATATTCATGATTTTTTTTTCTTCACTTTGTGGTGACGCCTCCCTGCTGGAGCTCCCCACCCTCTCTTCTGACGCCACACTGAGCTCCACTGCACTGGTTTGGGCTGATGACTCACCCTGCTGCAGGGGGATGAGTGGAAGACAGATGACTTTTCTTGTGGGGAAAATATTTTGTCTGAAACTGAACCTGGCTTCTTTCTGGCCCACCCAACCCTAAGTTGGGGGGGGGGGGGGGGGGGGGGGGGTGTTTTGTTTTTTAAGTATACCTGGAACCCACTTGAAAAATAGTGAAAGCTCTGATGTAATTGTAGCTTTGTACACAATCTTTGAGTTAGGTTTACTTGATGACACCACTGCACTGTACATATGGTTTGCATTTGTCACACTGTAAGGCTTAATTTAAAATTGAATCTTTGTAGTGGTACAGAAAGAATAAATGCTTTTGAACCCAACACAAGCTTCAGGTCTTTTTTTCTTGCACTGTAATGATTCACCAATGGAGGGCAGTGTTGTAGTTGTTGCTCCTAACAAATAAGGATGATGGAGATGAAATGAGGAGAAATACTCACTATTTTTAGAAAGCCTTGATTAATATTAGAATAATGCAAAATAGGGCTGATAATAAGTGTATTGTTGCCTCTGAAGCTCATCTCCTTTGCACATATCCTTAGTTAAACCTCCACAGTTCTGAAAAAAACACAGCAGGGGTTATCACAGTAAACACAATTCTGCTTCTTAGTTTAAACACAGACCATGCCCAAACCTTTACCGTCAGCTAACTAACAAGCCTTAATCCATTTGTTTCCTTATTTATTGTTAATATTTTTTTTATTGTTGTGGGGGTTTAAGGTCATAGCAGACCACCTGAGGGATCGCAGACAGCATCTGTAGACCCATCAGCCTCCATTATCGTGTGGTGATTTGACACGGAGCACTAGCAGACAGCAGCAATGATTCACCAAGGTTTTCCTCTGAAGGGGAAAAGATGTCAAGTTTTTAGTTTGCTCTTATGTGAGTGTGTGTGTGTCTTTTTTTCCTCCACCGCATCATCAACCCTGTCCACCAGCATAACACACGCACACAAACATGGGCTATCAGCAGCGCTGCAGGCTCACAGCTGCAATGACAACTCATCACACCAACATTAGCACCAACAAAGGCCACGGGGAATACAAGTAAAGACTTTATGACGTATATGTATTGACACTGTATCAGCCCTGAGGAGATTAGACATTTAGTTCTTATCAAGAGAAGTACCCACTCCCCTGAAAGTTCTCATGTGAATCAAAGCAGACCCAATGCAAATGTCAGTGTGATCCAAGTTTATTACCAACATAAAAACTGAAACACTTGACTTCATAAGTATTCAGCACCACCAACACTGTTTAGTGAATGCTTATGCTTGGGACCTAAACATGATATTTAGACTACTGGCACAGAGCCTTGAGCTTTTGCTTTGACCTTCTTTTATAAAATCCCAACCAGTGAAGCACTCACAGAGTATCCAGTCTCAGCCTCAGAGGTCAGGAATTGTTTCAGATTTATGCTTTGGTAGTGTGGCTTTCTTTTGTTTTCTTTGTTTTAAATTATTTTTGTCTAGCACAGTAATTGGTATTTAGCCATAGCATCAGCACAAATAAAGCCCATATGGATGATTAACACTTTCAATGTCTCCTCAACATTGAACAGCTTGATTCTCATGAGAAATTTATGCTTGCTTGAGGATGTAGATATGCTTATAGCTACCTGTATTATTTACTTTATGCTAAACATACAATAACAAACATCAGGGTTTTTTTGTTTTTGGGGTTTTTAGTTTTTTTGCATTTTCACTATGTCCAAGTTAGCATGCTGACTTAGCTCAGTATGCTAACTTGGCTCAGCTCAGTTGTTAGTCTCATATTAGCATGATATTTTAGCATTTATCTCAAAGCACCACTGTGGCTTACCTCAGCAGCTAGCTTGGCTGTGTACAGTGTACTCTTTCTATCTTTTATTCACAATTTAACTGTACTTAAAGTAAGACTCTGACCCATAGCACACCTAAATTCACTTGTGCTGTCATATGGCTTCAAAAGTCTAGGCAGGCTTATTATTTAAATGACTTGACTTTAGGGTAACTCACCTGGAAAGTGGAACCTTTGGTGCATTGGAATGGTGACATGAAGACATAGGTATGGGAAAGTCTGGTGTCGGGGGTAATTAGCACAGAACATTGAGGTTTTGCAGACGTGACATGTGACCACTAAACAGTTGACATTAAGTTGTCCACTATTTTGAAGTGACAATCATAATAATGATGTAATTTCAAGGGAATAAAGCCTCAGTGACACGGACCTAGTTACTCTCTGAATCATACTGAAACTAAAAAGTGCCACACAGAATTGAAATGGAAGAGTGGCCTTGGGAGCCCAAATGCATTGCAACTTAAGAAAACACCAGCAAATAGAAAAACACTACAAAAGCACACAAAACACAGCAGAAGTAGAAAAAGCACCATGAAAGCTAACAAAATACAAAGGAAGTGATTGAGAGCTGCAGTAAACGACTAACAGCAAACGTATCTACAGTATTATATGAATAATGTGAATACAGCACACATTACCTTCCATCTTTTTTTCCCCTCACAACACTGACTAATCCTCCTCTGTAAAAGTGTGGCTCAATCCTTTGCATGTTTTGTTTTCTGCCACTTCCACAGCTGTTCCATCATGTTATTGTCTCACTTCTTCCATTTTTGTGTGTATTTGTGCAGCATTTGCTGGTGTTTTGTTAAGTTGCGTTTGGTCTCTCAGGGCCACCATAAAATTGAGGCATGTAGCCTACCTTCAACCTTTGAATTAGCAGCCAAGAATTCTCCATTTCCAGTCTGCATCATACTTTCTTAAATTGTGCTACCTCTGAGCTTGTAGTTATAGCAAGGGCTTGCAGACAACTATGAAAAAAAGAATTCTATTAAAAACTACCAACACCAACAGGTCCAGTTTGGGTTAGTCCAATTTGCGCCATTGAGGCCTGGCAGTAAACAAATGGTTACAGCTGTGTCCACACACTGTAAAATCTAAATTTAAGCCTTCTCAGTATCCAAATGAAGCCATCCAGGTCAAATAGTGGATGGCTCAGATCCTCAGAGTCATATCTCAGAGTCTCTGAGATATGACTCTTTAGGCTGTTGTAGTCAGGCCCCAGTGCCCATTCCATGCATTAACATTAAAGGGCTCTTTTCTGGTGATCAATTACCAAAAAAAGAAAAGAAACTGTATTATTATATTACTATAGACATTCCTAGTGGAGGAGTTGCTAATACGCGTTACTATCATTGTAAGCGTACGAAGGTCATCTTTTCAGAACGCAACACATTTAAATAATGCTATGAGAAGAAGAGCAAAAGTGTGATTGAGGAGCCTTTGTGCACATCTCTGTTTCTGTGTGTCTTCCTTACCTCCAGACACTCTGACACGGATGCAGACTTGTTGAAGCGTTCAAAATCGCATTTCCGACATAAACACCCACATGAATTATTGATGTACAGCCAACCCACAGCCACACATTCGACCGTTCATTTATTATCAACCAGGAAGTCAAAGAGGGTGCACTGCTGTGTCTCTGGGAAAAATATCTGCAAATTGCCTTTGTCCTATTTCACAATCTAAGACCGTCTGTGTGAGTGTGTGAGAGACATAGTGGGGCAGGAAAGCAAGAGAACAAGGGAGTGTAACAAGGGCAAGAATAAGAAGCAGATGTGATGCATGGAGCTTCTCCTGCACTGTGAAGCAGGATGTGTGTCATTAGTGTCCCCCTGTGGGAGTCGATGGTGAAGCTTGCGTCCTGCCTTAGGCCTCTTTTACACACACACATATACACATACAAACAGGCACACACAAACGCACACCACCATCACTACCAACCACCAACATAGTCTCTCCCCTTTTCCATCCTTGTCCTCTTCCTTTTAGAATAGAATAGAATTCAACTTTATTGTCATTGCACATGCACAGGTACAGGGCAACGAAATGCAGTTTGCATCCATCCAGAAGTGCTTTAGTGATATAGATATATTACAATATATATTAGCAATAATATAGATATGTGAGTATATTACAGAAATGGGTCTATTATGGTATGTTATAATGTACACGGTATGAAGTATGTTGTGAATATTCTATAACTATAAGTATGTACAGGCTGTAGTGAGTACAAGCTATGTACAGGATATGAACAGGATATAAATATGAAAAACTATACAGAATATGAAATGAAATAAATAACTTTACAGAATCTGGGATATACAGCTATACAGAAATGGGAACTATGCAAGTTGTAAACAGTTGTAGGATTAAAGATTATCGAATGTACAGAATGATTATTTACACAGAGCTATACAGTAGTGCAGTTAAGATAAGTGAGGGTGTAGATAGTTTCTACAGAGGCTATATAAAGTGCTAGTGGTTGTGAGTGGTGGTTCAGTCCATGTTATTATTGTGTTTGAGGGTACAGTTGTCCATTGTGGGTGTGTGTATGTTCAGTCCATGAGTTAACGTGGGTCAGATGTCAGGAGGCAGAGTTCAGGAGTCTGACAGCTGTGGGGAAGAAGCTGTTCCGGTACCTGGTGGTCTTAGTCCGGAGGCTCCTGTGGCGCCTCCCAGAGGGCAGGAGGGTGAAGAGTCCATGTGATGGGTGACTGGGGTCTTTGATGATTTTCCCAGCCCTTTTCAGACACCGCTTCCTGTAGATGTCTTTTATGGCAGGAAGTGGTGCTCCGGCGATGCGCTGGGCAGTTTTCACGACCCTCTGCAACGTTCTCTCTTTCAGATTTCCTATAAATATAATTGGCATTAGTGTTGTAAGTGGCTGGATTAGCAGAAGTATTTGAATTGTGCTGTATGTCTGAATAAATGTTTTACATCGCCTTACAGGTAGCAGCTAATTTTTCGTGCATCAAGAGACAATGTATACTAACTAAGCCATAGGTAGTTATTAGCTGCATAAGCCCCCCCCCCCCCCCCCAGCAACTCTTCTTAGGTCCACAGAGAGAGTGGGCTGGGGTTACTCGTAGCACCATTAAGGTGATTTCATGCAGTGCACTGATCAGTGTGCAATGTGTCGACTGCCCAGAGAAATGCCATCCAGTCAGCAGCAGCAGACAGGAACAGCACAGTGGAGGAATGGCTGATAGCATGTGTCTGAATTGAAAAAAACTTGTTACATTTTGTATCAAGACCACATGATGAAAAACCTTTCTTGTAAACAGATTTCATCAAAGTACAGACATCAGTTGCATGTTTGTAACCTGCTGTGGGTCTGCAGTGAGTGTAAGTGCAGGTTAGATCTGTTATCCATCTGCTGAAGGTCTTGAGATAATGTAGAAACGAGGCAGAGACACAACACATCCTGGTGGAAATTTTAAAGACACTCAGTTTCGCACTTTGCTCTGCAGCTCCCTCAAATAACACGTCTAACCCAGCAGTGAGTCCTGTGTAAATGCACCTTTATCAACCCAATTTCCACCAGGAGCTGTTTTTTTTTAGCAAAACACCTCTAAAAATAGTCACGGAAACAGCTCAAAGTTAGACAACAGCAAGGTAAAAACTAGTCAATGGAATTATTTAGAACTTGCATTTGTCAGGTCCCTCTCCGTGAATTGCTACCTTATCGTGGTGGAGGGGTTTGTGTGTTCCAGGGATCCCAGGGGCTATGTTGTCCGGGGGCTTTTTGCCCCCTGGTAGGGTCTCCCATGGCAAATTGGCCCTGAGTGAGGGACCAGACAAAGAGCGATTCAGAAGACCCTTATGAGGAAAACATCGAGGGAACAGTTTACCCAGCCCGGGATAGGGTTACCGGGGCCACGCTCTGGAGCCAAGCCTGGGGAGGGTGCCCGAGGGCGAGCGTCTGGTGGCTGGGCCTTAGTACATGGGGCCCGGCCGGGCACAGCCCTAAAAGGGGACATGGGCCCATCCTCCCGCAGGTCCACCACCCGCAGGAGGCACCGTAGGGTTCGGGTGCATTGAGGGCAGCCAGAAGCGGAGGCCCTGGCAGACTGATCACCGGCTACCAAGACTGGCAATTGGGACATGCAATGTCACCTCTCTGGTGGGGAAGGAGCCTGAGTTAGTGCGTGAGGTTGAGAGGTACCGGCTAGATATAGTCGGGCTCACCTCTACGCATGGCTTGGGCTCTGGAACCAGTCTCCTGGAGAGGGGCTGGACTCTGTCTCAGTCTGGAGTTGCCCCTGGTGAGAGGCGGCGAACTGGGGTGGGTATTCTAATATCCCCTCGGCTTGCTGCCTGTACGTTGGGGTTTTTCCCGGTGGATGAGAGGGTTTGCTCCCTGCGCCTTAGGGTCAGGAAAACGGGTCCTGACTGTCATCTGCGCTTATGGGCCGAGTGGCAGTTCAGAGTACCCAGCCTTCTTAGAGTACCTGGGTGGGGTGCTGGAAGGTGCTCCACCTGGAGAGTCTGTCGTCCTACTGGGAGTTGGATCAGGTGGCAGGGGAGGACGCTGGACAGACCTGGTGCACCTAAACATGTAGTGAGGGTGTGCTGGGAAGGCCTAGAGGCCCCAGTCAGTGAGATCTTCAACGCACACCTCCGGCAGAGCTTCAACAGCATTCCGAGGGAGACTGGGGACATTGAGTCCGAATGGACCATGTTCAGCATCTCCATTGCCGAAGCTGCTGCACTGAGCTGTAGCCGCAAGGTGGTTGGTGCCTGTCGTGGTGGTTATCCCCGAACCAAATGGTGGACACCAGAGGTGAAGGGAGCCATCAGGCTGAAGAAGGAGTCCTATCGGGCTTGGTTAGCCTGTGGGACTTCGGAGGCAGCTGACAGGTACCGACAGGCCAAGCGGAATGCGGTTCGGGCAGTGGCTAAAGAAAAAACTCGGATGTGGGAGGAGTTTGGAGAGGCCATGGAAAAAGACTTTTGGACTGCCTCAAAGAGATTCTGGCAAACCATCAGGCGTCTCAGGAGGGGAAAGCGGTGCTCTATCTGCACTGTGTATAGTGCTCGCGGAACGCTGCTGACTTCGACTAAGAAAATTGTTGGGCGGTGGAAGGAATACTTCGAGGACTTCCTTAATCCCACTGACACGTCTTCCGAGGAGGAAACAGAGTCTGGGGATGAGGGGGATGACCCGCCAATTTCCGGGGGCGAGGTCACTGAGGCAGTTAAACAGCTGTGGCAGAGCCCCTGGTGTGGATGAGGTCCACCCCGAGTTCCTGAAGGCTCTGGATGTTGTAGGGCTGTCCTTGTTGACACGCCTCTACAATGTTGCGTGGAGATCAGGGGCAGTTTCCCTGGACTGGCAGACCGGGGTGGTGGTCCACATCTTTAAGAAGAGGGACCGGAGGGTGTGTTCCAACTACAGGGGGATCACACTCCTCAGCCTCCCTGGGAAAGTCTATGCCAGGGTGCTGGAAAGGAGAGTTTGTCCGTTGGTCGAACCTCAGATACAGGAGGAACAATACGGTTTTCATCCTGGTCGCGGAACACTGGACCAGCTTTTTATCCTCTCAAGGATACTTGAGGGCGCATGGGAGTTTGCCCAACCAGTCTATATGTGTTTTGTGGACTTGGAGAAGGCATTCGACCGTGTTCCTCGGGGTGTCCTGTGGGAGGTGCTACAGGAGTATGGGGTATCTGGCCCATTGCTACGGGCCATTCGATCCCTATACAACCGTTGCAAGAGCTTGGTTCTCATTGCCGGCAATAAGTCGGACTCGTTACCGGTGGGTGATGGGCTCCGCCAGGGCTGCCCTTTGTCACCAATTCTGTTCATAATTTTTATGGACAGGATTTCTAGGCGCAGCCAAGTGGCGGAGGGCTTTCACTTCGGTGGCCTCAGAATCTCATCTCTGCTTTTCGCGGATGATGTGGTTCTGTTGGCTTCATCAGGTGATGGCCTCCAGCTCGCACTGGAATGGTTTGCAACCAAGTTTGAAGCAGCGGGAATGAGGATCAGCACCTCCAAATCTGAGGCCATGGTTCTCAGCCGGAAAACGGTGGAGTGCCCACTCCGGGTCGGGGATGAGTTCCTGCCCCAAGTGGAGAAGTTCAAGTATCTCGGGGTCTTGTTCACGAGTGATGGGAGAAGGGAGCCGGAGATCGACAGACGGATTGGTGCTGCGGCCGCAGTGATGCGGACGCTGCACAGGTTCGTCTAGGTGAAGGTAAATTGGTAAATTGAAAGCGAAGCTCTCAATTTACCGGTCGATCTACATCCCTACCCTCACCTATGGCCACGAGCTGTGGGTAGTGACCGAAAGAACGAGATCGCGGATACAAATGGCGGAAATGAACTTCCTCCGAAGGGTGGCTGGCCTCTCCCTTAGAGATAGGGTGAGAAGTTCAGCCATCCGGGAGGGGTCAGAGTAGAGCCGCTGCTCCTCCGCATCGAAAGGAGCCAGCTGAGGTGGTTCGGGCATCTGACAGGGATTCCTCCTTGGCGCCACCAGTCGATCTACATCCCTACCCTCACCTATGGCCATGAGCTGTGGGTAGTGACCGAAAGAACGAGATCGCGGATACAAATGGCGGAAATGAACTTCCTCCGAAGGGTGGCTGGCCTCTCCCTTAGAGATAGGGTGAGAAGTTCAGCCATCCGGGAGGGGTCAGAGTAGAGCCGCTGCTCCTCCGCATCAAAAGGAGCCAGCTGAGGTGGTTCGGGCATCTGACAGGGATTCCTCCTTGGCGCCTCCTGGGTGAGGTGTTCTGGGCATGTCCCACCGGGAGGAGGCCCCAGGGCAGACCCAGGACACCCTGGAGAGATTATATCTTTCGGCTGGCCTGGGAACACCTTGGTGTTCCCCCGGATAAGCTAGAGGAGGTGGCTGGGGAGAGGGAGGTCTGGGCTTCTCTGCTCAGGCTGCTGCCCCCGCGACCCTCCCCAGATAAAGCGGAAGAAAATGGATGGATGGATGGATTTGTCAGGTCATCAGAAATATGAAACTCTTTATCATGCTAGTGGTCTTTTTTATCTAGTGGAAAGCAAATCTTGTAAAAATACTGAAGGTTTAAAGCTGCTATAGTCAATGGTAGTATATTAACAAAGGATCAAATTATTGTATATAGTGTGAAAAGTGCCCACAACCTTGAACCCACAGAGAACAAACACCTTTCTTAAATGTTTAAAGTGAGAACAGAGTGTACCACATGATCAAATATTCCAAAGGGAATATTTGATCATGTGGATGCTGGAGTAAAATATTGAGCTGGCATCCATCAGAGTCCCAATTACAATACTCTTTATGTTACTGATGCTCTCTTATGAATATGAATAGGAAGCTAATTTGCAACATATTCATATAAAGCAACTTTGTAAAGTTATATAGATTAGTGCTGAATTTAAAACTTATTGTTCTGCCCACTAATGTTTTTCTGGCGATAAAGAAATTCTCACATCCTAAAATCTAAACTGTTTCATACTTATGTAATTTTTGTAATTTTTTCTGTTATCTGCCGCTTTTGAGGGATTAACCAGAACAATCTTCATGGATCTTTTGCTGTGTGCATGCCCAATCTTTTCTAGGTCAATAAGATGGAGAAAATTATAACACAAATCCAAAGCAATTACTTGAGCCATGCTGAGAGTTAGTCAGAAAATCACTCTGAGAGTTAACTTTGCTTTAGATGTCTAACAGAGTACTCACAGCTTAATGATGGACTGATATTTTTGTGTACTTATAGTCTACAGGTGCATAATCTAAAGCTGCTGACCTTCCTTTTTTCACCTCACGAGGATGTCAGGCGTCGGAGCTCTGTCTCCTTACGTGGCATTTCAGTATGCCACTCTAATCCACACTGTATGAACTGTTCTCACAGCCTCTTGCAGACTAATAACACGAGGATGGAAATGTACTCAGATTCTTCTGATGAACCACAACTTTCTTTGGAGTTCTTGTATTGATTCTGACCTTTTGATCTTTATCTCAGAGACCATTAGTGCCTAATCTTAGAAAGCTTCTCAGCATATTGCCTTGTGTTTTGAAGTTATTCTCCTGGGCAGACCGTAATAATACTATCTTTCTCACAGTCACTAAACCAGTGAGCTCTCAGGTCATACTGAGAGGTGTTCTTCTGTAGTGTTTCCAGCAGCACAGTAAAAATAATTGTTTGTGTGCTAACTTCCTTCTCTTTTAGTTCTTGTAAACGGGCTCTTATCCACTGAAAGTACTCACACACCTGTCAGCTCACTCAAAAGAGAAAGCTAATAAGTGTGAGTGTTGTGTGATTTTGCATGTTAAATGTGTTTCTTTCTCTCAGACTGTGGATAGTCATGTTTTCCTTTTGACAAACATTAGTCTGGAGTCAACCTTTTATCTAATAAGTGTTACTATGGAAACCTAAGCCAAAAGGCTAATTTGCATCTGTCTTCCTGGTCTGGAGGGACACCGGTACTAGTCAAGAATGAGAAGAGACTGTAAAGTACAAAATAAATGAAAACACAGCTAATCAAGCCTGTTAATGACAATTATTTTCATAATACAGAGTTTGTATATTCATTCAGTATATTAAGCTGGAAGAGAATCAGTGTCCATGCCATTGTAGACTTGGGCCATCAATAAACACCAATCAGGCTTAACATTATGAGCACTGACAGGTGAAGTGAATAGCACTCCATGAAGGTACCTGTTAGCAGTGTTGGGGAGTAACGGAATACATGTACCAGCGTTACGTATTTAAAATACAAAATATAAGTAACTGTTAGAATACAGTTACTTTGTTGAAAACAATGGATTAAACGGCGATCTTTTCCTATTTTATATGTTAGGCTATCCCCTCTCTAATTTTTGTAAATCCACGCATTCGCCCAAACACAAACAAAACACGAAATAATAGGCACTAATGTATAGGGATGGGTCTCGTTTAGGTTTTATCCGATACCGGTGCCAAACCGGTACTTTTGAAACGGTGCTGGTGCTTAAAGAATGGAGAACACCAACTTTGTCCAAAAACCTCTCATGTTCAGCTGTTTTTTTGTAAAAAGATAACAATGTTAGCCTTTTCTGCAGCTATAGGGCATATATGATATCACTCTTGGCTGGAAGCAGTGCTTAAACAATGAAAAAAAAACACAAACTTTGTCCAAAAACCTCTCATGTTTAACTGTTTTCCACTTTTTCTTTGGTCATTTTAGCCTTTTTGGCCAGGGTGAAGGGAGTATCTGCCATCAAACAAGAAGACAGCCGCATGTAGCTATGATGATGTTTGCTAGTTCACCTTACATGCATTAATGTAATAACGTGGTTAGCCTACTCAACGTAAATTACACACGAACAACATTAAGCTACTCACGCAGAGAAGAACAGCTGCTGCTGCCATCATCATCCGTCATCATTTCTGCTACACTGGCAGGGCTAGGGGCCAGGACTCTGTTCTTCGGGTTTTTGGGGGATGTTGCTCCAGGTCCGATAACTGGCAACCCACCCGCAGTAGATGTGCACGGAGTGAGGTCTCGCAGCAAGCTATCAAATATGGCGCATTTCTCGGCTTTTAAAAAAAACGCTATGCGTCGTCAGGTGTTTCATCGGATTTGAGGTGTTACCTCCTTGACAGTATCACAGTATCAGCTTAAAGCACTTGTTGCAGGCTGCTGAGTTTGCATATTTTGAAAATGTTTGACCGGTCCATTTGACCGGTCCTCCTTCGGCATTTTTAATCTGTAGCTCTGCTCTAAAAGAACGTACGTACCTGGACCCGCCTACTATCCTCGGAAACGTAAAATGATTGGCTAGAATCTAAAGTGTATCACAGCTCAGGAGAAAAAAGCACCGAAATAAAGCACCGAAATGTGCGCTGCTTTTCGGTCTGGTTACTACCGTTTATGTCAGAACCGATACCGGTACCCATCCCTACTAATGTAAGTGTACTGTTAATGTTGGTGGCATCAGTTACACAATGGACCCAAAGCCAGCACAACAGAGCCAACAGTGCACGGGCAGGAATGCATTTCTTACTTGGAAATTCCGACACCATTTCATATTTAAAGAAGAAAGGGATTGGCATAATGTAACCACTCAATGCAAACTCTGTTTGCTAGCAACCAAGCTGCTCATAGCGTCAGAAGGCTCCACCTCCAACCTAAAGAAACATCTGGAACTAAGTTATTTTTAAAAAAAACTAATGTTAGTCTACGGCAACTACCTTGTGATAGTTGTGGTAGCTACCTGGGTTATGTGCCACTTCAGAATCTTGGATGTACTATTGCTGTGTGATTTATTACGATTGCTGAAGGCTACTCGCCACCAAGCTAGCATTGTTACAACCTGCTTGCTGCAAATAATCATGTGCACTTCTGAAAGCAGTCTATGAACTAACCTCAGCTAATACCAGCTAAAAAATTTAGCTCTGTGGCAAGTAGTCTTCAGTAATAGTAATAAATCACACAGCAATAGCATTCATGTAGTTGTAAAAAGCATGGCAGTATAATAAGTAATCCAAAGTATTCAGAATATGTTACTCACATTGAGTAACTTAACGTAATATGTTACAAACTACATTTTGGGGCATGTATTCTGTAATCTGTAGTGGAATACATTTTAAAAGTAACCTTCCAAACACTGCCTGTTAGTGGGTGGGATATATCAGGGAGCAAGTCAACATTTGGTCCTAAGAGTTGATGTTAGAAGCAGACAAATGGGCAAGCGTTAGGATTTGAGGGAGTTTACCCTCTTCCCGCTCCTCCACAACCACCCACACATGCAGGGCCTTGGAGTGGGGGTATGTCACCAGGGTGCAGAGGAGGCTACCCCCCCCCCCCCCCTGTCCCCTTCTGGCTGCCTCTGCCTCAATTTTATCCCACAACTTAGACATTCACATTATTCACACTCTCATTACACATACATATAGGATCTTGGGGGTGGGCACAATCACGGAGTCCAAATCACCATCAGGGTGTATACCTCACCCCTGACGTCGTTGCCCACCTCTCAATTTTAAATACACTTAGTCATTGAGGGTTAGCAGGAGGGACTATGCGCTTACCTGCTGCTCCTTGGCAGGTAGCTCCATGCCCTCCTGGGTTTTAATTGCACCTTAGAACACATATGCATCAACACTACAATGAGCGGGTGGAGGGAGGTTTGGAGTCTTCTCCCACCCCCATTCTCTGCGGCCTGCTGGAGCGGGAGGGCTAGTAGGAGGAGTTGGCCGTCCGACTGCGGTCTGGGGTGTGGGGCCTCCCTGCTGCTGCGGAGTCGGGGTGGTCTGCCTCTCCCCACCGCAGGGAAAAGGGTAACACCACCTGGGTCTGGGTGCAATTCCCCCCTCCAGGGGCAAGGGTACCTAGACCCGGTTTGTAGAGTACGCTTGGGGAGTGTGATTGTGTGTACAGCGTCTCTTTATGTCTGTCTCCACGTTGGTTGAGTGTGGAGTGAGTGCATATGAGAGCATGAGGGTGGGAATGGATGTTTGTGTCTGTGTGTGCCTGTATGTCTGTGTCTATATGTCAGGTTGGGTATCAGACGCCACCTCTCTGGGGACACCTCAGGCCCTCCAAGGTTTGGAGGCCTATCTCCCCCTACCACCACTTCCCCTGCCGGTGGCGGACTCCCTCAGGTGTCGGTGTGTTGGTGGTTCTTTGTGTCTGGGGGTGGGCGTCCGGGTGCACACCGGCTCACTCCTTGGCGGCCGCTTGTCGGGGCCTGGGGCCTGGGGCTCGCTCGGGCCCCTTTGGAGGTGGGGTGCCCCCGGCCTCTCGGCCTAGGGCTCGGTCACTCAGGCGCAGCTGGGGGCCGGCGGAGCTCACGGGCGCGTCACTGCAACTCCCCCTGACTTCTGCTCCGCGGCTGCTGGGCGAGCCCTCATCTGGGACTCTCCTCAGCTCTTACTGGGACAGTGGCGCGGCTGCCCCTCTGTTGGTCTTCCATGGTCTCTTGTGTTCTGGGGGCCTCTGGATGTCTGGAGTTTTGATCTCCTCCATACCCGCTTCACACCCTGGAGGACGGGGCTGTGGCCCCCCCACACTCCCTAGCAGATCATTACATGGAGAAACCTTTGGAATGCAAGCATGCTGATCCACACAGGTATGCACACATGGGTATTCACAGACGCGGACTAAAGCTTTCTTGGCTGCTGCCTCAAAGCACACTGTGCGCTGTCTATCTTGCGTGCTGCACAATATCGTTTATTACTTAGTAAATACTGATATCTATGACTAGCTAGTTTATTGTGATGGTGCTTTGTTTTCTCTATTATTATGTTGCTCTTTGTTGTTTGCTGTCTCCTCTGTTTGTTTTTGTTTGTTTGTTTGTTTGTTTGTTTTTTTCTCCATACAGGTGACCCAGGAGTTTTTTTTTTTTTCTCTCTCTCTTCCCCCCCCTTCTCACCGTCTCTTCTCCCCTTTGGTTTTCTTTCTTTCTCTCCCCCTCTCTCTCTCATTCATTCCCCCTGTCCTATTTATTTAAAAAAAAAAAAAAATGACAAAGGATGAACTGAAGCTCTGCCATCACGTAATGTCGCATACTGCTGTTTCTGATGTCATTTAGAAAAAAAAAAAAAAAAAAAAAAAAAAAAAAAGGATTTGAGGGAGTTTGACATGGCTTAAAATTAAGGACTAGCTGCTTTGATTGAAAGAAGAACCACAGTAAGCTGTATCCAATCAGTGTCATGGTCCCAGGACTTCTGAACTGATGTTTTGAGTTTTGACATTCTGTTCATTTGTATTCTTAAGATCCCTAGGTTTTCTGTTCAGTATTGGTAATTGGATTTTCCCCTCGTGTTGTCGTCTGTGTCTCCCTCTGTGTGACCGTGCATATAGTGATTTAAGTTATTGTGCTTTGCTTCCACTCCTTGTGTCCCGTGTTTTCCTCTTTACATCGTTTTCTCTCTCTCTGCCTCTCTCGGCTGTCTCTGTGCACTTTCTGTGTTATGTATAAGGTCAGCGTCTTGGCATCAGCATTTTCAGTTTCGTGTCCTCCCTGCTCTGTCGTGTGTAATTGTCCTCAACTGTGTTCTGTGTGCTTCCACTTCCCTCGTTACCTTCTGTGTATTTATGTCAGCGTCCCCCTCTGTTCTGTGTCTTGTCGTCCCTCATGGTTCTGTGCGTTTTCTGGTGTCTCCCCTGTGGCTTAGCTTCTCCCAGTTCAGTTTTGTATGGCTCTTTGTGTTCCTGTTAATAAAGACCTGCCTTTTGAGTTTTTCCCCCTGTGTCTTGAGCCATGCGTTTGGGTCCTCTCTTGCCTACACACAGCCGCTCCTTGACAATCAGTATTCTTGTAGAGTGACTGCACTGGACCTCCTGGTGTGTTTTTAAATTTGTGAAAATTTCTAATGGAATTATCTGACTTTGTGTGAGGTATAGACGTCCAAGAAGTTTGTGTTTTCTGATTAAAATGCTACTATTTTATCATATTCAGCACTAATGACCAGGCTTCTCTGTGTGTGCAAAACTCTCATACAGCTTGTTAACGATACTAGCTAGCATTTGCTAATAAATTAGCATAACGTCCTCTCGACCAAATATGTCTGCTTCTGGTTAAATTAAAAAACACACAAACAAATAAATAAGTGAAGCCAAAACAATAATATTAATATCAAGGCATCAAAATATGGAGCCCAGAAAGAAATGGGTGATCTCACTGTGGCTACTTCCATCTTTTATATACAGTCTATTGGGACAACCTATTATTACAGTTTTTCTCGATTGCTAAAAAACATTTCTTGAAACTACGCCTCATATCCTCACAACAGTAAACACAAATCCATAACATCTCACTCAATTTCCCAAACATCCTATTTCCAGGTCAAAATGAAGCTCTACACCCAAAACTATTCACTCCTGCTGAAAAACCAAACTTTGCCCTCAGACATCAAACACAAGCCCTCAAAAACGCACACACTACAACAGAGTTTTGCACACTGGTACAATTAATTCAAAACAATAGCTCCAAAACAAATAGGTTGCTTATGGTTCTCCCCTTCAAAACCCTTGTCACATGATAAACACAAAAGACGCAACCAATGTATGTACAGTGGCACATTGTCATTCATGTACTATACAGTACAACACACACCAGAAACATTATCCCACCTCAGCATCTTGTCTTTGGTCTGGGTCAGGCCAGAGAATCTCATCCACATCACAGGCTATATTGGCCCCAGCCAGGCAGTGGGGGTAAAATCCTCTTGCATGCCTGATCCACCCCTGGCATGCATCTACTGATATGTCTAGGCAGGCCTCTTCGATGGCCTGAAGGAGGTGAACACGGACATAAGGTTCTCGGTCATACACTTTCCACCGCCATGCCGAAAATAACTCCTCTATCGGGTTTAGAAAGGGAGAGTATGCAGGCAGAAAGATATTAGAAAACCTTGGGTTATTGGTAAACCAGTCACGAACAAGAGCAGCGCGATGGAAGCTGACGTTATCCCACACAACAACGTAGTGAGGCTGCTCTGGCTGTGCTGGTTCCCTGTAGTCCAGCTGGAACATATGTTGTCTTAAACCATCAAGAAAAGCAAGGAGAAGCATAGTGTTATAGGGTCCTAGTACGGCATGGCGGTGGAGTACCCCTCGTTGGCTGATGGCTGCGCACATAGTGACATTCCCCCCACGCTGACCAGGGACATTTACAATAGCCTGATGGCCAATTATGTTCCTCCCCCTTTTCCTTCTTTTGGTCAGGTTAAAACCTGCCTCATCCACAAAGATTATTTCATGGGGAACAGGCCGTCCTTCAATCTCAAAGATTCTCTGCAAAACACATAACACAGTAGAGTCAATCGGTACCCTGAACCACAGTTCAAGAGTGCTGCAATGGCAGCATAAACTGCCATGCTGTGATGGTACACAATACTTTATACAGTATCAAAACTCATACCTGAACATATTCCACACGTTGGTTTTTCACTCTGTCAGAGTTTCGTTCGAAAGGGACTCGGTATGCCTGTTTCATCCGGAATTGATTCTTTCGGAGGATGCAGTCAATTGTGGAGAGGCTGATGGCATTTATGCCTCGAAAAAGATGATCATCCTCAATCACTCTCCTTTGAATCTCTTGCAGGCAGATTACATTATTTGCAATTACCATGTTTACAAGTTCCCTCTCTTGCTCCTCCGACAAAAGCCTTAACCTGCCTCCACCAGGTGGTCGTCTCTGTGTCCTACAAAAATAGAAGCACTCATTACTGTAACTGTCACACATTCATTTTACAGGCAAATAATGGAAACATACTGAAACTCAAGACACATAAGTTCAGTAACTTAAACGTTACTGTACAAAGCAGTCTTACTGCAAGTACACCTACCTGTTTTCCTCCCTGAAGGTTCTGATGATGGAGGCAACAGTGAAGCGACTCAAATTTGGTTGTACTCGTTGCCCAGCCTCCCTCATAGTCATCCCATGGACAAGGACATGGTCAACTAAAGTGGCTCGAATTTCATCCGAGACTGACTGTCTTCTTGCCCTTGCTCTTCCCCTTCCTTGTCGCCGTCGTTCTCCACCTCCACCTCCTTCACCACGTCCTCCTCCACCTCTCCCTCCTCCTCCACCACCTTCCTGTTGTCCTAGACCACCTCCTCCTCGTCTTCCACCACGTCCTCCTCTTTCACCACGTCCTCCTCTTTCACCATGTCCTCTTCCTCCACCACGTCCTCCTCCTTCAACACGTCCTCTTTCTCCACCACGTCCTCTTCCTTTGCATCTCTTTGGATCCATTGTTTCAAACCTGAATGAGCTGACTTTGGCCCTTTTATCTATCCATCGCAGGTTCTGATTGGTGTGTGCTAAATTTTGACTCCTAGTGTTTCCACCTGGTTAATTGTGTGCTAATTGAGCTCAAGCTATGCTGACTTAAGTTAACATTATTGCATGCTAGTACTTTCTAAATGACTACATGGTGTAAGCACTGTAAAATGTAGGGATTTGTGTGTAGAGTTTTGCAGTAACAGTTCACCAAATTTGAGTCATGTGTCAAAGCAGGGAATAGTGTTTATAGTTCAGGGAAATGGGTGAGCTTTTTGAACAATAGCGTTACGGTTTTGAAATTTTAGTTTAGAGGCCTGGTTATAGTGTTTAGGCAATCGAGAAAAACTGTAATCTATATCCAGGCATAAATGTAAAAGACTGAAGTCTTGTCCAACCTCAAAGAAGATCCTGGGTTCAAATCCACTGGCTGGGCACAGTTGCCTCCATATACAGTGGGGCAAAAAAGTATTTGGTCAGCCACCGATTGTGCAAGTTCCCCCACTTAAAATGATGACAGAGGTCAGTAATTTGCACCAGAGGTACACTTCAACTGTGAGAGACAGAATGTGAAAAAAAACATCCATGAATCCACATGGTAGGATTTGCAAAGAATTTATTCGTAAATCAGGGTGGAAAATAAGTATTTGGTCACCTCAAACAAGGAAAATCTCTGGCTCTCACAGACCTGTAACGTCTTCTGTAAGAAGCTTTTCTGTCCCCCACTCGTTACCTGTATGAATGGCACCTGTTTGAACTCATCATCTGTATAAAAGACACCTGTCCACAGCCTCAAACAGTCAGACTCCAAACTCCGCCATGGCCAAGACCAAAGAGCTTTCGAAGGACACCAGGAAAAGTATTGTAGACCTGCACCAGACTGGGAAGAGTGAATCTACAATAGGCAAGCAGCTTGGTGTGAAAAAATCAACTGTGGGAGCAATCATCAGAAAATGGAAGACATACAAGACCACTGATAATCTCCCTCGATCTGGGGCTCCACGCAAGATCTCATCCCGTGGGGTCAGAATGATCATGAGAACGGTGAGCAAAGATCCCAGAACCACATGGGGGGACCTGGTGAATGACCTGCAGAGAGCTGGGACCAAAGTAACAAAGGTCACCATCAGTAACACACTACAACGGCAGGGAATCAAATCCCGCAGTGCCAGACGTGTTCCGCTGCTGAAGCCAGTGCATGTCCAGGCCCGTCTGAAGTTTGCCAGAGAGCACATGGATGATACAGCAGAGGATTGGGAGAATGTCATGTGGTCAGATGAAACCAAAGTAGAACTTTTTGGTATAAACTCAACTCGTCGTGTTTGGAGGAAGAAGAATACTGAGTTGCATCCCAAGAACACCATACCTACTGTGAAGCATGGGGGTGGAAACATCATGCTATGGGGCTGTTTTTCTGCCAAGGGGACAGGACGACTGATCCGTGTTAAGGACAGAATGAATGGGGCCATGTATCGTGAGATTTTGAGCCAAAACCTCCTTCCATCAGTGAGAACTTTGAAGATGAAACGAGGCTGGGTCTTCCAACATGACAATGATCCAAAACACACCGCCCGGGCAACAAAGGAGTGGCTCCGTAAGAAGCATTTGAAAGTCCTGGAGTGGCCTAGCCAGTCTCCAGACCTCAACCCCATAGAAAAGCTGTGGCGGGAGTTGAAAGTCCGTGTTGCTCGGCGACAGCCCCAAAACATCACTGCTCTCGAGAAGATCTGCATGGAGGAATGGGCCAAAATACCAGCTACTGTGTGTGCAAACCTGGTAAAGACCTATAGTAAACGTTTGACCTCTGTTATTGCCAACAAAGGTTATGTTACAAAGTATTGAGTTGTATTTTTGTTATTGACCAAATACTTATTTTCCACCCTGATTTACGAATAAATTCTTTACAAATCCTACCATGTGGATTCATGGATTTTTTTTTTTCACATTCTGTCTCTCACAGTTGAAGTGTACCTCTGGTGCACATTACTGACCTCTGTCATCATTTTAGGTGGGGGAACTTGCACAATCGGTGGCTGACTAAATACTTTTTTGCCCCACTGTACTCTGGCTTCCTCCCACAGTCCAAAGACATGCAGGTTAACTGGTGATTCCATAATGGCTGTAAATGTTAGTCTAAATGGCTGTCTGTCTCTGTGTGTTAACCCTTGGCCGACTGGTGACCTGTCCAGGGTGTAGCTTGCCTTTTGCTTTGTGAGAGCTAGGATAGGCTTCAGTCCCAGCACAACCTGGGACTGGATAAGTGGAAGAAGATTTGTGGTCTCTCCTAAAGAAAACAAATACAGCAGAAATATGTAATGTCTCCCTCAGACCATGTCACCCAGTGCACAAGCTGTTACTCTTCTAAAAGAGCCTGACTCATGTAAAAGTCTGGGGGTGTACGGACATAGTCACACGTGACACATCGAGCCAGGCGCAGTGAAGTCCTTACCCAGTTCTGAAAATACTTGGTCACGGCTTTGTTAGTGCTGTGTGTATGAAGCTTCATTAAGTCAGTGGGAGGTGTTGCGCCTTCCTGCCAGTTTTGCCTGGATCACTACTAATGAGCACAGTCATGGTTCACTGACAAGGTGTAGAAAAGATACATTTTGCTTTATTTTTCAAAAGTGGCTCCATGTAATCGCACACTGCAGACTGCCTCAAACAGCAGCGGCAGAAGAAGTTGCTTTCTGCTGGCTGTTTAAACACACCTGTCTAATAAGAGGCAAATTAAGGCACTATTGTTATATATGCAGTCAAAGAGCTAGCCCCTATAGGCTTGTTACCGTGACAACCACACACCAATGCCAGTATCTCCATTATTATCTTCTTGAAAGCTGTGCTCCGTCACAACTGCTTGTGAGCTTGTTACTGCCTGTTTTGGTGTGTCTCCACTAAAACCAAGAGTCAGAGGACTTTACTGCAGTGGATACTGTGCTGATAGCATACAGCATGGGGGAGCTCTGATGCCTCTCAGAGGCTTTTAAATGACATGTTACCCGTATTTGAGGTGTCTAGTATGAGGCAGATCATTGTGTACTAACTGCCATATGGTGTAAGTAATTATAAGCAACAGTTTCCATCTGCATGGGTGCAGAATGTAATAAAGCCATGTGTTCATGTGGGAGCATCTTGAGTGATGCACATAATAACTACATATTATTTCATCATCTCGTAATTAGCATTTTATTATCCAAAAATGGGACGCCACTGCCAACCACTCCAGTAAGAATTAAATATTAAATATTAAATATTAAAACTGGAGACGGTCTTAAGTTACTGTATGAGTGCTAATTAGAGCATCAGTATCAAAAAGAAACTTTCTGTGTGGTTCAGTCCAGTTGAATTTTCACACAATCCGACTGGATTCAGAAGCATTTAAACATCCAAATCACACTTAAAAAGTACAAAGCAACTGAGACACTTTAAATTTGGGGGAAAAAAATCTAAATGCTTAAAAGTTATTTCACTGGAGATCACAGCAAAAGAGAATCGAGGTGGTTTTTCTTTGTCTTGCCATCTGATTGTGGATTCAGCCGAGCACTGTCACCTGCTGATAAAAGTTTGCTCCATGTTTCGACTAGCACAGTTTTGGGTTCACCCACAGTGGCACATTAGTGAACTGTTATGTTGTTTGTTTTGTTTTTTGCCCAGTGGTATTCCGGCACTTTAATTTTCTCCTTGTAAAATATTCTGTAAGTATTTAGCTGTCTTCTCTGGATCATTATCCCATTGAAAGACCCACTCCCATTGCTTTAATAATCTTTTGGCTGATTTCTTTAAATTTGCATCCAAATTCTCTTGGACATAATTCTTTCCCCTCTGGCAGGACTTTCTACCATCAGATCCATGTAGGCTGAATTTGGACCCATCTGAAAAAATGTATCTCTTTAACTCACTGTCTGTTAACTAATTTAATCCTAGATATGTTTTTATTTTTTTCTTTGAGCTTGTGAATGGCTTTCACGCTCCCTCTGTACACGTTCTTACTGGTCGGAGAAGTGTCATCTCTGGAGCTGTTCCTGGCCTGTTTTTCTTGATGTTACTCACAATTATGTGGCCCAATCTGCTGCTGGTCTCTCGGCCTGTGTGCCTTCTGTTCTCTGCTATTAGCCCTCGGTTTTTAACTTGATGGAAGGTTTTTATTACTTTGCTATTTATAGTAGCATCTAGCCAGCTGCAAGATGATTTACATCTAATCTATAACATCCATCCTTCCATCCATCCATTCGCTTCCGCTTATCCTTTTCAGGGTCGCGGGGGGCGCTGGAGCCTATCCCAGCTGTCATAGGGCGAGAGGCGGGGTACACCCTGGACAGGTCGCCAGTCTGTCACAGGGCCAACACACAGGGACAGACAACCATTCGCACTCACATTCATTCACACCTAGTGGCAATTTGGATTATCCAATTAACCTATCCCCACAAGCTGCATGTCTATAACATCTATAACATCAGTTATCAAAAATACTCTTATGTGATTCTGTCCAAATACTATTTTGTTGCCAGTAGTTACAATAGTTTAAAAAAAAAACTGAGTTACTACACTAACTCCCATAATTTTCAGCTGTATTGAGAGATCTTCATCATCAAAACAAAAAACACGCTCAGTAGCTCATCCATTCCACTTTCACATGGGCTTGAAGCCCAATCTTGAAAGCTTGTCATTGATTGCATGTGGTTGCTGTATGTGGGGATCTTTTGTTCTAGCCTTTTGATCTCTGCTCTGGTGAATGTCCTCTATGGTTCCAGTTTCCTATCATAAGAATTTTAGCCCTGTTTGGCTGGAGGCTTAATTCCCAGTTAATCCTGTGTGTGGTAAGTGTCACTGTAAGCACTAAAGGGAAACTTCCTTAAGTAGAGATTTTTTTAAAAGGAAGCAAAAATAGTTCAAACTAAAACAGAAGCAGCAGAGGCAAGCATGTCTTGACTTTTAATATGTGCAAAGCTCAAAAAACACAGCATCCTGCAGTTTTTTAATCTCTCTGCTAGAAAGTAAATGCTCATGTTTTTCTTTTTTTCATACTCTATGCCTGTAGTTTCACGAGTTCAGCTTTCAGCTAAAAATGTGCCAACATGACATTATTAGCTTCAGTTCCTTTATTTGGCTCCTGCTTGAAGCATATATGTGATTAATCACAGGATTGTTGTCCTTAAAGGTTACTCCTACTCTTTGCAGTATGTAGGAGTAAGTCTGAGAAATAGGATTTGTTCCTCAATTTTAGCAAAAGAGTAATTCTTTAATTTCAACAGTTTGTTGTTCCAATTTCAGCAAGAACTACCAGACTCACAAACAAGGAAAGCAGAGACTTAGCTCAGGGCTTTCACTGAAACAAAAAAACAAAACAGAAATAAATTAAAAAGTTTCTTGTAGGATGGGTGTGAGGAGGTCAGAGGTAAGTGGAGTGGGCAGGCGAGGTGTGTTTCCAAGGAGGATGGTTTCCTAAGGCAAGGCCAGCTAGAACATCAAGATGACTATAGTAAACGGGTAAGCAGATGCAGGTAACTACTGGGAAAAATCGAGGACGCAAGGAACATGAGTGAAAAACATTGTGCTGTTAGCACAAGACCTCAGAGAGAAAACCAAAGGGCCAGGGAGACACACCCACACACCGAAACAAACAAGAGATAAGTCAAACATTTCCCTGTGGCCTGACAGTCGTGGTAGCTTGCTGCGTGCTGCATCGACACTGTTGTTGCAAGCAGAAATGAGCTGACAGGCCTCCCAAAACCACGGATAACACTTGACGGATGATCTGATATCGTCGTGTTGGTGTTGTTCCTGGAACAACATAGTAAATATTGTTCCAGGATCAACATTGCAAGTGACCAATCACATTGTTGTGACGTTATTCTTTGGCACGCCAAGCCATTTGTCCATTTATGAAATTCCAATGTTGCAAGGACAATATCAATTCTGCTTAGCGTTTATTAAAGGGTTAGGGTTAGGTGCAACACTTGACTATCTTAACTCATATGGCAATCTCTTTGACACACAGGTTCACAGGCTAACGACAGACCTGGATGAATGGATGCAGACCCACTCTCTGCTTCTCTGCAGGTAAACTTCCCTCTAATCAACAAGATGGTTCATTAGAGGGAAGGTTAAGAGCAAGAACAGGAGGAGAGAATACTAAAGAAAAAAGGCAGACAAATGCTCCTACAGTTTTTTCTGAATGCTTAAACCCTAACTGTGATTCCTGTAGCACAATTTCTAAAACTATTCAGACTTATAGCAAAACCACTCACTGAGTTTGCAAAACTAAAAGCACAAAAACTGCTTTGCACTCAGTTTGCAATTTTGTAACACACACTTTGCAAAACTGTAGGCACAATTCACTGCACAACACCCAATTATCAAATTTCCAACACACTCCTAGCAAAAGTATACACATGTATGGCTATCATTAACACTAATTTGCCAACTGTCTGGCACACTTTCACATGTGAAAACTGTTTTAGATAATTAGTCCACTTTGCAATCAGCCTAAGCACTATAAACAGGCCACAGGTAAGCTGTCTATGTGGAGTACAATGGAAGGAGCAGTAAGAGTGAGAAGAGTGAGAATCAGAGGAGGCCGAGGGAGAGGACGTGGAGGTGAAGAAGTTGGAGGAAGAGGACGTGGAGGAGCAAGAAGAGGACGAGGAGGGGAAAGAGGAAGGGTAAGAAGAGTAAGAAACAGAATAACTGATGACACCAGAGCTACAGTAGTGGACCATGTCATCAACCATGGGATGACCCTGAGGGAAGCTGGCCAACGTGTTCAGCCTAAACTGAGCCGCTACACTGTGGCAAGCATCATTAGGACATTTCGAAATGAGAATCGGTAAGTACTTTGTAGCACTGCCATACTCTAATGGGAAACACAACAGTACCATACATGCAAAAATACTGAAATTGTTATTTTACAGAATTGCTAGACGTCCAGATGTTGGGGGCAGAGGCAGAATGTTCACTCCAGAGCAAGAGACCCATATAGTGAACATGGTGATTGCCAATAATGCAATAAGACTGCGTGAAATACAGCAGCGCATAATGGATGATGACACCATCTTTCAAAATATACACAGTGCAAGCATTTCTACACTAAGTCGTGTACTTGCGCGCCACAGAATAAGAATGAAGCAAATTTACAGAGTTCCCTTCGAGAGAAACACAGAACGTGTAAAGCAACTGCGATATGACTATGTGCAGGTAAGCTAGTGTCATTGGTTCTGAATTTGGAAGTGCATACTGTAGTGCTGTGCATGGGCCTGATGTGTTGCATTTGTTTTGTCTTGTCCAGAGAGTGATGGAACTAGAAGCGGATGCAATGGGACATGAGCTACTTTTTGTAGATGAGGCCAGTTTTAACCTCAGTAAAACCAGGAGACGTGGCAGGAACATTATTGGACACCGTGCCATCATCAATGTCCCAGGACAACGTGGTGGTAACATAACCATGTGTGCAGCTATAAGCCAAAATGGTGTTGTTCACCATCATGCAACCATAGGACAATGTTAGTTTCCATAGGGCTGTTTTGGTCCGCAACTGGTTTACAGACCACCCATCCTTCATGGCACTCAACCTCCCTCCATACTCTCCATTCTTAAATCCCATCGAGGAGTTCTTCTCTGCCTGGCGCTGGAAAGTGTACGACCATCATCCTCATCAACAGGTAGCCCTTTTACAGGCAATGGAGGAGGCATGTGGAGATATTGACCAGGCATCATGTCAGGCCTGGATACGGCATTCAAGGAGATATTTTCCCCGGTGCCTTGGACTGGAGGATATCGCATGCGATGTGGACGAAATTTTGTGGCCGGACCCAGAAAGACGACATGATATAGGCTGATTGTCTTTTTTTTTCCCTTTTTTTTGTGAAATTCATATTTTGTGTTCTGACTTTGTCTTGGTTTTGATGAGTGTGAATAAACACCAATACTTGAAGTTTGGATCCTTGTATGTTTACATGACACTATGGCAAAAGTGTGACCTCAAATTGACATCTGTACACAGAGAAAGCAAAAGCCAGATGTGTTTTGTATTCATACCATCAGTGTGCAGTTGGCGCATGTGCTTAGTAGATGATGGCTTGTGTGTACTGTTTGATACGAAAACAC
The DNA here is from genome assembly GCF_057381845.1 of Rhamphochromis longiceps. Lineage (NCBI taxonomy): Eukaryota > Metazoa > Chordata > Actinopteri > Cichliformes > Cichlidae > Rhamphochromis > Rhamphochromis longiceps. The sequence goes on along the minus strand of NC_140570.1, from coordinate 8,363,762 downwards.
CATTTTTACGAAGGTGTGAACAGTTACAGTTTTTTTTTACAGCCGCTAGGACACATTTCTCAATACTTAGGTCACTTTTGCAAAACTCTTCACACAATTGTACTAACTGACCTTCAGCTTGGCAAAGCAGTTCATTTCACATTCAAAATGCACTACAACTACCAAAACACTTTATTCAGGTCTCAAATAAACTCATTCTTCCAGAACACTAGCAAAGGTTGACAGCCGACAAACACACTTTGTCACCCACAAAACAATGACCTAAAAAACATTAACAACATGTAGCATTACACAGTGTTTTCTTGTGTAAAACAAGGACACATCTGTTTATAATTTCAATATATGTTACTGGAATGAATCAGACATCATGCAGAATTCGTTACAGTTTTTTCTGATTGCTTAAGCACATTTTTTGTAACTATTTGCTAATTTTGCAAAACTCTTCACACAAATAAGAAAACCTGTCACCCAATCATCAAAACATTGTAGTTCTCTTGCAAAAGCAAACACAGCTAGATTAACTCTTCACACCTTCGTAAAAATGGTGTTTCCATATCAAACAGTACACACAAGCCATCATCTACTAAGCACACAATGCGCCAACTGCACACTGATGGTATGAATACAAAACATCTGGCTTTTGCTTTCTCTGTGCACAAGGTAGGCTATGTCAGTTTGAGCTCATACTTCTGTCATAGATCCATAAGCATAGAGGGATCCAAACTTCAAGTACTGGTGTTTATTCAAACACATCAAAACAAACACAAGTGTTTATTTCCAAGTATAGGATTATTTGCAATCGCCATAATGACTATATGGGTTACTTGGTCTGCAGTGAACATGCTTCCTCTGCCCCGAGCATCTGGTCATCTAGCAATTCTGTAAAGTAACAATTTCAGTATTTTTACATCAATGGTATTGGTGTGTTTCTCATTGGCATACGGCAGTGCTACAAATCTTTGTGCGAAGTGACTGTACTAACCGATTCTCAAAATGTCCTTATGATGCTTGCTACAGTGTAGCGGCTCGAGTTAGGCTGAACCCGTTGGCCAGCTTCCCTCAGGGTCATTCCACGGTTGATTACATGGTCCACTATTGTAGCTCTGATGTCATCAGCAATTCTATTTCTTACTCTTCCTACCCTTCCTATCCCCCCTCCTCATCTTCCTCTCCCCCCTCCTCGTCTTCCTCTTGCTCCTCCTTGTCCTTGTCGTCCTCTTCATCCTACTTCTTCACCTCCACGTCCTCTTCCTCGGCCTCCTCTACTTCTCACTCTTTCTGCTCCCTCCATTGTACTCCGCACACACAGCTTACCTGTATTATAGTGCTTAGGCTGATTGCAAAGTGAACTAATTATCTAAAAAAGTTTTCACATGTGAAAGTGTGCCAGACAGTTGGCAAATTAGTGTTAATGATAGTCATACATGTGTATACTTTTGCTAGGAGTGTGTTGGAAATTTGATAATTGAGTGTTGTGCAGTGAATTGTGCCTACAGTTTTGCAAAGTGTGTGTTACAAAATTGCAAACTGAGTGCAAAGCAGTTTTTGTGCTTTTAGTTTTGCAAACTCAGTGAGTGGTTTTGCTATAAGTCTGAATAGTTTTAGGAATTGTGCTACAGGAATCACAGTTAGGGTTTAAGCATTCAGAAAAAACTGTAATATTTGTTTATGTATTTTTATTTTTTTGCACTAAGTAATCCCAAAATGCAAGAATTTGTATACACACCATCCACTGATACACATACAATAGTAATGCTAATCTACTCGGTCTTCTCCATTTGGCCACAGGTTCTCATCCACATCACATCTTATGTCATCTAGGGCAATACACCTAGGAAAGAATCTTCTGGCATGCCTGATCCATCCCTGGCAATCTTCTGCTGATATCGCCAGGCATCCAGCATTCATTGCATCCAGGAGGGACATTTGATCATGTGGATGATGGTCGTAAACCTTCCACCGCCATGAGGAAAAGAATTCCTCTATGGGGTTGAGGAATGGAGAGTGAGGTGGGAGGAAAAGAAACTCCATTCTGGGATGGGCTGCAAACCACTCGGTGACTGCACGGGAGTGATGAAATGCCACATTGTCCCATACAATTATAAATGTTGGCTGATTCCTTCTCTCCGCATCCCTTTCCTCACCTAGCACAACCCTTCCATAGAGATCATGCAGGAACGCAAGGAGCCGTTCAGTGTTGTATGGCCCAATTAGTGGTCTGTGTAACAGCAGTCCATCAGTGGATATTGCTGCGCACATTGTGATGTTGGCACCCCCTCTGGCCCGGGACATTCACTGTAGCTCTCTTCCCAATCACATTCCTCCCTCGTCGCCGTGCTTTGGCCAAGTTGAAACCTGCCTCATCCACAAAGATGAAAATGTGGTGCGTTTGCCTGCCTTCAATCTCCATGACTCTCTAACATAAATCCACAAGGCAATATAAGCTGTTACAGTAGTAAATTTGTAAAAATTGTCTTTGTGTGTGTTTGGTTTTGTTCAAAAACAGATCTGTATTTTATTGTGATCTTACCTGGACATACTGGTTCCTGAGTTGCTTGACATGTTCAGAGTTCCTCTCAAAAGGCACAGTGTACAACTGTTTCATCCTGACCTGATGTTTTTTCAGGACTCTAGAAATTGTTGTTATGCTTACACTGTGAATATTTGCGAAAGTAACGTTGTCTGCCAAGACTCTGTGTCTAATTTCAGTGAGTTTTATCCCATTGTTTCTGATGACCATATCAACAATGGCAGTTTCCTGCACATCAGTGAACATCTGTCCTCTCCCTCCTGTGTGAGGTAACCGTTGAGTCCCAAGCAGAAATGCAACAACAATTACACAAAAGCTTATTTACTTCTGAAATGTGCAAATGCCCCTGCAGAATACAAGTTACCTGTTGGTTTGCCGGAAAACTCTAACAATAGATGCCACTGTAGAACGTTGCAGATTTGGCTACACTCTCTGACCAGCCTCTCTCATTGAGTGACCATGATTTACTACATGATCAATTACAGTAGCTCTGATCTCATCTGAGACTACAGCTCTTGATCTTCCTCTTATTCTTCTTCCACCACGCATACGTATTCCTCGCCCCCTCCCAGCCACTCTTCTTCCTCCTTCAGCCACTTCTCCATTTCTGGCTGGGTCCATGTTTACATCACAAAACAAACCTATTCAGCAGTTGTCTCCTTTTGTAATGAAATTGAAGGAGTAACACCTGTGTAGATGTTCATCTACAATGAGAATCAGCTGTGGCTGGTTAAACTGCATTTTTAGATTTAAAATATGTTTCAATAAAATATTGCTGTTGAATTTTGCTGTCTTATTCAGTTTTGCATTATGTTATTGGTTTGACCATAAGTTTAACAGTTTTGAAAACAGTATGTAAGTTGTTGAAATCTCCCAATTCTTTGAATCTTTGGGCTGAAGGAAGGACAATACTCGGTGTATAAATGCTCAATCAACAATCATTTATTTCCATACAATTCAACAGTCAGAGCATTACAACGTCCGGACGGGAGAGATGCTACCAGAGGGTCAGGCACATGTCTCAAAATGGTGACGGGTTGCTCAGCTTTTTACAGTCTCTAGTGGCCCCCAGCTAGTCGTAAAAGCCAAAACATCACATTCTTTCTCTGTTACAGCGCCTAAGTTATGATCTCGGCTCCCTGTCTCTCTGCTCTTCACCAAAGGAATGTGGTCTGTTTCTTCTATTATCTGGACAAGGTCCTCTGCACACAACATTCTCTTCATGATTCAGCAGTATGAAATGTCAAGAAACAGTGTAATACATTCAACAGTGTCGAGTAATACAGGTCAATCCAATAGATCTAATGATTTTCACACTCTTTTAGGTCAGAAGTATAATGCAAACTAAGACTACATACTGATCACACACTCTATGTTAAAGGGTATAATATGATCTACAGCAGTTAACATAATTCAACTATTTTGATTACATATATAAGGTAACATATAATAACAGAATAATCTAACAAAGTACATGCAAAATGTCCTGTACGTACAAAGATTTTTGGCAGTTGTTGTGTCTGACTGAGAAAATAATTCATGAAATTTGAGAGATGTAGTCATTGAATGCATTTTGTGCCAAAACAATGATAACTGATCCTCAGTTTAGCCCACATAGACTTCTGTTGTGCTCACTGTGTGAGGAGTTTTGCAAAAGTGACCTAAGTATTGAGAAATGTGTCCTAGCGTCTGTAAAAAACTGTAATGGTTTGAAGCTACGGGCAGCGCTACGTCTGGCTGATCAATGGAGCAAAGTACAGCTATTGAAAGGTTGCCTACATGCTTACAGTACAATTTACCACATATTAAAGGCCTGTGTGCATTCAGCAGCCTTCTGCATTGAAGTTTGCCTGGTAACAGATGACTCAAACGGAGTCAGGAAGTATACTTCTAAAATGTCTTTGTTGAGTGAAGTCATGTACTGAGGTTAAAACACAGACACATGGGCTGCCTGCACACATGCACTGTATATAGACTTGTTTTGCTTGTAAACGGCATGCTCATGTTCTGTTCTGAAGCGCAGAAAGTGGAATAACAGGAAGCATCTGGCGGGTGGCGGAGGAACAGAGGAAGGAACTGTTCTTTTTTAGAATATGTCCTAAGACAGAATTACTGGAACATGCATATGTTTTTATCTGCTTGGATGCACAAGGGGGCGTTATATTTTCTGATACCCTGATGTTACATATATGACACCCCATTTATTGTTCGAAGAAGATCGAGGCTGATGTTTTGCAGAGCTCATCTTCCCACATATATGTGTTTTAATAAAATCATTGTTTTGACACACAATGGACCTTCAGTCCTATGTCTCTTTCATCAAATCACGAATCAGGACACTTGGCATCAGAACCCGCCTCCTCCTCGGAGGGCATCACATCCTTTTCCAAAATAGAGCCAACCACCGACTCTGATAAGCCAACCACTTCTCCCTGCCGATGGGCGTGTTGTTTTCGATCAAAATCCGTTGTTTTCCTTCTAATCCAGTTCTTTTCATTCAAATTCTGTTGTTCTCATTCAAATTCTTTCTCTTCATTCTAATCCTGTTTTTTTAATTCAAATTTTGTTTTCATTCAAATTCCGTTCTTGTCATTCTAATTCTGTTGTTTTCATTCAAATTATCTTGTTTTTATTCTATTTCTGTTTTCATTCAAATTTTGTCGTTTTCTTTCAAATTTTCCTGTTTTCATTCTAATTCAGTTCTTTTCATTCTAATTCTGTTGTTTTCTTTCAAATTCTGTTGTTTTCATTCTAATTCTGTTGTTTTCATTCAAATTTTGTTGTTTTCTTTCAAATTCCTTTGTTTTCATTCAAATTCCGTTCTTGTCATTCTAACTCTGTATTTTTCGTTCGAAATCCGTTGTTTTCCTTCTAATCCAGTTCTTTTCATTCTGATTCTGTTGTTTTCATTCAAATTCCATTCTTGTCATTCTAATTCTGTTGTTTTTGTTCGAAATCCATTGTTTTCCAACTAATCCAGTTCTTTTCATTTAAATTCTGTTGTTTTCTTTCAATTTCCGTGGTTTTCATTCTAATTCTGTTGTTTTCGTTCAAATTCCGTTCTTGTCATTCTAATTCTGTGGTTTTCATGCAAATTTTGTTGTTTTCATTCAACTTCCGGTGTTTTCATTCAAATTCCGTTCTTGTCATTCGAATTCTGTGGTTTTCTTTCAAATTCTGTTGCTTTCATTCTAATTCAATTCTTTTCATTCTAATTCAGTTCTTTACATTCTAATTCTGTTGTTTTCAATCTAATTCTGTTGTTTTCATTCAAATTATCTTGTTTTTATTCTATTTCTGTTGTTTTCATTCAAATTTTGTCGTCTTCTTTCAAATTTTCTTGTTTTCATTCTAATTCAGTTCTTTTCATTCAAATTCTGTTGTTTTCACTTTATTTCTGTTGTTTTCATTCAAATTCAGATCTTGTCATTCTAATACTGTTGTTTTCATGCAAATTTTGTTGTTTTCATTCAACTTCCGGTGTTTTCATTGAAATTCCGTTCTTGTCATTCGAATTCTGTGGTTTTCTTTCAAATTCTGTTGCTTTCATTCTAATTCAGTTCTTTTCATTCTAATTCAGTTCTTTACATTCTAATTCCTGTGTTTTCTTTCAACTTCCAGTGTTTTCATCCAAATTCCATTCTTGTCATTCTAATTCTGTTGTTCTCATTCTAATTCTGTTCTCTTCATTCTAATACTGTTTTTTCATTCAAATTTTGTTCTTTTCATTCTTATTCTGTTCTTTTCATTCTAATTCTGTTGTTTTCATTCGAATTCTGTGGTTTTCTTTCAAATTCTGTTGTTTTCCTTCTAATTCAGTTCTTTTCATTCTAATTCAGTTCCTTACATTCTATATCTGTTGTTTTCATTCAAATTCCTGTGTTTTCATTCAAATTCCGTTCTTGTCATTCTAATTCTGTTGTTTTCATTCAAATTATCTTGTTTTTATTCTATTTCTGTTGTTTTCATTCAAATTTTGTCATTTTCTTTCAAATTTTCCTGTTTTCATTCTAATTCAGATCTTTTCATTCTAATTCTGTGGTTTTCATTCTAATTCTATTGTTTTCATTCAAATTCCTGAGTTTTCGTTGAAATTCTGTTTTTTTCTTTCAAATTCTAATTCTGTTGTTTTCATTCAAATTTTGTTGTTTTCTTTCAAATTCCTTTGTTTTCATTCAAATTCCGTTCTTGTCATTCTAACTCTGTATTTTTCGTTCGAAATCCGTTGTTTTCCTTCTAATCCAGTTCTTTTCATTCTGATTCTGTTGTTTTCATTCAAATTCCGTTATTGTCATTCGAATTCTGTTCTTTTCATTCAAATTCCGTTCTTGTCATCCTAATTCTGTTGTTTTTGTTCGAAATCCGTTGTTTTCCAACTAATCCAGTTCTTTTCATTTAAATTCTGTTGTTTTCTTTCAATTTCTGTGGTTTTCATTCGAATTCTGTTGTTTTTATTCAAATTCCGTTCTTGTCATTCTAATTCTGTGGTTTTCATGCAAATTTTGTTGTTTTCATTCAACTTCTGGTGTTTTCATTCGAATTCCGTTCTTGTCATTCGAATTCTGTGGTTTTCTTTCAAATTCTGTTGCTTTCATTCTAATTCAATTCTTTTCATTCTAATTCAGTTCTTTACATTCTAATTCTGTTGTTTTCATTCTAATTCTGTTGTTTTCATTTAAATTCCGTTCTTGTCATTCAAATTCTGAGGTTTTCTTTCAAATTCTGTTGTTTTCCTTCTGATTCAGTTCTTTTCATTCTAATTCAGTTCTTTACATTCTAATTCTAATGCACAACTCTGTTGCTTGTGAAGCTCGCACACAAGAATTTCACTCACATGTGCTGTACCAATGTACCTGCACATGTGATGTGACAATAAAAGTGATTTGATTTGATTTGATTTGATTTAATTCTGTTGTTTTCATTCTAATTCTGTTGTTTTCATTCAAATTCCTGCGGTTTTCTTTCAACTTCCGGTGTTTTCATTCAAATTCCTTTCTTGTCACTCTAATTCTGTTGTTCTCATTCAAGTTCTGTTTTCTTTATTGTAATACTGTTTTTTCATTCAAATTTTGTTCTTTTTATTCTAATTCAGTTCTATTCATTATAATTCTGTTGTTTTCATTCTAGTCCAGTTCTTTTCATTCAAATTCTGTTGTTCTCTTTCAACTTCCGTTGTTTTCATTCAAATTTTTTGTTTTCTTTCAACTTCCGGTGTTTTCATTCAAATTCCATTCTTGTCATTCTAATTCTGTTTTTCTCATTCTAATTCTATTGTTTTCATTCTAATTCTATTGTTTTCATTCAAATTCCGTTCTTGTCATTCTAATTTTGTTATTTTCGTTCGAAATCCGTTGTTTACCTTCTAATCCTGTTGTTTTCATTCAAATTTTGTTATTTTCATTCAAATTCCATTCTTGTCATTCTAATTCTGTTTTTTCATTCAAATGTTGTTCTTTTCATTCAAATTCTGTTCTTTTCATTGTAATTCAGTTCTTTTCATTCTGATTCTGTTGTTTTCATTCTATCCATCCATCCACTTTATCCGAGGCCGGGTCGCGGGGGAGGCCCAGACCTCCCTCTCCCCAGCCACCTCCTCCAGCTTCTCGGGGGAACACCAAGGCGTTCAGGCCAGCCGAGAGATATAATCTCTCCAGCATGTCCTGGGTCTGCCCCGGGGCCTCCTCCCGGTGGGACATGCCCGGAACACCTCACCCAGGAGGCATCTTTGTCAGATGCCCGAACCACCTCAGCTGGCTCCTTTCGATGTGGAGCAGCAGCAGCTCTACTCTGAGCCCCTCCCGGATGGCCGAACTTCTCACCCTATCTCTAAGGGAGAGGCCAGCCACCCTTCGGAGGAACCTCATTTCTGCCGCTTGTATCTGCGATCTCTTTCTTTCGGTCACTACCCACAGCTCGTGGCCATAGGTGAGGGTAGGGACGTAGATCGACCGGTAAATTGAGAGCTTCGCTTTTACACTCAGCTCCCTCTTCACCACGACGGACCGGTGCAGCGTCCGCATTACTGCAGCTGCAGCCCCAATCCGTCTGTCGATCTCTGGCTCCCATCACTCGCGAACAAGTCCCCGAGATACTTGAACTCCTCCACTTGGGGCAGGAACTCATCCCTGACCCGGAGTGAGCACTCCACCGTTTTCCGACTGAGAACCATGGCCTCAGATTTGGAGGTGCTGATCCTCATTCCCGCTGCTTCACACTCGGCTGCAAACCGTTCCGGTGCGAGCTGGAGACCCGATGAAGCCAACAGAACCACATCATCTGCAAAAAGCAGAGATGAGATTCTGAGGCCACCAAAGTGAAAGCCCACTCCGCCACTTGACTGCGCCTAGAAATCCTGTCCATAAAAATTATGAACAGAACCGGTGACAAAGGGCAGCCCTGGCGGAGCCCATCACCCTCCGGGAACAAGTCCGACTTATTGCCGGCAATGTGAACCAAGCTCTTGCAAGAGATTCTGGCAAACCGTCAGGCGTCTCAGGAGGGGAAAGCGGTGCTCTACCTGCACTGTGTATAGTGCTGGCGGAGCGCTGCTGACGTCGACTGAGAAAATTGTCAGGCGGTGGAAGGAATACTTCGAGGACCTCCTTAATCCCACTGACATGTCTTCCGAGGAGGAAGAAGAGTCTGGGGATGAGGGGAATGACCCGCCAATTTCCGGGGGCAAGGTCACTGAGGCAGTTAAACAACTCCTTGGTGGCAGATCCCCTGGTGTTGATGAGGTCCGCCCCGAGTTCCTGAAGGCTCTGGACATTGTAGGGCTGTCCTGGTTGACACGCCTCTACAATGTTGCGTGGAGATCAGGGGCAGTACCCCTGGACTGGCAGACTGGGGTGGTGGTCCCCATCTTTAAGAAGGGAGACCGGAGGGTGTGTTCCAACTACAGGGAGATCACACTCCTCAGCCTCCCTGGGAAAGTCTATGCCAGGGTGCTGGAAAGGAGAGTTCGTCCGCTAGTCGAACCTCGGATACAGGAGGAACAATGCGGTTTTCGTCCTGGTCGCGGAACACTGGACCAGCTCTTTATCCTCTCAAGGATACTTGAGGGCACATGGGAGTTTGCCCAACCAGTCTACATGTGTTTTGTGGACTTGGAGAAGGCATTCGACTGTGTCCAAAAGTCTTTTTCCATGGCCTCTCCGAACTCCTCCCACACCCGAGTTTTTGCTTCAGCCACTACCCGAGCCGCATTCTGCTTGGCCTGTCGATACCTGTCGGCTGCCTCCGGAGTCCCACAGGCTAACCAAGCCCGATAGGACTCCTTCTTCAGCCTAGTGGCTCCCTTTACCTCTGGTGTCCACTATTTGGTTTGGGGATTACCACCACGGCAGGCACCAACCACCTTGCGGCCACAGCTCAATGCAGCAGCTTCGGCAATGGAGACGCTGAACATGGTCCATTCGGACTCAATGTCCCCAGTCTCCCTCGGAATGCTGTTGAAGCTCTGCCGGAGGTGTGCGTTGAAGATCTCGCGGACTGGGGCCTCTGCTAGACGTTCAAAACGTTCAAAATCCGTTGTTTTCAATCTAATTCTGTTGTTTTCATTCCAATTCCTGTGTTTTCATTCAAATTCCGTTCTTTTCATTCTAATTCTGTTGTTTTCTTTCTAATTCTGTTGTTTTCTTTCAAATTCCATTCTTGTCATTCTAATTCTGTTGCCTCAAAGCACATTGTGCGCTGTCTATCTTGCGATATTGTGCAGCACGCACAATATCGTTTATTACTTAGTATCTACTGATATTTACTGCTAGCTAGTTTATTGTGATGGTGCTGTTTTTTTTATTATGTTGCTCTTTGTTGTTTGCTTTCTCTTCTGTTTTTTTCTCCATACAGGTGACCCAGGTGTTTTGTTTTTTTTGTTTGGTTTTTTTCTTTCTTTCTTCCCCCCCTTCTCACCGTCTCTTCTCCCCTTTGATTTTCTTTCTCTCCCTCTCTTTCTTTCATTCTTTCTCCCTGTCCTATCCCCCAGTCATGTCTGTCCCGTTTGTAGCAACTGAAAATAAAATAAATTCATAATTATAATAAAGGTCAATCAAATGGACCAATATGGCAAGGCCATGATGATCCACTTGGTAAAATAAATCCGCTTGGCATCTTTCTTGGCCTTAAGACAACAATTCTGATGGCTAAAGATCCAAACGGGACACAAAAAAAAAAGAAGAAAAAAAAAAAAAGAAGATCTCGCGGACTGGGGCCTCTGCTAGACGTTCCCAGCACACCCTCACTACGCGTTTAGGTGCACCGGGTCTGTCCAGCATCCTCCCCCGCCATGTCTCCAGTCTAATTCTGTTGTTTTCATTCAAATTCCATTCTTGTCATTCGAATTCTGTTGTTTTCTTTCAAATTCTGTTGTTTTCCTTTTAATTCAGTTGTTTTCATTCTAATTCAGTTCTTTACATTCTAATTCTGTTGTTTTCATTCTAATTCTGTTGTTTTCATTCAAATTCCTGTGTTTTCATTCAAATTCCGTTCTTGTCATTCTAATTCTGTTGTTTTCGCTCAAAATCCGTTGTTTTCCTTCTAATCCAGTTCTTTTCATTCAAATTCCATTGTTGTCATTCTAATTCTGTTGTTTTCATTCAAATTATGTTGTTTTCATTCTATTTCTGTTGTTTTCATTCAAATTCTGTTCTTGTCATTCTAATTCTGTTGTTTTCTTTCAAATTCTGTTGTTTTCATTATAATTCTGTTTTTTTCATTCAAATTCCATTCTTGTCATTCTAATTCAGTTCTTTTCATTCTAATTCAGATCTTTTTGTTCGAAATCCGTTGTTTTCCTTCTAATCCAGTTCTTTTCATTCAAATTCCATTCTTGTCATTCTAATTCTGTTGTTTTCATTCAAATTATGTTGTTTTCATTCTATTTCTGTTGTTTTCATTCAAATTCTGTTCTTGTCATTCTAATTCTGTTGTTTTCTTTCAAATTCTGTTGTTTTCATTATAATTCTGTTTTTTTCATTCAAATTCCATTCTTGTCATTCTAATTCAGTTCTTTTCATTCTAATTCAGATCTTTTTGTTCGAAATCCGTTGTTTTCCTTCTAATCCAGTTCTTTTCATTCAAATTCCATTCTTGTCATTCTAATTCTGTTGTTTTCATTCAAATTATGTTGTTTTCATTCTATTTCTGTTGTTTTCATTCAAATTCTGTTGTTTTCATTCAAATTCTGTTGTTTTCATTCAAATTCTGTTCTTGTCATTCTAATTCTGTTGTTTTCTTTCAAATTATGTTCTTTTCATTATAATTCTGTTGTTTTCATTCAAATTTTGTTGTTTTCTTTCAACTTCCTCTGTTTTCATTCAAATTCCATTCTTGTCATTCTAATTCAGATCTTTTTGTTCGAAATCCGTTGTTTTCCTTCTAATCCAGTTTTTTTCATTCAAATTCTTTGTTTTCATTCTATTTCTGTTCTTGTCATTCGAATTCTGTTTTTTCATTCTATTTCTGTTGTTTCCATTCTAATTCTGTTATTTTCTTTCTAATTCTGTTGTTTTCATTCTAATTCTGTTGTTTTCTTTCAAATTCTGTTGTTTTCATTCAAATTCTGTTATTGTCATTCTAATTCTGTTGTTCTCTTTCAAATTATGTTCTTTTCATTATAATTCTGTTGTTTTCTTTCAAATTCTGTTGTTTTCATTCAAATTTTGTTGTTTTCATTCAAATTCTGTTGTTTTCATTCAAATTCTGTTCTTGTCATTCTAATTCTGTTGTTTTCTTTCAAATTATGTTCTTTTCATTATAATTCTGTTGTTTTCATTCAAATTTTGTTGTTTTCTTTCAACTTCCGGTGTTTTCGTTCAAATTCCATTCTTGTCATTCTAATTCTGTTGTTTTCATTCAAATTCCGTTCTTGCCATTCAAATTTTGTTGTTTTCATTCAAATTTTGTTGTTTTCATTCTAATTCTGTTGTTTTCATTCTAATTCTGTTGTTTTCTTTCAAATTCTGTTCTTTTCATTCTAATTCTGTTGTTTTCTTTCTAATTCTGTTCTTTTCTTTCAAATTCCATTCTTGTCATTCTAATTCAGTTGTTCTCATTCAAATTCCATTCTCTTTATTCTAATACTGTTTTTTCATTCAAATTTTGTTGTTTTCTTTCAAATTCCGTTCTTGTCATTCGAATTCTGTTTTTTTCATTCAAATTCTGTTGTTTTCTTTCTATTTCTGCTGTTTTCATTCAAATTCTAATTCTTGTCATTCTAATTCTTTTGCTCTCATTCAAATTCTGTTCTCTTTATTCTAATAGTTTTTTCATTCAATTTTGTTCTTTTCATTCTAATTCTTTTTTTTCATTCTAATTCATTTCTTTTCATTCTAATTCTTTTGTTTTCATTGTAATTCTATTGTTTTCATTCAAATTCCTGTGTTTTCATTCAAATTCCGTTCTTGTCATTCTAATTCTGTTGTTTTTGTTCGAAATCCATTGTTTTCCTTCTAGAAACAAAAACAAAGCAAACCATAACAGAAGGAAAGGGCAGATATACAAATCAAGTTAGAGTTTCAGGCTGTTAAGTCCACAGTTTATACGTTGCAGTTCTCCAGAAAGTTGTAGAATTTTGACCATATAGCCCAAAACTTGTCCATTTTATTTCTTAATATATAAGTTATTTTCTCCATAGATAGTATAGATGTCACTCCATTAAGCCATTGAGATAGTCCACACACACACAGCCTTTCTGTCATACCACTTCTTCATGCTTGCCTGGGATGTACACAGGGCCTCTTTTGCTAATGCGGTGGCATGTTGCCTTCGATCCCTGCACGTCTTCACAAAATCTGCCACGTTAGTTTTTGGAACACCCCTTCTTTCAACACCTTTAGTGGGCCCCACACATCGTGGCCAAACACAAGGGTAACCCCACGGACTCCTGCTTAGCATCGCGTATCGCAAACAGCACAAAGGGGACACCCTCATCCCAACTTCTGCCCGTGTCATGGCAGTACTTTTTCAGCATAGCCTTAAGTGTTTGGTGCCAACACTCAAGTGCACCCTGCGACTCTGGGTGATAAGCACTGGACACAGAATGAGAAATGCCAAGGAAGATTAAAGTCCGTTTAAGAGTACAAGCCAGCTATGCATACTAAACCTTGAGAAGATTAAGAAATATATCAGCCTGCTCTTCCATTCTGAATAAGAAAAGACAACAAAGGAGCTGAATGGTTTGGAACGCAAACCTAAGCATTGTTGTCTCCGTATTATTATCGTTCTTCCTTTTTTGTCCATTGTCAGTATTGTGGTGAATTTTGGCTTCATTTCCTGTTTTTTTTTTTTTTTTGTTCTTTAAGATGTTCGAAATATTCTTGAGATTCTGCTCCATTATTTCATTTAACTTCCATAATACCTCACAGACCCAGTGTGCTTCCTTGGGATTAAGGTCCTGGTTCCTCTGTGTAGAGGCCGCTGAAGTTCAATGAAGTCATTTCTCATTGTTCCCAAAAACAGTTTGCAGTGCTTTTGTTTTATGACCAGCTGTCTTACCATGCTGTAAATCCCATGAAAAAAAAAAAGGCAAAATGTACCATTTTAAAATCATGGAAATTTTTGTATTCATTTTTTAAGGACTTTTAACTACACATTAAATTTTACTGTTTACCATTTATGGAAACCTATGTTTTAAAAAAAGAAATGATTAAAAATCAGTTTGTCTGCAACAGTCAAACTACACTTATCACATTTAGTGAGATCAACCTTTTACCTCTTTCTGATGTAAGCAGTAATTGAAGCTTCTGACCTTAATCTATATCCCTCCAATTATCTTTGAGGGAAATTGCATGAATATATGTACAAATGTACTAGTATTTCTAATAAAGTGCTTGGATAGTGCATACATTTATAATGGATCAAGTTCCAATTAAATATTTTGCATATCTTGTCTGTAATGCAAGGTCTCTGCAAGTTACCTCAAATCCTGCAGAGTGACTCTGCATTACTGGGACGTTGTTTTGGTTCACAAACATGGTTAGAATGCACACAGGCAGTTTGTTGTACTATCACAGAGAGAAAACAAGGAATAAAGCATAAAGATTACCCAGGGCCTTTATCTCCCTTCATTTAGGTTTTTCAACCATGTATTAAGATATTTAATTCTGAATTTATAATTAAATGTAGTCCCATCATTACTTGTTATCAAAAGACCGTATCAACTGAAGTCTCTAAAGAGTCTCCATCAGATTCCTCAAATGGCTGCCTCCATCTGTCTGGACAAATAATTGATTTGCCTCTGTGGTGTTATTCTCTGTGGAGCTGTGGAGGCGAACACAAATAACCTGAATGATGGCAACATTCGACCTGAAGTGGCAGTCAGAGCAAATGGTGTTTCACTAGTTTTTAATGGCTATTTTACAGTTTGTAAATTTTCTTTTGTATTCAACATAGAGTATGCTGTGAATGAAATGAAGTGAATGACTCATCCACTCGGGTTATTTAAAGAGCGAGGGACAAAGCAGCTCCAGCAATGAGGGGAAGATGTCATAAAATGATAAGTGTTAACTCACAGCTTCCTGCGTCCACAGCGCAGATTAATTAAAAGTAGAAAGAAAAGAAAAATAATGTCAAAGGAAGAGCAACGAGCCCTGCAGTCACCAACAGGTCATGCTTTCTAACCCATTTGAGCATTTACTGTTTTTGTCACTGCTCAAGAGTCGTGTACGACCACGCCTATTGCTGCAAAAACACGTTAATCTTTTCTTTGCCTGCATCATCTTTTCAACATCTACACTCACTTGTAAACACAGTTGAGCAAAAGATACAACCCTATTACTGACTCAGTTATTTCTTTCATTACAATCTTTCAGTAATGCTCACCACCAGTGAGGGTAGGGCTGCTTGGACAATCTGTTCTTCTCTCTTCTATTTGAAAATTAAATGTCAAAATGTATTTGTTTGTACTCTCCAGAAGCTCACAGGGAAGCTTTTTACTAACGCACAGCCTAGTGAGGAGGAGGACATCGACTAAGCCTTCCAAAATCCTTACATCACTGTTGGAGAAAAAAAACATCAATATTGAAATGTGTTATCAGGTGAAACAGTATGTTTGCTCAGGCTTACACACAATGCCACAGTTCAGGGAAGGTGCTTGAGTGAACACAAGCTGACAGCTGCTGGCTGAAATCCTAAAGGATTGTAAATCTGAACTCAAAATGTAGCAGTTCAGTTTTATTTATTTAGCGCCAAGTCACCTCAAGGCACTTTATATTGTAAGATAAAGAACCTACAACATCCATCCATCCATCCATCGTCATCCACTTTATCCGAGGCCAGGTCGCGGGGGCAGCAGCCTAAGCAAAGAGGCCCAGACCTCCCTCTCCCCAGCCACCTCCTCCAGCTTATCCGGGGGAATACCAAGGCATTCCCAGGCCAGCCGAGAGATATAATCTCTCCAGCGTGTCCTGGGTCTGCCCCGGGGCCTCCTCCCGGTGGGACATGCCTGGAACACCTCACCCAGGAGGCGCCCAGGGGGCATCCTTGTCAGATGCCCGAACCACCTCAGCTGGCTCCTTTCGATGTGGAGGAGCAGCGGCTCTACTCTGAGCCCCTCCCGGATGGCCGAACTTCTCACCCTATCTCTAAGGGAGAGGCCAGCCACCCTTCGGAGGAAGCTCATTTCTGCCGCTTGTATCCGCGATCTCGTTCTTTCGGTCACTACCCACAGCTCGTGGCCATAGGTGAGGGTAGGGACGTAGATCGACCGGTAAATTGAGAGCTTCGCTTTTACACTCAGCTCCCTCTTCACCACGACGGACCGGTGCAGCGTCCGCATTACTGCAGCTGCAGCCCCAATCCGTCTGTCGATCTCCGGCTCCCTTCTCCCATCACTCGCGAACAAGACCCCGAGATACTTGAACTCCTCCACTTGGGGCAGGAACTCATCCCCGACCCGAAGTGGGCACTCCACCCTTTTCCGGCTGAGAACCATGGCCTCAGATTTGGAGGTGCTGATCCTCATTCCCGCTGCTTCACACTCGGCTGCGAACCGTTCCAGTGCGAGCTGGAGGCCCTCACCCGATGAAGCCAACAGAACCACATCATCCGCAAAAATCAGAGATGAGATTCTGAGGCCACCAAAGCGAAAGCCCTCCGCCACTTGGCTGCGCCTAGAAATCCTGTCCATAAAAATTATGAACAGAACCGGAGACAAAGGGCAGCCCTGGCGGAGCCCATCACCCACCAGGAACGAGTTCGACTTATTGCCAGCAATGCGAACCAAGCTCTTGCAACGGTTGTATAGGGATCGAATGGCCCGTAGCAATGGGCCAGACACCCCATACTCCCGCAACACCTCCCACAGGACACCCCGAGGGACACGGTCGAATGCTTTCTCCAAGTCCACAAAACACATGTAGACTGGTTGGGCAAACTCCCATGCCAGCCATTTCCAGCACCCTGGCATAGACTTTCCCAGGGAGGCTGAGGAGTGTGATCCCCCTGTCGTTGGAACACACCCTCCGGTCCCCCTTCCTAAAGATGGGGACCACCACCCCGGTCTGCCAGTCCACAGGTACTGCCCCTGATCTCCACGCAACATTGTAGAGGCGTGTCAACCAGGACAGCCCTACAACATCCAAAGCCTTCAGGAACTCGGGGCGGACCTCATCAACACCAGGGGCTCTGCCACCAAGGAGTTGTTTAACTGCCTCAGTGACCTCGCCCCCAGAAATTGGCGGGTCATTCCCCTCATCCCCAGACTCTGCTTCCTCCTCGGAAGACGTGTCAGTGGGATTAAGGAGGTCCTCGAAGTATTCCTTCCACCACCTGACAATTTTCTCAGTCGACGTCAGCAGCGCTCCGCCAGCACTATACACAGTGCAGGTAGAGCACCGCTTTCACCTCCTGAGACGCCTGACGGTTTGCCAGAATCTCTTCGAGGCAGTCCGAAAGTCCTTTTCCATGTCCTCTCCGAACTCCTCCCACACCCGAGTTTTTGCTTCAGCCACTGCCCGAGCCGCATTCTGCTTGGCCTGTCGATACCTGTCGGCTGCCTCCGGAGTCCCACAGGCTAACCAAGCCCGATAGGACTCCTTCTTCAGCCTGGTGGCTCCCTTTACCTCTGGTGTCCACCATTTGGTTCGGGGATTATCACCACAGCAGGCACCAACCACCTTGCGGCCGCAGCTCAATGCAGCAGCTTCGGCAATGGAGACGCTGAACATGATCCATTCGGACTCAATGTCCCCAGTCTCCCTCGGAATGCTGTTGAAGCTCTGCCGGAGGTGTGCGTTGAAGATCTCGCGGACTGGGGCCTCTGCTAGATGTTCCCAGCACACCCTCACTACGCGTTTAGGTGCACCAGGTCTGTCCAGCATCCTCCCCCGCCACCTGATCCAACTCACCACCAGGTGGTGATCAGTTGACAGCTCAGCCCCTCTCTTTACCCGAGTGTCCAGAACATATGGTCGCAGGTCTGGTGATACGATTACAAAATCGATCATCAACCTACGGCCTAGAGCGTCCTGGTGCCACGTGCACTTATGGACACTCTTATGTTCGAACAGGGTGTTCGTTATGGCCAAACTGTGATTAGCACAGAAGTCCAATAACAAAGCACCGCTCTGGTTCAGATCAGGGAGGCCATTCCTCCCAATCACGCCCCTCCAGGTCCCGCTGTCGTTACCCACGTGAGAATTGAAGTCTCCCAGCAGGACAACAGAGTCTCCAGGTGGAGCACCTTCCAGCACCCCCTCCAGGGACTCTAAGAAGGCTGGGTACTCTGAACTGCCACTCGGCGCATAAGCGCAGATGACAGCCAGGACCCGTTCCCCGACCCTAAGGCGCAGGGAACAAACCCTCTCGTCCACCGGGAAAAACCCCAACGTACCAGCAGCAAGCCGAGGGGATATTAGAATACCCACCCCAGCCCGCCGCCTCTCACCAGGGGCAACTCCAGACTGAGACAGAGTCCAGCCCCTCTCCAGGAGACTGGTTCCAGAGCCCAAGCCATGCGTAGAGGTGAGCCCGACTATATACCTCTCAACCTCACGCACTAACTCAGGCTCCTTCCCCACCAGAGAGGTGACATTCCATGTCCCTATTGCCAGTCTTGGCAGCCGGGGGTCAGTCCGCCAGGGCCTCCGCTCCTGGCCGCCACCCGGCACACAATGCACCCGACCCCTATGGCGCCTCCTGCGGGTGGTGGGCCTGCGGGAGGATGGGCCCATGTCTCCTCTTCGGGCTGTGCCCGGCCGGGCCCCATGGACTAAGGCCCGGCCACCAGACGCTCGCCCTCGGGCACCCTCCCCGGGCCTGGCTCCAGGGCGGGGCCCCGGTAACCCTATCCCGGGCAGGGTAAACTGTTCCCTCGATATCCTTTTCATAAGAGTCTTCTGAATCGCTCTTTGTCTGGTCCCTCACCCAGGACCAATTTGCCATGGGAGACCCTACCAGGGGACAAAAGCCCCCAGACAACATAGCCCCTGGGATCCCTGGGACACACAAACCCCTCCACCACGATAAGGTAGCGTTTCAAGGAGGAGAGAACCTACAATAATAGAGTGAAAATCCCCTATAAAGCACTTGGAAACATTAGGAAAGAAAAACTCCCTTTTAACAGGAAGAAACCTCCACCAGACCCAGGCTCGGGGAGGGGTGAGGGGAGGAAGAGAGCCAGACATGAATATTAACTAATAATCAAATGCAAAGCAGTGTATAAACACATAGAGAGTGGGGAAAAAAGTGAGTGAAGAGGAAATAGTGCGTTAATGTTGGGTCCAACTTTGAGGCCTTGATTTGGTGCTGTATAAATATAATTGAATTGAACTGAAGTGAACTACATCATGGGAAGACCCAAGAAAAAAACACAAGCATAGAAGTATGCTGCCATATTCAGATGTCTGCCATATGGTGACTATAAGTGTGTCTACTACTTTGAAAATTAAAAGTATCAAGCAAAACGATTTTACATGTGCCTGAGGTGGAAAAGAAGCTTTAAATCAAATTACATGCAGCTGTTTGTGCCTGTTTCAAGTGACTTTTAACAGGAAAAACTGTCAACTCTTGCTTTGTTTCAAATTTCATTTGACATGCCTCACACCACAAAGAAAGTTCCATTTTCTTTCATAATGCTGGTGTGGCTGCAGAAGTCTCAGAAGTGGTGCTATCAGCGGAGCAAGAAACCTCCAGCTGTAGGTGAGGTTAATATTTTTCTTCATGGATCAACTGATCCTTTAAGCCACTTTTGAAGTCTATAAGTTTCAATTTGGATCTCAAAGGATGGAGTTGGGTTGAAGAATCAGTTTAATGCAAAGTGTACAGGTCATAAATGGATTGCCGTCGTGACTGCGCTCTGTAATGCGTCCATTGCACCTGGTGGGACATAAAGCCACTGCAGGGGGAATTTGAGGAACCATGGAAAAATGTGAAGTGAAAATCATCTGAATGAATAAGATTTATGTAAGGAAAATAAACTAACAGGAGTTTGCTGATGCTGCTGTGCTATCTTTACCTTTTTATTGTTATTTTGGATATTTTGTATGATTGTGAGCTGAGGAGTGTGAAGTTTTAATGGCTTCTGAACAGGGATGCCTTTCCAGTTTTAAAAGACAAAGCAAAAATCCCAAGGCACTGCTCCCAAAACCCACACAGCACAATACAGACGTGACAAGTGCTACAGCCAGACAATTTCCACTATCTGAGAGCAAGTCGACTTTATCTTCACCACCATGTCTTTGGGGAGTTTACTCACAAAGACCTCTGATAACGTATTGCTTTGACCCTCCACATCCTCCAGTTTCAATTCCAGAACATTTTATGCGCTACTCAAACTTCTCTTTCTGACTTGTAACAATAACCCCATCTGAATTCCACATTTCTCCACCCTGAGCAACGTCCTACTTTCCACTGTCTGCAGTCACAGAAGATGTTTGCACTTTTACAGCCTCATTAAATGCAAACAAAGCCAAAGTTTTAATCGTGTGATGCACAAACACACCCATGCACAAGGGAGAATCTTAGCATTGATAGCAACCTTTTGTTGGAATTGACATTGAACAAAGTTAACCCTTTTCTAAACAGCATTCTCGCTGATATTGACAAAAAAATAGTTTCTTTTGATGAATCCAAGTGTCGAGGCCAGTGCTTGGAAGCTCTTATGTAACTGCTGGGCTTATAGTGAAGTGTCAACATAACAGGATACAGCGTAGAAGCAATAAAGCAGCCCTGTGAGTCACTACGCTGACAGACACCGAAGTAGTCACAGGGGATCTGTGTCGACAGCATAACTTTTCACACCTGTCCGTTCTTTGGAACTACATGACTCAGTTTGTTAACCCTTAAGTTTCTATTTGTAATGTGAGTATATGATTTTCTGTAGTAAGCCATCCTGAGCTGTGCTGAGCAATTTAGCATCAATTAGCTTGTTGTTTTGGTTTTAATCACTGAAGGTTAACTGTTTGGATTCAGTCTCACTACAAGGATTACCACTGTGGGTATTTACGAATTTAGAGAGAAAAATTAGTTCAAGGGACAATAAATGCTTACAAACATTCAAAAGCATTTACAATGGTACAAGACCTAGGCGCTGGGGTGGCAGTGGGTTGCAAAGCGACTTTTCAAATTCTGAGTTATGGATATGTGAAGGTCACTGCAGCTGTTCATTTTGAATTAGCTTTACAGTTTAAAATCCATTGTGGATTGTTTTGTTTTTGTTTTTTTTAATTGTTTCTACAATTTTTATTTATACGTGTTGATGTTGGGTAATCACAAGTAACTGTGAGACTGAGTGTAAAATTCAAATCAGTGAGTTTATGCTTTTATGTTTTGTTGTACACGTGTGTTTTGCAGTCATGAGTCTCTCAGAGGCAGTATTAGCCGCACGTTAGCCACTCCTCAAGATGGTATCCATCCATCTTTGGTCTCCATGGATACCAGCTGAGCAAACTGAAATCCATTTGTTGGTTGGAAATATGAGATCGGCAGATACGTGTGCATTCTGGTCGATTTTTAATTGAGTTCAACATGACTGTGTAATAGTCACAAGGAGGGTAATATGTTCAGCAGACTGTGCTGTGCATGAACACACACCCTCCGCTGGCACTTTCATCCTCTGTCTCCCGCTCGCGCTCTCTCTCTCTGTACCTAATCGCTATAATTGCTGTCATTTTTTCTCTCGGTAATCGAACTCTGTGTGGGCACCAACACGATATGACATGAAAAGTACAGGGCCTCAGCACTTGTTCTCCGATGCTGAGGAAGTTAATTAAATTCACAATGAACCTCTGTCAAAATACACCCCAGATAATTCAGTTGTTTGGACAGTTTTCGCAATGAATTCCTGCTGGCAGACTGTATGTGTGTGCTCCAGCAGCAGTTCTGTTTGGAGTAAAGGAATCAGGTAGGAAAAAAATGACACGTTAAAACAGCTAATGAAGAGAGATATCAGCTGAGTATTTTAACAGCTCTGGGTGACAAGAAAGAGGAAACGGATTTGAGCACAGCCAAGAAAGAACATATTTGTTAGTCTGCCATGAGTGCTTAAATCCTGAGGAGAAAGATCACAGAAACCAAAAAGAAGAGGAGTGTCACTAATCTACACACAGTGTTAGAAAACAGCATCAGATCTTGAGTTAATGTGTGTTTGTTTTAAAGACAGGTCACTTTTTTCCCATTTCAGTCATTTCTTCAGCAGCAGCTATTTTTTATTTAGGATAAATCATGACTTTTGGATTGAAAGCTAGGCTTATCTTGTAAGACATCCTGGAGTAAATGGTTTTGTTGCAAAAAGGGAGAGTTTGTTGCTGTTGGTCCTACCTAATATGTCCAGCTCCAAATACAGATTCTCCCACCTCTCTGGAAATGGATAAAATCTCTCTAGAAGGAAGCCTCTTCACTCGCTAGCCATCTTTGTAACACCACCAGGCAGTTATTTAAGAGGATGTTTTGAAGCTACTCTTTAAATCAGCTTTGGTGAGTGCAATAACGTTATTTTCAGTGGTCAGCACAACATAAAATCCTTAAAGTCTGTTAACTTTGCCCCCAAATAAGGTTTAAAAATCTAAAAGAAGATATCCTTTTGATCATACACGTGTTTCCATACAGCCAATAAAGTCAACATCTCTTGCTCTTCCCAGCAAAGCACTGAACAAATGACGTGCGGATTCACATGATGAATGCAGTTAGCCAAGACAAAAACAGAAGCCAGTTTCTCAAACCTTTGTAAGAGATGTGTTTTACAGTGTGTGCTGTGACACACTAGTCACAGCCAATCAGGCATAACATTCTGACCTGCTAATATTGTGTTGGTCCCCCTTTTTTGAGGCATGGACTCTGCTAGACCCCTTGCAGGTTTGCTGTCATATCTGACTAAGATGTTAGCAACAGATCCTTTCCAGTCCTGTACTTACAGACTTGTTTGTCCATCACATCCCTCAGATGTTCGATTGGATTGAGATCTGGGGAATTTAGCCAAATGAACATCTCAAACTCATTGTTATGCTCCTCGAACCATTCCTGAACCATTTTTGCTTTGTGGCAGAGTGCATAATCGTGCTGAAAGACACTACAGCCGTCAGGGAAACTGTTTCAATGAAAGGGTGTACATGGTCTTCACCAGTGCTTAGGTAGGTGGTACGTGTCAGTGTAACACCTACATGTATGGCAAGACCCAAGATTTTCCAGCACAACACGGTCTGTAAGCTTGCCTTTTTCCCATATTGCATCGTGGTGCCAGCTGTTCCCCAGTTAAGTAAATGTGATTCATCAGACAAATCCACCTTTTTCCATTGTTCCGTTGTGTTCATTGTTGTTGTGCTCGCTTTTAGTGGTGGACAGGAGTCAGCATGAATACCCTTACTGGTCTGCAGTTATGCAACAAACTGTAATACTCTGTGTATTCTGGCACCCTTCTAGCAGAACTAGCTTTAACCTTTTCCACAGTTTGAGCTATAGTAGCTCATCTGTTGGATCAGACTACATGTGCCAGCCTTCACTCCTCAGATGCATCAGTGAGCCTTGGCTGCCAATGTCCTTGTCGCTTGTTCATCACTGTTCCTTCCTTGGACTACTGTTGATAGATACTGACAACTGCAGACTGGGAACACCTCACAAGAGCTGCAGTTTTGGAGATGCTCTTGCCCAGTCATCTAGCCATCACAGACCACTGGGTAAGAGTACCTCTCAAATCCTTACGCTTGCTCATTTTTCTGCTTCTAACGTCAATTTTGACGACCAAATGTTGACTCTGTCCCTAATATATCGTACCCACTAACCATCCTAATATTATTTTTGGCATTCATGCACGTTCTTCTTTTTTCCTTTCCTTGTGTGACCATCATTGGCATATGTTTCACAGCTACACAGGACAAGACGATCTATCTTTCTCCCCACTGAAATAACGGCCATGTTCTAGGTGATGCTGACCTTGTGCTTTTGGTGTTAATCCCCATAATTCATCCTCAGCATGGCCATAAACTGTTAACCCTTTAGACCCCAAAGGCCACAGCAGTATAATTTGCTACCATTTTTAGAAGCTTTGTGCTTTACCATTTTGATTCAACAGACATAGAGCTACTGTGGCTGTAAGCAGTAGTGGGATATTTCTGCACTAAATTGTGAATAAGCAACTGATCATTGGTGGGCATTTTGTATGGACTGAAGCTCTTTTGAAAGATTCAGAGCACTTTAAAGGTCTTTTTTCTTTTTTCTTTTACAAACCAGCATGATGTGTTATCCATGTGTCATGTTCAAAGACACAAAAACCATCAGGTAAAATTAAGACAGTTTTGCTAGATTAAAAAAAAACAAAAAAAAAACATTTTTTCACTCCCACAACATACTGAAGTTTGATAATTAACCATTCACAATACATTTTAAAACACCAGGTACACTTGATCTGCTGGGTTCTATTTCTGAACATCTTTCTGCCAGCTAACAATTGTATATACCATTAACAACCAACAATACCAGTGCTAAGTAACCAAAACGTCTCCCATGAAAATGACCGAATGCCATGTAGGGCTGAAATCTTTAAACTATTTCAATTTCAACTGCTGTTTATTTAGGTTTAAGCAGCAAAGATCAAACATAACCTCAGTCTGAGCAGGCCACGGAGTCAAGCTCAGGTCACATCCCAGCACATCATTGACTTTAATGGCTGCCCTGGTTCCTCAGCTTCCCTTGCATATATCCCAGTGGCATGCAGTGACGTTTACAGAAAGGCAAGCAGAGACGATTACCTTCCCCCCAATACACATACAGACAAAAACATCTTCCTCCACTATTGACCTATCTAACAAGATAAATTGGATTAGATTAAAGCATGCTGTTTGGACATTCTGCCTGTACTCTGCATCCCACATAGCAAGGAAGTCTGGCCCGGATCTGGTATTAAGCCGGCACTGCTGTCTGACTTCTGGCAGACGTATGTCATCGAGATATGGGCCAGGCCTGGCATAGATGGCACTGACTATGTGATGGCATGCCATATCTGGCTTGATTGTGGTTTGGTGTATGTGGCCCAGGCTCATAGAAAACAGGTCTTCCCTGGATCCGGCATCAAGCTGGCACTTCTGACTGACTGGTGTCATGGCAGGGAGCATGTCAATCAGATGTGTGTCAGGTCTGGCAATGATGGCACTATTTATGTTCCTATTTTCCTATTTGAGTTAGAAGGCCCAAATGCTATGTTGCCGTGCTATACTGCAATGGTAGCCAATGTTTCAAATGCAGCTTAGACAGGTTTGTGAGTGTGCACTTTATCCGCAACCTAGTGAAGGTTTACTCATGCTCAGCCAGTGGGTGGTTGTAGCTCAGGAGGTAGAGTAGGTCACCTACTGATCGGAAGGTTAGTGGTTTGATCCCTGGCTCCTCCAGTCTGCATGTCAAGAGTCTGAATGTGTAAGAATGTAGTTAGGAAGCACTCACGTTAAAGAAAATGTGTGATTGACTGAACATGGAATGTTACTTCCTTTTATGCTGTTTGTGCAAGTCCCAGAACAGAGACATACAGCAAGTGACAGCATTTCGACATCACAAAGATAATGGATAAAATTATTTTTTTATGAAACCTAGAAGGTAAACAGAGCTTGATCGGATCTGACAGGAGAGTTATGAGTTGGAAACAAGCCGGGGCTGAAAATAAAACCAACACATCTGCTAAAAACTGCAGTTGCTCTAATGGCCACTTGAGGCCCCACGTAACAACTGTAGGGTGGATGATTTGTAAGTCATCCATGTAGATACAAGTAAGTCAAGTTATGTGATTGTCATGTGTTGTAGCAAATGCAGCTTCATCTCAACTAATCCAAATCAAGGAACTGGATCTCTTCAGTTTGTCTGGGCTGTTTTAAAATACTCCTCTATAGTATAGCCCAACAAACCAAACCAAATTTCCCACATCCACATCACTTACCTGTCATTGAATGTCTGTGAAGTTTCTCAGTCATCCAGGTCATCGTAGTCAAAGGAGCTTGCAAAGAAAAGCGTCTGGACTTCTTTAAGTTGCTTGAAGACGTTTCACCTCTCATCCGAGAAGCTTCTTCAGTTCTAAGGTCAAATGGTGGAGAGTCCCAGATATAAACCTAGTGGGAGTTTCCCCCCACAGAGGGACAAAAGGACCCCCTAATGATCCTCTAATCGCCTGAGCCAAGGTGGGAAACTGGGCGTGGGTCCCAATCAGCCAGAGTTTTGGGTGAGTTCATTGTGACACCTGGCCCCACCTTATCATGCAAATTCCTGAGGTCAGATGGCCCAGGATGTGAGTGGGCGTTAAGGCGTCTGGGGAGGGAACTCAAAACTGGATTATAGATGGCAGAGAGTTGGTGTCGTAAACCACCGCCTCTGTTCAAAGATGGTCGCTCACAGTGGACATAGATGGCTTCTTTCACTCCTCTTTCAAACCATCTGTCCTCTCTGTCCAAAATGTGAACATTGGCATAAGAAGGACAGACGCAACAACATTGTCATCCCCTATGTAGCCGGTGTATCAGAAAAACTCAGGAGGGTTTTCCCCAAGCATGACATCCCGGTGCATTTCAGACCCAGCAACACGCTCAGATAAAAACTGGTTCACCCGAAAGACAAAACTCCAAAACACAGACTTAACAATGTGGTGTATGCTGTACAGTGCAGCGAGGAATGCCCAGACCTCTACACTGGAGAGACCAACCAGCCACTTCACAAGCGCATGGCACAACACAGAAGAGCCACCTCCACAGCCACCTCCACAGGACAAGACTCAGCTGTCCATCTGCATCTTAAGGATAAAGGACACTCTTTCGAGGATGCCAATGTTCACATTTTGGACAGAGAGGACAGATGGTTTGAAAGAGGAGTGAAAGAAGCCATCTATGTCCACTGTGAGCGACCATCTTTGAACAGAGGCGGTGGTTTACGACACCAACTCTCTGCCATCTGTAATCCAGTTTTGAGTTCCCTCCCCAGACGCCTTAACGCCCACTCACATCCTGGGCCATCTGACCTCAGGAATTTGCATGATAAGGTGGGGCCAGGTTTCACAATAAGATAAGATAAGATAAGATAACCTTTATTAGTCCCACACGTGGGAAATTTGTTTTGTCACAGCAGGAAGTGGACAGTGCAAAAGTTATGAGGCAAAAATTTGAATACAATAAGAATAAATACAGTACACAACTGTACAGAATAGAATAAAATAAAATACTATATACAGTAGAATAAAATAAAATAAATATACAATAAGATAAAAATAGAATACAAATACAAATACTATATACAACTGAGTAAATGAATGAACTCACCCGAAACTCTGGCTGATTGGGACCCACACCCAGTTTCACACCTTGGCTCAGGCGATTAGAGGATCATCAGGGGGTCCTTTTGTCCCTCTGTGGGGGGATACTCCCACTAGGTTTATATCTGGGACTCTCCACCATTTGACCTTAGAACTGAAGAAGCTTCTCGGATGAGAGCTGAAACGTCTTCAAGTAACTTAAAGAAGTCCAGACGCTTTTCTTTGCAAGCTCTTTTGACTACCTGTCATTGAGTAAAGTGTGTTTGAATGCTGGATTCTGTTTTCTGGCCAAAAAAGGAGGACAAAAACCTTCACATGTTGTTTACACATGATTTTTGCACGAGTCTTAAACTATACTTTTTATTTTTATTTTTATTTTTTTATCAAATAAAAGTATAATCTTGCGGTAATTCAGGGTAATTAGGGCAGTCAACAACTGAGGGAAGCATTTAGTTTATAAGGTCTTCTTTTCAATAGCTACATGAGCAAATGTTCAATTTTAGAGTTACTTTGATGTATTTTTTAATCTGTTTTGAAAAGCGTAGCTAGTGAATGATTTAGCCAGAGGATGTTAGAGAGACTTGAATGCTTCAAATAAATTAACACAAAAGCACAACTTTGCATAATGTGCAAATGCAGAGAGATGTACTTCCACATGCACACACAGGTGCACACGTATGCTTTCTCATTCACTAACACAGATCTGACCTATGAGTCATTCTGGCTCTCCTTCCAGACACCCTCTCTCTCTGCCTCCCTCCCTCCCTCCCTCCCTCCCTCCCTAACCTGCTGATTGTCACAGATGGATGCAGCAGACAGCCGCAGTCTTAATGCTGTTTCCTGTCTCTCTCTGGGCACTTAGCAACCGCTCGGCTAAGGGCGAGTTTAACCAGCAATTAAAGGAGAAATTCGTCATCGCTCACCATTACAGAGAAGGATCGGGACTGGATAAACCAAAACAAAAGCATGAACAAGACCACTGAGTGAGAAACTGGGCTAATCATATGATCAGCTTTGAATAATGTGTGAACTGATGTTTCATTAGAATTAAAATCACTCTGCGGTCCGAGTGACATGGGGCTTTATGGGAATTTGAAACTGACCAGTGTGTTCCCTGAACTGTTATCCTGTGGTTAGGTTATTGCTGACTGCAAGTCTCTGAGCCCAACACAAATATATCAGCTTAGTGTGGTCCTAAATTAAAGCATGAAATCTTTTTCAAGAAAAAAATGTTGCACACAATCTCATGGCTAGCAAAGCTCACTCAGTCTGCAGATTTAAACAAAACTCTTTCTCATAAAGTCAGTTCTCAACAAAAGCTTTTCCTTCTCCTTCTCTAACAGTAACTATCCATGTCACAGCTACAAATCAGGTGCAGTCAGGTTTCACTCCCTGAGTGCTGAAGCCCGGCATTCATAAAAGTCGCCAACATGCTGCTGACTCAATGATTGCAGATTTTCAGTCCTCTGGCAAAAACATCAGCACAGAAAATCTAAGGAGCTTGGAAAGAAAAGCGTCTGGACTTCTTTAAGTTTCTTGAAGATGTTGTAAGAGCAAATGGTGGAGAGTCCCAGTTTTTCAAGGTCACAAAGGTCATTCTTTCAAGGATGCCAATGTTCACATTTTGGACAGAGAAGACAGATGGATTGAAAGCGAAGTGAAAGAAGCCATCTGTCATGGTCCTGAATCTGATGACTCTGTGTTTTGTGTTTATTAATATTGTCTTACGTTCTTGTTCATCCTGGTTATTCATTCTGTTAAGCTTTGCTAGTTGTTAGGTTTCAGTTCTGTACCCCCTCTGTTCCAGTTCAGTCAGGTCTCTGTGTAAAGCCCGTGTCTCTGAGTCTGTGTCTCTGCATGTGTGTGAGTTTCCTGTTTTACTTTGAAGGTCTTTGTCATATGTCAGTGTATTCAGTTTTGCGTGCTCCCACATCTTATCTGTGTAATCAGTGTCAACTGTGTCTCCCAGCTGTTTCCTCTTGGTCCTGTTCACCTCTTGTATTTAGTGTCTGCGTCTTCCTGTGTGGGGCTGGTTTCACAATGGGTTCACCCAAAACCTTGGCTAATTGCAACCCACACCTTGGCTTGTGTGATTAGGTAGAGGATCAATAGGAGGATACCACCATTTCCTCTTAGAACTGAAGAAGCTTTTTGGGTGAGAGGTGAAACGTCTGCAAGAAACTTAAAGAAGTCCAGACACTTTTCTTTCCAAGTTCCTAAGACTACAACAACCTGGATGACTGAGGACCTTCACAGACATCAGCATAGAAACGGTGCACCGGAAGCTTTATGGCATGGGTTACCATGGTGAAGCAGTTCCTGTAGGTGTGACATGTAGTAGGTTGAGTTCTTTTGTCTATATAGTATATTTAACATAAGTGCGTTACAAGCAATTATATAATAGTAATTATATTAATGAGTTACACTGTACATTACCTCACCTATCAAGAATTGGGCAGATGGGTCATGCCACAGCCTTGATTCAGTGGATCAACAAAAGTATGCACATTTTAAAGTTGAAATTCTTTAAGAAATAATGATAAAATACACACAATTAATATTATGCCTACATATCAGGAATCATGCTTTTGCCTGTTAGTATTTTCTTCATGCATTTTTAAATTGCTATGTCTATATTTAAATTTTTCGTGCGCTTGGCTGTCTTGTAATACCTGTGAGAGTTAAGATAGAAGAAATTTGTTTAATAACCAAACAGGACTTGACTTAAAAAAACGTTTGCATCTCCTTGCTGTTCTCAAGCCTGTTAAACATGACTTTATAAGATGCAACACGTGTGTAATAAAACATGCATGCATGAAAAGGGCAGATTTAATTCTTTAAGTCAACTGAGTCATACTGTGGTGTCTCAACACCTTCTAATTATTAATGTGGATAGTTACTGAGTGGTTTAAGTGTCATCCCCATGCAGCCGTTATGCCTATATGACAGCAGAGAGCAGCTTTTCAGACACTGAGTGCTAAACAGGAAATGTTACACTGTATGTGAATGTAATATGTTATGACAGTCTGCTGGTCTTAGCCAGGTCTGGAGGAAAGACTGCAACAAACAGCAAAAACATGTGGTGTGATGTGTTGAGACAGCTGGATATGGTGCTAACACTCAGTCTTGCTATCAACTTTCCAAAGTGGTCACTTGTGGTATTGCAGTTTCAAAAATCCTGTATTTTCCCGTAATTTAAATTTCAGCGATGAAATTGCTGCTTCATAACAAATGTAGGACGTGTGAAGTTTGTAACTCGCTCACTAGAATTTTCTCAACAATTAAAATTAGCATTGTGGCTGCCTCAATCAACGCAGACAGTTACAGCTGATCAACTTCACCTGGTCCAATTCAAACTGGGCCTTTGGTCTGTATTTGTTGGATTTGTCTTTTTAAAAGCATTTTTTCATTAAAACAGTTTTGATGAGTGCAATGAAAATATTTCTTTAGTTTGTAATGTAGCACTAATGAGTGTCTCATCTGTCTCCAGAAAAATAAAGACAATGATGGTCATATAGCTAAACTGGAGCTGTCATAAACCCAGCATTTTGCCCAAGGGGTGGACTCAAATGCAGACACCCCACACACTGGAAAACCATTTACAACAGTCTTTATTTAACCATGAAAATCACAGGGGAGAGGGGATCTGGGGTAGGAATGGCTGTGGGGACGAGATGGCGTCTAGTACTGGAGAGGGGGTCCTGGGAACCGGGTCATGGAGGGGAGAGCCGTGACAAATAAACTGAGGAATGAGGGAGGGTCTGCAAGAGGATGGTGAAATAGTTACTGTTTTAAAGTAAGAAAAAGATAATAGAGGAGAGTTTGCTAGTGAGTTTGTTCGTGGAAGTATCCAGACGCAGTTCAGCAGCCAGAGAATCCAGGTTGCAGGGGCAGGTAACCAGGCAGGGAAGGCAGCCAGATATTTCCAGAGCAGAAGAATGAAAGTTCACTCAGGTGAGTCCAATTTGCGGAAGCAACACCCTCGCCGGAAGGCACATAACAAACTGGCAGGTTGCTCTGGTGCTCTGGGTTAAGAAGCCCTCCTGCTGATTGCACGTAGACAAAGCCCAGGTGAGATGCAGGAAGCTTCACTCCAAAGGGTGACAGCAGACCAGCAGTCACAGGTGGAATAGAATAGAATTTGTAGGTGGGGAGCTTATAATACTATAAAGACCAGAGTTCCTTGCTCGAATATTGACAGTGTGATTAAATCAGTTTATCAAATCTTTGTTTATTCTCTCCAGACCTTCCTTAGTGTATAGGTTCCTTGGTAAAACAACAACACATCAATCAGTGGGAACACTTCAAGGCTGCCCTTTACACAGCCCAAGTATTTTAATGGTCCTGCAGTGCACAGGTAAAGGCTACAGGCAGCACTTAAAAAAATTTATTAGACTACCACTCAGTGTAAGGTTTGTGCCATACATGTTCAAAATCATTTTTTAGGTTTCTGTAGAAGTATGCAAGTATGCACAAGCTCTTTAATCAAAAAGATATTTTTAATGGAGAAATATAATTACAGTAATATTGTAAAAGTAGAAAAAAACACCGAACCACAGTATTGTTTTGTATTTACATTCATATCTCAACAGAAAAAATCGTTTAGTGGTTTGATGCTTGATTGATTTCTGACTTCTGCTTTCAGTTCAGTGAATTCAGTCATTTAGTTTTAATCAAGTTTTTTGACAGATTAAAACAAATGTTATGGCAGGTGGTCTAATTATTTATTAGCACTGTAGGTGCAAAACACACAAGATCCGAGCAGAGCAAAAAGAAAAAACAGCTGATACAAGCCAATACATCTGTGAAGGTTCTCAGTCATCCAGGTCATCGTAATCAAAGGAGCTTGCAAAGAAAAGCGTCTGGACTTCTTTAAGTTACTTGAAGACGTTTCACCTCTCATCCGAGAAGCTTCTTCAGTTCTAAGGTCAAATGGCGGAGAGTCCCAGATATAAAACTAGTGGGAGTATACCCCACTAGCTAGAGAATGGCAACCTCAACATCGAAGTTTACCGGAAGTCCAGACACACGGACCAGTACCTCCTCTTTGACTCCCATCACCCTCTGGAACACAAACTTGGAGTAATTAGGACCCTACACCCTACGGGCAGAACATGTTCCCTCTAAGCCTGAAGGAAAAAAGAAGGAACACACACATGTAAAGGAAGCACTCAAAACGTGCGGCTATCCTAAATGGGCGTTCTTAAAGTCAGCAAAGACGCACAGAAAAGAAGATTGGACACCAGCGAGGGAGGATAAGAAGGACAGACGCAACAACATTGTCATCCCCTATGTAGCCGGTGTATCAGAGAAACTCAGGAGGGTTTTCTCCAAGCATGACATCCCGGTGCATTTCAGACCCAGCAACACGCTCAGACAAAAACTGGTTCACCCGAAAGACAAAACTCCAAAACACAGACTTAACAATGTGGTGTATGCTGTACAGGGTAGCGAGGAATGCCCAGACCTCTACACTGGAGAGACCAAACAGCCACTTCACAAGCGCATGGCACAACACAGAAGAGCCACCTCCACAGGACAAGACTCAGCAGTCCATCTGCATCTTAAGGATAAAGGACACTCTTTCGAGGATGCCAATGTTCACATTTTGGACAGAGAGGACAGATGGTTTGAAAGAGGAGTGAAAGAAGCCATCTATGTCCACTGTGAGCGACCATCTTTGAACAGAGGCGGGGGTTTACGACACCAACTCTCTGCCATCTGTAATCCAGTTTTGAGTTCCCTCCCCAGACGCCTTAACGCCCACTCACATCCTGGGCCATCTGACCTCAGGAATTTGCATGATAAGGTGGGGACAGGTTTCACAATGAACTCACCCGAAACTCTGGCTGATTGGGACCCACACCCAGTTTCACACCTTGGCTCAGGCAATTAGAGGATCATCAGGGGGTCCTTTTGTCCTTCTGTGGGGGGATACTCCCACTAGGTTTATATCTGGGACTCTCCACCATTTGACCTTAGAACTGAAGAAGCTTCTCGGATGAGAGGTGAAACGTCTTCAAGTAACTTAAAGAAGTCCAGACGCTTTTCTTTGCAAGCTCTTTTGACAAGCCAATACAGTTTATCCCATCTATGACTGTGTTATGCAAAGTCATCTGTAGAGCAGACAGAAGAGACCTGTGAAAAAAAAAACGCTCATAATAAAATATTCAGTAGATCTGTGCTGTGGGAGCTTTGGGATTGAGAGAATCAATAAGAGGAAGCAAACGACACAGCATCTGAGACATATTTTTAAAAAGGGATGAAAAGGGGAGGTTGTAAACGCTGTGGGTTAAGAAGTGCAACAAGCCCCGAAGAGAGCTGAAACCCCAGTGTTCAGCTGAAATAGAAGCACAATTCAGCTTATGACTGCAGCCTTTTCTTCTACTGTCATGCCCACTGACTGTTAGTTTTACGGTTTTGTGAGTTTTTTGCATCACCTCATGTGCGCCCCTCGCGTGTCCCTCCGTGTGTTGTGGTGTCTTCCGGTCTTATGCTACTCTCTTTGCGTTGCTTCTTTTGATTTTTTTCTTCTTCCTGCCCTCATTTGTTTCCCTTGTGTTCAGTCACTTTAGTGTATTTATTGCAGCTTCATTGCCTTGTGCACTCTTGGAAAAAGATTTTATGTTTTCCCTTATTTATTTATTTTCACCTTGTGTTTTTGCTGCCACCTTTTGTCATGATGTTTTCATGATGTTTTTTTCTTTTCCTTTTCTGTCTTTTTTTTAAATTAAAGTTCTCCATTTGCTTTTTTTGTTTGTTTTTTTTAAAGTCTGTGTCCTGTGTTTGAGTATTTGTTTTGACCATATTTAACATCTACGACCTTGGCCAGTTTTTACACGGTTGAAGCAGCCAGTGTTGCTGCCATGCTAGTGTGTTTATTTTAAACAGGTCTACAAGTCAAAATAACTCCTCTTACATTGTAGTTTCTTTACTTGTGCCCATGGCATTGAATCCCCAAGGATTACAAATATACTTTACTTTATAGCAGCATTACTGTATTTATGATTGTCATGAGCAGAGATGGGCGCGTTACTGTAATCCGATTACTTTTTTCAAGTAACGAGTAAAGTAAGGGATTACTATTGCAAAAACGGTAATTAGATTACCGTTACTTTCCTATAGGAACGCTGAGTTACTGTGTTACTAAAACAACAGCTGTGTGCAGATCAACAATGGATAATATATATCGAGTGCGGGAGACAGTATGAGCGTTTAAAGTGTGGAAGTACTGACCTTACTTTGAGTTTGATTCCATAAAAAGTGACAAAAACATTAGTGTCCGTTGTGTGTGGGAAGAAAACTTCTTTTTACAGCGAAAAAAACCCCTAAACTTCCGAGCAAGCACCGAGTGCGCTATGACGTAATGGGAAACTCACAGAGAAACTCGCGGATTCTTCCACTGACCGCCGCGGCACACCTGCACCAGGGTAAACATCCGCCTACCCAACTCCTGCTTTACAGGTGAAAATAGAGCAAAAGGACCGCTAGTCTTTGATTTTATTTATTTTCTGCTGTGTTTTACTTGCATCTATTTGAAAGACTGAGTGTAAACACACACAAAAAAAAATTATGTGCTGGAATGTGCAGAAAATAGGTTGAAATATTAAACAAATTTCTTCCAGTCAGAGAATGTTGCATATAATTAAATGTTTGCTTGATGCATAAAGTTAAAAGATTAAAACTAATAAAACATGTTTTAAAAAGGGACCTTTCCATTTGATTACATTTTGTATGATGGATTATGTAGAAAAAGTAGAATTGGGCTGAAAGATCTATCGCTTTATCACCTATTCAGGTTGTAAATCGTGTTTTTAAAAAGTAACTAAGTAATTAATTACTTTTGAAAATAAGTAATCAGTAAAGTAATGGGATTACTTTTTTGGGGAAGTAATCAGTAATTAGTTACTGATTACTTTTTTTCAAGTAACTTGACCACTGGTCATGAGTCTAACACAAAGAGTCGTGTAGCTTCATGTGTTTCTGTGTGGGATTTACGTTAGTCGGTTTAGAAGTGGTGCTTCCTGTGTTGTTTTTCCCATAATAACCCAGCTTTAAGTTGTAACCATGGTAAGCACAGCTTTCATCATTCACCTGAGAGTTATCCTGCTGCACTTGAGCACGACATCATCAGGGGCCGTCTGGTCAGTTGGCATAAATGGCATATTGATACCAATTGTAGCTGTCAATAACAAGTGGGATGAAAAATTCAGAATAATTAATTCAAATATGAGGACAAATAAAATGGTTCTATATTTGGATCTGATTAATTGATAAGAAGAGTTTCTTTTTTTCTTTCAGAATGTCCCCAGACTCAGTGAAACACAGGATTAAAGACTAAAATCTATGTGGGCAGTTATTCTGGAGACTCTCTTCCAGTTAATGTGTTGTAAGCAATAACTTTAAATTTAATGGTTAAAATTTCACAGATGGAATCATCAATCAAATCTGACAATAACTAACTTAATACATTTCTTGACTTTGGAAAAGCAAATACCTTAAAATCCTCACAAGTTATCCTCCTGCAAATCATCTGCAAAGCTGTATCCTTTTTAGGAAAAAATAAAGATAGCAAGCATTACGTCACCAACAGGTTATGAAGCCTTGAGCTGTGAGCTTTGAAACCGAACATCACAAGCTTACGCCGCCACATCAGGGTTTATCCGACTTTCTGGACCCAGTCATCATTCACAAAATACACTTGAGGTGTATTTTCAGGCTTCAGGCTTGAAACTAGTGAATGAGTTCATAAACTCTTTGGCAAAGTGTTTACTGAGGTCGCACACGGAGGAACTGAAGAGTTATTTTCTAATAGGCTTCTAAACTGCTCGACTTCTTTTAGGAACCAGAATAGTCGCCCCCTGCTGACTACTGTGAAGAATCCAGATTAAAAACCCTTAATAATGGGTTTTACTTTTCAGACCTGAAAGCTAGCTCCATCTCCTCAAACTATGTCAATGTCATGCTAGTTCATATTACGCAAGTGGTTAGCTAGGTTTATAATGAGCAGCAAACCGAAATCATGGCACAGGGTATAATAAAAAGGTCGGTCCACTGTGTCCATTTCACACTTCGCCTCTCAAATGTCTGAAATGTGCACATTTCACACATGTAGAAGTTGGGTCCACTACTTTCCACTCCACATGGTCTGCCAGCCCAGACCTTGACAATACATCTTTTGCTCACTACCAACTTCTTGGCTTTAAATGTTTAATCTCCCCCTGCTGATAATGTAACGTTTGCATGCGTGTTATTTTTACGCTTTAGCTCTCTAAAACAGGATTCTGTCAGTGCCAGCCTGTGTTAGCCTAATATGGTTTTTCATGTGCTTCTGGATGAATGCCCATCTTTATTTGCATGTGTGCCTACATGTGATACCTGCCTGTCCAACCGGTATTTGCTGCGACCCTGGAGCAGAGGGTGCACTCCCTGCAAGCAGACCATGAAGCCGGAGAGCTCAGACAAGAGCTTTAACTTTATCCCTACAGATACAGTCAGGAGTCAAAGCTCAGCCTCTCTGCTCTTCCTCCCTCTTTTGCTTCTCTATAAATTTTCCATAGTAATGCATTACAATTTATTTGAGAAGCCTCACATTTAGCCCAATGCTCCTTTATAAGTATCCCCACTGTTTTTGGATGTGTCACAGCACAAAGATTGTCTCACAGATATACCAGCAGGGCAAAAGAGGAGGGATGGGCAGGTTTATTTTTGTCTTTCAAGAGGATATAAACAATAAATATTCCCCTGCATATCCACAACACAACATCTGCTCTGTGGCTTTAAGATGAAGGGATGAGGCAGAAGCCTCATTCAAAAGCAGCAGCATCAAAGCCCCGTGAAAAGGCAGCATGACTCTGCACTGTATTTCAGAAGCAACGAGTGGATAGTCTGAGGGTTTTTTTTTCTTTGTCCTCAGTGAAAGCTCAGTGAACCTAAAAGTTTAATGTTGCAGCAATAATTTGAGAATAATGCTTCAAGATGCACCAGAGTAATCCAGTGTATCCAGTCCATAATACCCTCAGACAACTACTCCTAATCTGTTTTTTGGGTTTTTTAAAATAAATTTCATCATCATCTCTGTCTGTGTCTCAGCAGTTGCCTTGGGCATGAAAAGCAGGAGAAGAAAGAGATATGCTTAATACAAAAGAGAAAAGATCATGCACCAATGTACTATTACTGTGGTAAAGCGGTGCTGCTGTGTGATGTGTTGTGACAAGACTGATTAAAAGTGGCCAAGAATAGACACAAGTGAGGGGGTGGAGAAGGAATGAGAGGATTGTCTTATAGAAACCACGAGAAGTTAAATTCACAGTAAGTCATCTCAATTCAATTCAATTCAATTTTATTTATATAGCGCCAAATCACAACAAAAGTCGCCTCAAGGCGCTTCATAGATACAGAGAAAAACCCAACAATCATATGACCCCCTATGAGCAAGCACTTTGGCGACAGTGGGAAGGAAAAACTCCCTTTTAACAGGAAGAAACCTCCGGCAGAACCAGGCTCAGGAAGGGGCGGGGCCATCTGCTGCGACCGGTTGGGGTGAGAGAAGGAAGACAGGATAAAAGACATGCTGTGGAAGAGAGACAGAGGTTAATAACAGATATGATTCAATGCAGAGAGGTCTGTTAACACATAGTGAGTGAGAAAGGTGACTGGAAAGGAAAAACTCAATGCATCATGGGAATCCCCCGGCAGCCTACGTCTATTGCAGCATAACTAAGGGAGGCTTCAGGGCCACCTGGCCCGGCCCTAACTATATGCTTTAGCAAAAAGGAAAGTTTGAAGCCTAATCTTAAAAGTAGAGATAGTGTCTGTCTCCTGAATCCAAACTGGAAGCTGGTTCCACAGAAGAGGGGCCTGAAAACTGAAGGCTCTCCCTCCCATTCTACTTTTAAATACTCTAGGAACAACAAGTAAGCCTGCAGAGCGAGAGCGAAGTGCTCTAATAGGGTGATATGGTACTACAAGGTCATTAAGATAAGATGGGGCCTGATTATTTAAGACCCTGTATGTGAGGAGCAGGATTTTGAATTCAATTCTGGATTTAACAGGAAGCCAATGAAGGGAAGCCAAAACAGGAGAAATATGCTCTCTCTTTCTAGTCCCTGTCAGGACTCTTGCTGCAGCATTTTGGATCAGTTGAAGGCTTTTCAGTGAGTTTTTTGGACATCCTGATAATAATGAATTGCAGTAGTCCAGCCTGGAAGTAATAAATGCATGAACTAGTTTTTCAGCGTCACTCTGAGACAGGATATTTCTAATTTTAGAGATGTTGCGCAAATGGAAGAACGCAGTCTTACATATTTGTTTAATATGTGCGTTGAAGGACATGTCCTGGTCAAAAATGACTCCAAGGTTCCTCACAGCGTTACTGGAGGCCAAGGTAATGCCATCCAGGGTAAGAATCTGGTTAGATACCATATTTCTAAGCTTGCAGTACGACGAAACAATAACAACCGGAAACAGGCACAATAATAAATCATAAATAAATAACATGTTACAGCAACGTAACATATTATCAAATAATTGCAAATAATAGGAACTGTTTGGGGAATTATTAAAGCTAAAATCAAATGCTCAGGTGTGTCACCATAAACCCACTCAGCTAGTCACAGCCTCTCTCAAGCAAGCGAATTCAAAGAATACTACCAAATTTAGCATGTTAGCTCCTTTTACCTGGAGCAACTGCAGCAAAATAAAGATTGCTGCTCCAGGTAAAATACACAGAAAAGAGTAAAAAGATTTTATTCTGTTTATTTGTCTATTTAAGTTAAGTCTAAAATGTTCCTTTTTTGTTGCTGCATGAACTCTGATTATGATGCTGAAAAGTGTTGGAGTTCCTGTAACGTGCATTCTTTTTTATCACCACTAGGGGCATCTCCAATGGTTACAACAACAAGTCCAGTTAAGAGACTACCAAGAAAAAGCCTCGTGTTCCCTTTTCTATGTCTTCAATAAAAATTATCTTGGAGAGTATATGGGTACAACCAGTTGTTTCAGGTCTTACTGAAAAAAACACGATGCTCATTTTGTAAATTGTTGTCACCATCAGAGCCAAACTGACAAGTCACCCGACGACATCCTCACATGTCACGTTTACTTCCATAACCTCTACGTGGCAGCGGAGGGAAACGATCAACCTCACTAACGAAAGGGGGATGTCATAGTTGGTACAGCCATCTTTTTATACAGTCTATGAAGATAAAAAAAAAAAAACAGTTTTGGTCTAATTTAACAGTTCCTAAATGTGACAGGGTAAAATTTATACTTAAAGTTATGCATAATGAAGGGAAGGCTGTTAAGTTTGGTTCAGCAAAAACATTTTATATTTCTCTGTCGGTTTTATGTTTGCCATCAAGGGCAATTTAAGGTGCATGTTTGTGTGGAAGCCACTAATGTCATGGTGATTAATGTGATTTGAACATACATGAAATTCTGTTAATTAAAGATATCCATGTGAAATAACATCTTAGAATGAGGGAGTTTTGTTTTGCTGACTTCTTGAAATACGATAAACCAACTGGCTGAAATGCAATACAGAAATGTAAGCTAATAATAATTAATGAACGTGGGATGTGAAATTTCACTGATGAAGCCTCAATTGGTGTTAATATCTGTGTAAACTTCTTAGTTGTGCCTCTGAACGTCTCTTCTGCATCCTGTATCATTTACTTCCTTTTTTAAGCCTGTATATGTGTCAGTCATGTGATCCTGCCAATTACATTTAGATTTTCATGAATGGCCAAAGTGCTTTGATTGTTTCTGATGTACTGTCTGCACAAAGCATCAGTAAACAAGTGAGTCATGGGTCTATAGATGCATAAAGCACCTTTTTTTTTCCTACCGGCAGCCGGGCTCTCCTTTTCACAAAAATGGATTTGAGGACCGTTACGTAAATGCTGCTTTTAGGTGAAGCACTTCAAAATTAGCACCTCGGGGTCTTTTAATGGTTGTTCCACAAAAAAAAAGATCATTTCATAAAATGTCAGGGTTTGGGTTTTCATCCTTTGATCCCTTTTTAGCAGTTCACATTCAATCTCCTGTAACCCTCCCCGGCAGATGTGCAGGCTGTAAACGTTCTGTTTCAGG
Organism: Rhamphochromis longiceps; assembly: GCF_057381845.1. NCBI lineage: Eukaryota > Metazoa > Chordata > Actinopteri > Cichliformes > Cichlidae > Rhamphochromis > Rhamphochromis longiceps. Next base: position 8,323,428 of record NC_140570.1, on the reverse strand, counting down.
AACCCAATGACTTCATTGTTTCCATCATTTCAGAGAAAGGTGACACACGTGGTGAGGGACATTTTGTATGTCTGCCCCGGTGTGTTGTAAAATGCCTTGGAGAGACTCTGAACACACTCTGGTGCCACATCATGCATTTCAATAAAGACCAAAAAACTGATGCGTCTCACCTATTCACACACAGAGACACACACAGATACACACATAATCGACCGGAGAGAGGGGAGGCTGACGTCAAAGTCCCATTCACAACCACTCCCTCTGCCTCTCTCGCTCGCTCTCTCTACATTGTGCCTGCCAAGCTTCTGAAAACCTGAGTTACGGAGCTGAATTATTGGCTGCTGGCCTCAGTAGTAATGAATGGAGAGCAGCCGGTCAGTCGCCAGGAGACAAACGCACAGAAAGGAAAGGCACAAAAGAAGAGAGGTGCCCTCAAACATTATAAGGCACACACACAAACACCACACCTACTATATTCAACACATTTTCTCAGTCATTTGGTTTACATGAGCAGCGGGAGCCTGTAAATGCAACATTTTTGCCACATTTAGAGCAGTTTAGGTTCATTTCTAGAAGCGGTTTAAGTCCTATTGTACTGTTTGAAGGGGGTGGGCTCAGCTTACAAAAGGTGATGTAACTTACATATGTACACCAATCAGGATTTAGCAACATTTAAGAATCTGACAGACAGAGGTTCTTTGTTTTGCCCACTGTCTGTGAAATCTAATTTAAAGCTTTTTATTTTTCCATTTTGGCTTTAATTGCTGATTTTTACACTCCACCATACGCCTGATGGCATCACCAGGTCTTTTACTGTCCAGTTTACACATTGTAGTTATTCTGTAGTTTCCTTGTGTAATGTAATATATAAGGCCATATACTGCATTCATTGAGTTAAAGGAATAAATAGCTCAAATAAACAAGAAATTCTCCATCCATTCAAGATTTCTTTCTAATCTTCTGAACTATTAAATGACTTGACTTGCAAAGGTACAACGATGAGTCAGCCAAAAATATAAATCTTGAAGATAGTACGTCTCAGACTGTCCCAGTAGCTTAGCTGAATGTTAAAAACTTTCAGTTACATTTGAAAAATCTAGCTGAATATCTTGATGCACCTTTAATGTTTAGGATTTGACATTTGTGAAAGCTTAAGATTTTAGCATTAAATACCTTATATATACCGATAAATACCTACTGCCCAAAGCAGCAGTAATAGTTGTAATCATGTTGTGCACTCAGCATTTGTGGAAAAGTGGTTTGTTTTTGGCTTTTTTTTTAGTTAGAAAAACCTAACTAGCTTAGGCTATGAATGCTGTGGTATGTTGCATGGTACATGCTTGTCTGTTTTTCTTCTGCTTTGAGCTGCTCCCTTTAGGGGGTCACCACAGTGGACCATCTGCCTCCATCTCATCCGAACCAGCATCCTCCTCTGTCACACCACCCCTCTGAATGTCCTCCTTCACTACATCCATTAACCTCTTCTGGGATCGTCCTTTTTTCCTCCTGCCTGGTGGCAGTCCATCTTTATATCCTTTGTCTGATATGTCCCTCCTCTGCATATGTCCAAACCATCTCAGCATTCCCTCTCTAACTTTGTCTCCAACCTACTCAACCTGAGCTGTCCTTCTGTATTCCTTTTATGTACTCATTTCTAATCCTTTTCATTCTGGTGACTCCCAGCGATAATCTTAACATGTCCAGCTCAAGATCCTTTTGGTTAGTTACAATCAGCGCAGTGGTCTCTACAGAAATAAACATAAAATAAAATAATTGATACAACTTGCTGCTTGTTTCAGACAGTGAATGAAGTGAAGGGCTGCATCAAGGTCAAGTATAAGAAAAATAAATATCACTTTGAACTGTTTTGTAAAGTCACTAGAATCAAAGAATTAAAAATAAGAAGTAGAAGTGATAATATATTATTATATGCCTACTATTTTCCATCTTTATTCAAACTAAAGTAAAAGAGAACCTTCTAAACTTCCTCTTCACTTAAGTTTCTGTTCGCCAGAATAAACTTAATCGCCCTTGTGAGAGACGGCTGGAACAAAGACTCAGCCCAATTATTTTACATAATGTGTAATGAGACTGCAACCTGAGCTAGAAGTCAGTGTGGCAAAGTCAATCCTGTGCTTGAAAAAGTTTCACATTCACCACGTTACAAACGACATAAATAAATTACCATTTTGAAAAAGTGTGACATAACACAGCTGTATGAAAAAAAGGAAATTCTAATTGCCAATGAGAAACTTGTCATCTGACCTGAGAAAGCACTTTGTCTTTTTCAGTGGACAGGCGGTGGAAATGGGAGCGGAACTGAGCTGTAATTGGTTTCTGTTTACCAGTAATCTTTCCACGGACACAACCACAAGCAATTAGTCAGACAGCTCGGGCTTTATCAGTACAAAAGTGGCACAGTGTGTGGATGGGTGCATGTGTGCGTGTTATCCATGAGGGAGGGTGTAATTAGGCTGAAGGAGGCATGAGATAAAAATTAGCTCTTTTGTCCTGGTTCTCTTTTACTCCCTTGGCCCTGACAGTGTCTTCTAGAAGTTGTGAATGTGACAACAGTGAGCCTCTAAAGTTCCTTAATGAATGGGAAAAGATGCTGTATGACTCATCAGTTCCCACCCCATGTACATACACATTTTAAACACAAAAGGGTTTTAAAGCAGATTGTATAATGTTTTGAAAAGCTTGAAAATGGAAGTGCTGACAAATGTTTTACCAAAAGAAAAGAAGAAGAAGAATTGGGCTTTTTAAATCACATTAAATTGTTTACATTGTGTCAGGCTTTGTGAGTCATTGTGAGGAAGGACTGTGAGGATGCTGAAAAACCCAGAGAACCGTTTTACTGCAGCTGTGACAAAGCGAAAAAACAAGAAAAGCTCCACTGAATGTCAGACAGCCCGGTCAGTGGAGGATAGCCAGAACAGAACGCAGCAAAGCAGTGGATTTATGAATGAAACTGCAAGCACTGCACACACACGCACGCACACACAGATTTAAACAAGATTTGACAGGCAGCCAAAAATAAATAGAGATCATAGTGCACGCTGGTTGACGGCACTCTCTCTCTCTCTCTCTCTCTCTCACACACACACACACACACACACACACACACACACACACACACACACACACACACACACACACACACACACACACCTCCGCAGTCCCTCTGTCACCCCGCCCGTCTCTGGCTTTGGCGGAGTCCGTATGTGAGTCATCGGTGGACTTTTAACTGTCTCCGTCCCTCTGTGCTGCAGCAGAGACACAATGACAGCAGCCATTCAACACTTTCTGTTGGTAAACACACTATAAGCGCACTATATAATCAGCGCAGGCACACGGTAACTCATACATTCTGATTTCATTTAGTCCCTATCATTTAGGATTTTAACGGTGAATGGACCCTCAAAAGGTGAGTTAGTGTAAACAGCTTGGTCTTCCTCCTCCACCACATCTGAACAACAACAATAAGGTTTCTCAGAGGAAACTGAATTTCAAACACCGCCTGAGTCGCGCTCTGTGATACCCCGGGCAGCCCTATAAATACGGGGCTTTATGCATCTCTATTATAAGCTGTGATGATGGCTGCACGAACTAATTTCAGTCCGTATTTAGAGACAGAAGCACTTTTGTTTGGCTGCCTCAAATGAAATACCCGCGTGCGCGTGCTGGGCGTTTTTAATGTAAGTGAACTCGTGCGCGTGGGTGTGTTGCGTATCTCCTGGCTCTCTGACGCACGAGTCAGGTGGTTCCTCTAATAGCGCGAGGAGCTTTCCGCGGTCCTGAAATCCAGACTCGCACCGCGAGGCAGAGAGATGCTCAGCTCACTCCCGACCCTCGGCAGAAACTGAACTCCAGAGGTGAGCTATCTGTTGTTTGTACTCATGCCGTCTAACGCACGCGCTTTTCTCTTTTCTCGCCGCGAACAGAGAGCGGGCTTTTCAGTCGTTTAAAAAGAGCTTCGTTTTTTTGCCAACCTGATGCGCCGCTACAGATGTTGAGGAGCAGAGGTTGTGTTGGTCGCAGAGTGTCTTTGTTCTCGCGCCGCTCCAGGTTATTTTCGGAGCCTCTGTGGCTTTTAAGAGTAACTTTTAGTGCTGCAAATGTAAACATTAGTCTAACCATAATATTTGCTGAAGTTCGAGCAAGTTAAATGTAGCTCTGAAGAACCGATGGAGACGTAAATATGGTGCTTGTGATGCCGTAGCACTTCTGGTCTTTTCTCGTGTTCTTATTATTCTCTGTTATTCTCTATGTCCTTATTATTTCTCTCACTGAGACACAATTCTTGTCTTAGTGAGAGAAATGAAATGAAAGAAATAAAATTATTCTGTAAGTATGATTTAATGAACGCTGACATTTATGTGCGGACTTAAAAGTTCGAAAAATAAAAAGGTCAGAAAATGCAAAAAAATTGTTGTTCAGAGGTTTTCGGGCTAAAGGAGAGATTCCATGGGAACATCAGCCCTACCGGGTTACCTTGACAACAAGGGCCGTGACTCACGGAGAGCAGCAATTCGATGTCTAATGAGATTTTAGACGGGAGCTGGAAGGCGCTGCTGTTCCCGCTGCTGTTCCGCTGCTGGCGAACAGGCGGCACATTCCAGTGTGATCTCCAAATATCAGCGAGGGAAAACAAACAGTGTCTGACCTGCACGGTGATTTACACTCAGAGTCACGGCTACTACGTATTTTTACTTTGTAAAAAATATATTAACATACACTTGAAATGTGTCAGGTTAATAAAATAAAATAAACAATTCACTCTTCTGTCTGTCTTCAGGATTTTTTGTTAATTTAAAAAATGGTATGGAGTATGAAGTGCAGTATTTGTTTCCCAAATTCAGTAGAATACAGTCTGAAATAGGAGTGAATGAGGCCAAAATCTTTAAATCTGTAAGTACTTCTGTAAATGTAGCCTACTAAGGGTGGGGGTAGATGACATTTAGGAGGGCAATCATATTTAGTGGGAGCCCCACCACCGCTCCCACGCCCTCCCTGATTCTAACTACAGCAGAGCAGAGCGGATGTAAAAGGCTAACAGTAATTTAATAGTTTCTTCCCTGACATTTCACATTTATTCCAAGGTGTTTGACCTGGTTTCCATCAGAGCACCAGTCATCCCTGTCACAGACAAACAAATGGACTCAGTGTCGCCAAAGATGTCACTGTGGTTTGCGCTGTTATCATCAAAGCAGACATTTAAATTGACAATGACAGCAGAAGGCATTTTAGAAATGCCAGAGCGGTAACCACTGAGAACCTGTTAGGTATAACCGTGTAAAGGTCAGAGCTGACATGTGCTTCTTTTGTCTTTCATCTACAGGCGTCACCATGTCGTCACTCCCTGAGACCTCTGCCACAGGCAAACCTTTCCTTGTCTGTTTTGCCAACCTCCTCTTGCTCCTTCTCTTCCTCAGTTCCTCCAGCATTCATGGGGCTTCACTGAGGGCGCATAGACTTCGTGGAAGTGAATCAGAGAGTAGGAATGTCCACCAGGTTCCTAACGCAGATATGCTGAAAGCCTTGGAGTTCATTGAGAGCCTCCGTCAAAGAACCAATGTGGAGCCTCCTCTCACTCCAGCTGCCGATGCTGGCCACATGGATGATGCTGAGAAGCTGCGTGCCATGGTGAGGCTTGCTTCCAACCCTACACAGAGCAAAGATGAGGAAGAGGAGGACGAGGAAGGAAGGGAGGATAAGAGTGAAGAGCTGCTGCAGGCTGTGCTCAGCACGCTCCAGCAGACGGAGGCCTCCAAGCCTGCTCTGCTTCGTCCCAGCGCAGAGAGGACAGACATGAAGCACAGGGTGTACGTGCAGCAGAAACAACAGAGCATCACGCCTCACAAGAAGCTGCCCTTAATGTTTGAGGATGAGGAGGAAGGTGAGGGGGATGAGGAAGAGGACGAGGAGGGGCTGGAGCATGACAGCCCATACAAACGTACCAATGAGAATGTGGAGGAGAAGTACACACCTCAGAACCTAGCCACGCTGCAGTCTGTTTTTGATGAACTTGACAAGCTGACCAGCCCAAAGACCACACATAAACGCTTAGATGAGGAGGACAACATGGAGAAGGATGATGTAGATGAAGATCTGTTTAATGCGAGGAATGCAGCGTATGACGATATAGGAGGGGATCTGACAGACTGGGGTCCACTAGAAGGACAGGAAGAGGAAGACGAGCAGGAGGAGAGGCAGAATAAATATGAGGCTTACAGAGGGCTCGATTACATCGACAACAATGACGAAGGGGCTGATGCGGATGAAGATGAGGAGGATGGTGAAGGGTACCCCGTTAAAAGGTCAAAAGATCTGGATGATGCAGGAAATCTGGTGGACTACTACCTCCTGAAGGTGCTGGAGAAAACGGAAGAGGAAGAGCAGAAAAGAGAGCTAGAGGAGGAAGAGGAAAGAGAGAGGGCGGTGAGGATGGTGGCTCAGAGTCAGTACAGAGATAACATAGATCCACGGGTCATCTACAAACTCATTCAGATCTCCCAAAAATACCAGATCCCACCCGAAGACCTGTTGGACATGCTGAAAACAGGAGACTTGACGAATCAGGACAAATCGCAAAAGAGCAATGGTTTAGCCAGAGGAGAAACTACGCTCTCTAAGATATCCTCAAAGAAGATAAACACCATTCCTCAGGAAAAATTCTACAACAGACGGCTGCCTTATCCACAAAAGACCCCAGAGGAGCTAAGAACGGAAGAGATCCTTAAAATCCTGGGGCTGGGAGCTGCGGAGAATCCCATCAGGAAGCAGAAGCACCACAGAGGCTCACTGTCACGACTTCACAGTCAGCCTACGGGAGTGTTTGGGGAATCCACTCCCACGCAAAGGCGCCTTCCCAGCACTTTCAAAGATGACTACGATGACACCGTGGATGAGGATGAACTGGCAGCATATCTAGCTGCTCAGATGCTGGCACAGTATCCCAAACCTGCGTACAGGAACAACAAGGCGAGTCAAAAGCGGGAGGAAGCTGGCCAGAGCACAACAGGCTCTTTTGAAAAGGCCATGGAGGAATATTTTGATCAAATGGATTCAGATAATAGCCCAAAGGAAAAGAAACTGTCTGAGGGTGACGACAGGGGCAGTAACGCTCAAATGCAAGGCTTAGAGAATGAGGCGATGATGAAACTGCTGAGCTATCTGAACCCAGAAACTGAGGAAAGCGATGCCAAAACTGCCCCGGGAATATAAATCAGGCTGTAGATATATATACATAATTCTCTATTGTTTTGGTGGAAGGAAGAAAAATAAAGTATTTTGAAGAATAAAACATGCAGTCAACTTTAGTTATTCTGTAGGTTTACAACCGTTCCTGTTTATTAGCAGAAATGTAAGTGTTCAGACATTCTCTTGATGTTTTTATTTTTGTTTTTTTCCAGATGACTTGGTTGCTCAAACAACACTTAATGAGTACACGTGTCTCACCAGCCTTACATTTCAACGCACACACAATCAAAACCAGTGTTGGATCCTTTAGATTCACTTGTGTTTTTTTTGGTAATTCTTTCTTAAATGTGGTCATATGTGACATAGCTGAGGTAAATAAAGCATTGACTTTATTTTTTTCCTTACTGTCTAGTGTTTCTCCATTTGCTCACCACCACACAAAGCATCGGTCTTAATAAAGTCACAAAACAACTAATACTAAGTGAAAAAGGTGATATTGGCTCATTTCAGTCACTTACCTGTCACGAAACCCTGAGATTAATAAATATGAGCCTTCAAAGGCACTTACAGATGCAAACATCATTACTATTCTTCACACCTGAGTCAAAATATCACCAGGTTTGTGGTTGTTGTATGACCACAGCACTACCCTGAAAGAGTCTTTACTGCCAAGCGATAAACATCTCGCTTCATGCTTTCAAATGTGAACCATCCGCCGTCCTCTCTTGGCTCAGTAGGCAGGTTTGCTCATGTATTCTTCCATCGTCTGTGGTGACATAAGAGTCACAAGAATGAATTTTCAAAGAGTCAGGGCAAAGCTTGCACTAGCTAAATGTTTGACAAAAGCTTAATATACCTCTTGGAGTGTGTCGGCCTCCTCCATAGACACACCCACGGCCAGTTTGGAGGTTTCTAAGATCTCTCCTCCCATGAGGAATTCATCCAGGATGAAGTAAGCCTTCTCGAAGTTGAAAATAATGTCCAGCTCACACACCTGAAAAAGAACGACACAGCATGCATCAGATCAGAGAAATGAATACATCTCGTAACACTTCACTGAATAGTTGTTTTACCATAAACAATCAAACGATAATAATAATAATAATAATAATAATACATTTTATTTAAATAGCGCCTTTCAAAGCACCCAAGGACACTGTACAACAGATAAAAACTGGAAATATACACAATGGTAAAAATAGAAGATAAAAGTTAAAACATACAGAAATTTAAGAATAGGCAATTTTAAACAGATGAGTTTTGAGGGTGGACTTAAAAAGAGAGAATGAACTAATATTTCTGAGGTCCGGGGGTAGGGAATAAAGGCCCTCCCTCCCATTGTGATCAGACGAGCAGAGGGAACAGAGAGAGAAAGAGAAGATGAAGATCTGAGGCAGCGGGATGGGAGCTTCATCTGTAATAAGTCAGAGAGGTACGGTGGAGAGAGAGAATGAATAGCCTTGAATGTATACAGAATTATTTTAAAATGGATGCGAAATTTGACCGGGAGCCAGTGAAGTTGCTTCAGGATTGGGGAGATGTGGTGGGTAGAAGAAGTCCTAGTAATAATACGGGCAGCAGAGTTCTGGACACGTTGGAGCTTGTTGATAGATTTTTGTGTGAGGCCAAATAATAATGAGTTGCAGTAGTCAATTCTAGAGATAACAAGATTATGGATGAGAATGGCAGTGGCGTGAGGTGTTAATGAATCATTTGCAATCAGCTTAAATCATTAGGGTGTGTACAAAAAATAACTCTGTGAATTACATACTGTGAATTACATACTGTTGTACACAATAACTATTATGGAATATGGAATGTACATTTTAAATATTACAAAAACAATTTGATAAAAACTTAAAATTTCATAGGTGGGTGATCATTTTTCTCTCATCTGTATGCACTCCTGAAAAAATGTGTTATGAACATCAGCTGTGACTGTAACCATTTAGATAATGTTGATACATGTTTTACAAATCAACTCTTTACCGATCAATAAACATCTATGTCTCTCAAACTACAAACTCAAGTTTAATTAACTATCAGTTTATTTTTTAAATGATACTTATTTAGTTATTTAAGTGTTATTAAGTGGATGAAACCACCAATTAAATTTCATTAAATTTTAGAAAGAAATTGCAAATATATGAAAGAAAGAAAGAATTACAAGGAAAAATAAATACATATATGCAGACTTTTATATATTGTTGTCAAGCCAGTTTGTTTCCCAAACAAATTAACCTCCCAGTGTTTTGCATTGAGAACGCAAACCACTCGTTCTCATTGGCTGGTTTTTGTAAATAAGAAGGTTCAGCTGATTTCTAAGTCTAGTCAAATCAGGAGTGCTTCAAAGTGTTTTGAAGCAGCGACAGATTACAGACACTAGAGGGAGTCTGACAAGCTTGAGCAAGGGAGTTTTTACTGTCCTCACCATGAAAAAAACCCCCACATTGCACTGTTTCACCTAAAAAGGCACCCACAGTTATTCTGTGTACTTGATTTTTAGACTAAGCTCCTTTAACCTAATCAAGGGGTCTGAACTGAAGTTGATAGAGCTACATAAAGTGCACTCAACTTCCATTCAACATATCTGTATCTATGTGCAGAAGTTGAACACAGGCTGTGAGCCAGGGCCTGCCACCTGACATCACCCAATGTATAAAAAAGCTGAACCAATTTAGCCTGAGTGAGAAAAAATGCCAGTAGTCAGGGTGTCCAACAATCACATACTTGAGTCCATACACGGTGGCTGTATCTTTTCAATATTTGAGAAGAATTTTGAGAGGCTTGCATAACTCCCAGTATAACACTGGTGACTTAGGTCAACCTGTGCAGAGCTGTTATTAGCCAAAATAATTGAGAACATCTTAGCAGAGGTGCAGGGACAACTGAGAAAGATGGATGATGTTTAAAAAGAGCCCCTTAACAACCTCTGGATTGTTGTAGGCCATGGCATCCAACTCTACTTACGTTTCCAAAGTATTTATCCAGCAACTCAACATATCTGTGCAGCACCTCGAGGGCAAGCAGCTCATTATCCTTGTCCTCCAGACCAGCACAGAAGTACAGGCTGGCATACCTGCAGTGGAGGAAGAGAAAAGCTTATTGTGATCATTTTTACAATGTTGTCATAAAACAAGAATGCAATACAATATGGTGAAATATAAAAATACATATATATATGTTAAGTCTAATTGTTGAATGTGTCATTGTGTTTCTTAAATTTGTAAGGTCTTAGTTCGGGGGCGTAGCTGGGCTTGTGGAAACACAGACCCAACAATATATATATGTATATGCATCTAATAGATCTCCAATTTGTGCATGTAAATGGAGAGTCCTCTTCACACACTGAGGTTAATTATGGAGTTCCACAGGGTTCAGTGCTAGGACCAATTCTGTTTACATTATACATGCTTCCCTTAGGCAGCATCATTAGAAGACATAGCATACATTTTCACTGCTATGCAGATGACACCCAGCTCTATCTGTCCATGATGCCAGATAACACACACCAATTAGTTAAACTGCAGGAATGTCTTAAAGACATAAAGACCTGGATGGCCGCTAACTTTCTGCTTCTTAATTCAGAAAAAACTGAGGTTATTGTACTCGGCCCTGAAAAGTTTAGAAATATGGTATCTAACCAGATTCTTACCCTGGATGGCATTACCTTGGCCTCCAGTAACGCTGTGAGGAACCTTGGAGTCATTTTTGACCAGGACATGTCCTTCAACGCACATATTAAACAAATATGTAAGACTGCGTTCTTCCATTTGCGCAATATCTCTAAAATTAGAAATATCCTGTCTCAGAGTGACGCTGAAAAACTAGTTCATGCTTTTATTACTTCCAGGCTGGACTACTGTAATTCATTATTATCAGGATGTCCAAAAAACTCACTGAAAAGCCTTCAACTGATCCAAAATGCTGCAGCAAGAGTACTGACAGGGACTAGAAAGAGAGAGCATATTTCTCCTGTTTTCGCTTCCCTTCATTGGCTTCCTGTTAAATCCAGAATTGAATTCAAAACCCTGCTCCTCACATACAAGGTCTTAAATAATCAGGCCCCATCTTATCTTAATGACCTTGTAGTACCATATCACCCTATTAGAGCACTTCGCTCTCGCTCTGCAGGCCTACTTGTTGTTCCTAGAGTATTTAAAAGTAGAATGGGAGGGAGAGCCTTCAGTTTTCAGGCCCCTCTTCTGTGGAACCAGCTTCCAGTTTGGATTCGGGAGACAGACGCTATCTCTACTTTTAAGATTAGGCTTCAAACTTTCCTTTTTGCTAAAGCATATAGTTAGGGCTGGACCAGGTGACCCTGAATCCTCCCTTAGTTATGCTGCAATAGACATAGGCTGCCGGGGGATTCCCATGATGCATTGAGTTTTTCCTTTCCAGTCACCTTTCTCACTCAATATGTGTTAATAGACCTCTCTGCATTGAATCATATCTGTTATTAACCTCTGTCTCTCTTCCACAGCATGTCTTTTATCCTGTCTTCCTTCTCTCACCCCAACCGGTCGCAGCAGATGGCCGCCCCTCCCTGAGCCTGGTTCTGCCGGAGGTTTCTTCCTGTTAAAAGGGAGTTTTTCCTTCCCACTGTCGCCAAAGTGCTTGCTCATAGGGGGTCATATGATTGTTGGGTTTTTCTCTGTATCTATGAAGCGCCTTGAGGCGACTTTTGTTGTGATTTGGCGCTATATGAATAAAACTGAATTGAATTGAATTGAATATGTATATATGTATTTAAGCTTGGTTCCTCTACCAGAGGCCTGGGAGTTTGTGGGTCCTGTGCAGTGTATGAAGCAACTTCTTTTCTAACTAAAGTTAACTAGACAGCTGACCAGTAAGGTGCTTCATGGACACGTGTTAGTTTATTTCCTTGTTGTTGGACAGCAAAAACAAACAAGGCCATCAGAGCGACAGCAGAAGCACTTTAAGTGTTGAAATGAGCAACCTGGCACACTCAAGAAGAAAAAAGTGCATAGGTAAGCATAGCAACAGAACTGCAGCCGATGATCACAGCATTCTTTCTAAGTAAAGAAAGTATACTCTCCATAAGGAATAAATTATCAAGTGTGACACAAAGACCACAAAAGTTGCAACCATTCATCAGTCTTGATAGGCCAGAAACTGCAAAAAAACCCCAAGAGCTACATCTCAGACTCTACAGGCATTTAACTTTAAATATCAAAGTTCAGGTCAATGCAATTAGAAAGATACTAGAAAGAACAAGTATGTTTTATTTGGAAGGTTTTTTAGGAGAAAGCCTCTTCTCTCTAAAAAGAGCATGGCAGCACAACTTAGGTTTGCAAAGTTCTGCCTGGACAAACCACAATACTTGTCAAACAATGTCCTTTTGACAGACGAGACTGGAGTGGCAATATATGGCTGTAATGCACAGGGGTGGGGTTTGGGGGTGGTGCACACTAGAGACCTGTTCAAGGTGTATCCTGCCTCTTACCCTATGGTAGTTTAGATGAGCTTATATGATTCAGATAAGCAGTGGGTGGTTGTAGCTCAGGGGTTGAGCAAGTTATTGGGCCAAAATCCTCCTCAACAATGTGTGACACTAATAAAGCCACACAGAAAGCCATTATTTCAAATTATTGCTGCTACAGGCGACAGAGAGAGAGAGAATCTGCATAGTGTTTGTTAAGTAAATAAGGAGGTGTAATGTGCCTTGATATGTAAAATCTTAGAAGTGAAAGAGGGTGTGCTTTCAACATCAGTGTGACTGGTTGCATCTTTCCAGGACAGAAATCATATCAAACAAAAGAAAGGTGAAGAACCTCCAAATAAATACAGCATGTGTAGATGTTTTAACAGCTCTTGTCCGTTCTTTTCCATAACTACTGGATCTATTGTGAATTTCTCAACATTTACCATAAAGCCCAGTCTCAATAGAAATGTGGCATTAAAGGCATCATATAGAAAAAATCTTTCCTTATTGGACTGTGTTCCCCACCTGTAAGCTAGGTCATCTGTGATCTGTGTGTTTATCTAGATCTTGACGTTATCTGCTGATAACAAGTGTGTTGGCTCTGTGTGCAGTTTTGAAGTATGAGCAAAGGCAACATGCACGTTAACCATTAAGCAATAAAGAGCCGTGTGTTGTGCCGCCACCTCTTGTAAACTATCTTGAGGTCCCTCCATTGGAGAAAGTTGCAGGAACGTGGCGGACGAGCCAACACTAGCATCATCATGTCCCGGATCACCTTCTTTTTCTCCCGGTCTGTTAATGGCGTGAACCATTTCTGCAGTCGCAGCTTCCCCTGTCGACTGAACAGCAACAGAAAGCGCATCTGAAGGTAAAGCGGATGGAAGAGCAGAAAACAGTGACTTTGGTTTAGTCATTTTTAGCCCTGCAAACACATTGCTTGTAGCTAAAAAGTGGTTAATGTGTAGCTTTTCAGAGAAACACAAACATAGAGCGAAGCAGTGAACGGTAATACCTGCCTTTGCATGTGGCTGTGCCAAACCGCAATTACATTTGCCAACTAGACATGTGTAAAGATCACTAGGGAGACATAACACCTCTAAATCACCTTTGAGTGCAATAACACAGTAAATATAGTGGTTGTGTTGTGCAACAGCAATTAATGAAAGCTCTTTGCCCTGGGGTGTAGCTGCACAAAGCACTGCTTCTGCCTGCAACAAGGTGACTATGAGAACGTGTGGAGTAAAAAATAGCCATGTGTGGAACAATACTTGCTGAATCAGACACTTTTTAACCCTGATACAATTATTTTCTATGCTGTGTAAATACCAAAGAAACTCAAGCACCACAGATTTGCATTCATTTACTTGTCTGACTGGATCTGGGCTTTACCCAAAGTCTAGTTATCCTAACATGAGGAGGAGAGGGCTCACACAAATTTTTCTCCTCTAATTTCCACTTCTTAAAAACGTTTGGGCCATGCCTACCGATTTCATGACCTCTGAACGAGGAAGTTCTTGCTATTAACTGATTATACAGCTATAATATACAAATCCAAATAACCTACAATCTGCTGATCTCAGGTTAAAAAAGAAACGAAGCAAACAACACACACAAACAATAATTTGGATACACTGAGCCAATAATTTGATGCATTTCATTGCCTATAAGCGGATAGAGCCACCTCAGTACATCCAGTTATGGGCACAGGTTACTTACCATTTTGTAAGCCGCCCAAATGAAACCCTGTAGCCCTGTAATTAAGCCCTGTAATCGCAGAATCCCAGTACTCTCACTTACTGCAGGATCGTGTGCACTCTCAAGTGTAGCGACATTGTTCATCTACCCAGAAATCCTTGCCGCTCCCACCTTCTTCCAGCCAAGAGCCGCGCCCTGCTACTCTGCAGCTGCTGATTGGCTGCAGAGGAGGCGCACTCAGACAGGTGAGCAGGCAGAGGGCTGCAGGTGGGGTATACAGTACACTTCAGCCTGGTGGGAAATGTAAGCTGCAGCCTCTGTTACATACTGCAACAGTGTCAAGCAAAGTTTGGGGTCACTCAATCACAAATATAAGAGAAAAGCTAAAACTATGGCTTCTGTTTCAGTTTCAGTTTATTTTCCTTTTAAATCACCATTTTAACGTATAGCTAAATGCCATAGTTCTTTGTTTCTGTAGCAGGCTGTCAGTTGGGGTTTTTTGTCAGACTTTTGTCTCATAATTGTTGTGTATTTTTTTTCTCCTTAGTATCAACTAATGTAACTCCTCAGTATTATTAACTTATCAGACATTTTTCCCCTTTAAACACGGCTACCTTAAACCTAACTGTAAATTGAAAGAACTAGCTTTTTTTTGGCTAGCTATCAGTTAGCGGAATTCATGATGACTGCTTGGTAACCTATGTCTTTGTGGGGGGGGTTTATTGTATATTTCTATTTTATATTTTCGTGTATATTTACAATTTCTTTAAGCATCACCGTTTTGTATTACCCCAATAGATCACTTCACTCTGGAAGTGATCTATTAATCTTTTAAATGCTTCCCATTTAAAAGCAAAATGGGAAACAGAGCCTTCAGCTTTCAGAGCTCTCTGTTGTGGTACCAGCTCCCAATTTGGATTTGTGACACAGACATTGTTGAGCTAGTTAATAGGTATGCCCTCGTTGTCATCTGTTGTGATTTTATTTTGAAAGGATGCTTCCTGTTATGCTGCAGAGTGCACGCGAGAGTTCAATAATAAAAACTAAGTGTTGTTCCGGTGAAAAGCCGATGCCCCACGTGTGATTATTCCTCCGTCTAGACAATATAAGTATCTTCAATATTCATGCAGATTCCGCTGGAAGACCCGTCTCTGCTAACAGGTTATGGGCCCAGGAAAACATTGAAGCTACGCCAGGGGAAAGTTTACCACCAGAAAAGTCGCAAAGTACAGCGTGTTCGGTGAGGGCTAGCGTGCTAAGTTAGCACCATGAATAAGCGTGCTGGTGAACCCAGTGGCCGATGGGCAAGGTTGGTTTTTGACGGAGATGAGAAGAATTATGAACTGTGGGAGACAAAATTTTTGGGACATCTTAGATTACAAGGTCTAAAAGACACAATATTGAAAAGTGATGAGGACGACGAAGATAAGAATGCCCAGGCCTATGCAGAGTTAATACAGTTCCTGGATGATAAGAGTTTATCGCTCGTGATGAGAGAAGCTGCCGATGATGGACGCGAGGCACTGAAAATTTTAAGAGACTATTATGCAGGAAAAGGTAAACCAAGAATTATCAGCCTTTATACCGAACTGACTTCTCTGAAGAAAGCAAGCAGTGAGAGCGTCACTGAGTACATCATACGCGCAGAGACATTTATTACAGCCCTGAGAAATGCTGGAGAGACACTTAGTGATGGTCTGCTTGTAGCGATGGTGTTAAAAGGTTTACCAGAAACATTTAAACCTTTTTCCGTTCACATTACGCAAAGTGAATCAGAAATCAAGTTTGCGGAATTTAAAACGAAACTCCGCAGCTATGAGGACACTGAGAAAATGCGCTTAATGGAACAAGAGGATAACATCATGAAGGCGAGAGTGCAACCCAGCGTGAGACCCGCAGCAGCTGCTAATGACCACAGGAGAGACATGTCAGACATAGTCTGTTTTAAGTGTGGCCAACGGGGACACAAGGCCAGAGCATGCCGCTACAGACAGTGGTGCGGTCACTGTAGGAGCAACACCCATCGAGAGTCGACTTGCAGGAGACGACAACGGAATGATGAAGCACGCACAGCCTCGGAGGAGGGCGACAACGCAGAGAGCGACGACACCTATGTCTTCCGGATGAGCGATGACTACGCGGCACCTCAACAGCCACAAGACATCAGGACCAAAGGCCTAATGGTGGATACTGGCGCAACATCACACATCCTGAATGATAAAACAGCGTTCAAGAAATTTAATGACGACTTCCAGCCGGGAACGCACTGTGTGGAATTAGCTGATGGCACCAGGTGTAAAGGAGTGGCTGAAGGCAGAGGAGATGCAGAGGTGTGCTTGATTGACAGCAGAGGGAGACAGTGTAAAACAACACTGAAAGACGCCCTATGCATTCCCTCATTTCCACAGAATATCTTCTCTGTGAGAGCGGCCACCACGAACGGAGCCACTATCATCTTTAAGAAAGGAAGGAACGTCCTTCAACACAGAGACGGTACAAAGTTTCACATCCATGAGCACAACAGACTTTATTACCTTGAGACTGTAAGTGAGTATGATGATAAGTGTAATAATTGTTTTGATGTGCAGACATGGCATGAAATTTTGGGACATTGCAATCATAGTGACATTCTGAAGCTACAAAATGTGGTTGAAGGTATGAAAATCAAAGGGAAAACTGACAAAGAAAGTTTGAACTGTGAGGTGTGTATTCAGGGAAAATTTGTCCAGACTAGGAATAGAAACCCTGACAGGAGAGCTGAGAAACCTCTCGAGCTGGTACATACGGATCTAGCAGGGCCGATAGATCCAGAATCACGAGATGGACACAGATATGCATTATTGTTTACCGATGACTTTTCCGGTGCAGTATTTGTATATTTTCTCAAAAACAAAAGTGAAACAATGCAAGCAACTGAAATCTTTTTGGCCGATACAGCCCCACTCGGGAAGGTAAAGTGTATCAGGTCAGACAACGGCACAGAGTTCATAGCAAAGAGTTACCAGGTATTGTTAAACAAACATGGAATAAGACATGAAACTTCAGCCCCATATTCCCCTCACCAGAATGGTACAGCGGAACGTGGCTGGAGAACACTTTTTGATATGGGGAGGTGCATGCTTATTGAGAGTGCCATACCAAAGGAATTATGGACGTATGCAGTTCAAACAGCGGCTATCGTGAGAAACAGATGCTTTAACAACCGGACAGGGCAGACACCTTACTTTTTGCTGACTGGGCGGAAGCCCAATCTATCCAGAATGCGAAAGTTTGGGTGTGAGTGTTATGCTTACAAGCAAAACAAGGGTAAGCTGGATTCTAAGTGTACAAAAGGGATTTTTGTAGGCTACGACAAAAACAGTCCAGCATACAAGGTTTATTTCCCAGACAGCGCCAAAGTGCAAAAGTTTAGGCTGGTTAAGTTTGTAACCAAACACAATGAGGAAAAGCAAACACAAACTGATACGACATCTGAGGATGAAGACATACAGGTGAGGGAGAGACCAAACGTGAACAGGGAAAGCCCCAGTACCAGTTCACAGGAACCAGATACTGACAACCAACCAGAAGTGAACAGTCAGATGCCACTTAGTGATGAGACTGAAAACTCCAGAAGGTATCCTTCTAGAACAAGAAAGAAACCAGATTATCTAAATGAATATGAGTCAGGAGAAGACATTGATGATCAAGTGCTGACTAACATAGACTACTGTTACAGACTGATAAGTAACTCACCCGTGACATTCAGTGAAGCTGCAAGGTCACCCAACTCTAGAGAGTGGAAAGCAGCTATGGATGAAGAAATGCAATCCTTAAAAGAGAACAACACCTTTACCCTAACAATCTTACCTGAGGGAAAGAAAGCAGTGGGGGGTAGATGGGTATATGTGAAGAAAAACAGTGGTGATGGATCAGAAAAATATAAAGCACGGTACGTAGCTAAAGGTTACAACCAGTGTTTTGGGATAGACTATGATGAAACTTTTTCTCCGACTGCTAACCTGACAAGCATAAGAGTATTGATGCAGTGTGCAATACAAGAAAACCTGATTTTGCATCAGATGGATGTAAAAACCGCATACTTGCATGCACCAATAGATTTTGAAGTGTATGTTGAGCAGCCAGAAGGCTATGAAGTAAAAGGAAAAACAGATGAGAAACTGGTCTACAAGCTGGAAAAGTCACTTTATGGGCTTAAACAGTCAGGCCGAAACTGGAACAGGACATTACATGACTATTTGATAGAGAACGGTTTCATGCAGAGTCCTGTAGATCATTGTGTTTACACAAGGAAAACAGGAAAAGAAAAAGTGATCATGATCATATGGGTTGATGATATTATTATTGCAGCCAGTGATGAAAGGGTTTTGAAAACTGTGAAGGAAATGCTAACTGCAAGATTCAAAATGAAAGATATGGGGAAACTCAAACATTTTCTTGGTATTGATTTTGAGCAAACCCAAGATTGTGTAAAAATGTTACAAGAGAGATATGTAGAAAACATACTGGAAAGATTTCAAATGCAAGACTGTAAACCAAGATCAACTCCTTGTGAACAAAGGTTGAACTACAATGATGATGCTGAGAAAATGAACAATGTCAGAATGTACAGAGAGGCAGTAGGTAGCCTTATTTACTTGACCTCTTGCACACGACCAGATTTGAGTTTTGTTGTAAGTAAGCTGTCACAGCACTTCAAAGAACCAGCTGTGGAACATTGGACTACTGTGAAACATGTTCTAAGGTACCTGAAACAATCAAAAGACAAGACATTGTGCTACAGGAAAAGTGACAAAGATTTGAGAGTACAAGGTCACAGTGACTCAGACTGGGCTGCGGATGTGACTGACAGGAGGAGTACTACAGGTTACTGCGTAAGCCTGAATGAAGGAGGTACTTTGGTGTCATGGCGAACAAAGAAGCAGCCAACTGTTGCCTTGTCAACTTGTGAAGCAGAGTACATAGCTTTGGCAGCAACAACACAAGAATGTTTGTACTTGACACAACTGTTGCAAAGCATGTATGAGCATCAAAAGAGACCGCCAAAGATTTTTGAGGACAATCAAGGGACTATTGCATTGGCAAAGAATCCTGTTAACAGACAGAGGTGTAAGCATATCGATATCAAATATCATTTTGTGAGATCAACAGTTAATGCTGGAAATTTGATATTGGAGTATTGTCCGACAGGTCTGATGGTGGCCGATGTTATGACAAAGCCAGCAACAAAGGGGAAGTTATTGAAGTTTGAGAAATATATGTTTGGAGTGTAAACAAATAGTAAAGAAACTGTTTCTTTTGGAATGCATGTAAAGCTGACAACGTGAGTGCAAGTGGGGGTGTTGAGCTAGTTAATAGGTATGCCCTCGTTGTCATCTGTTGTGATTTTATTTTGAAAGGATGCTTCCTGTTATGCTGCAGAGTGCACGCGAGAGTTCAATAATAAAAACTAAGTGTTGTTCCGGTGAAAAGCCGATGCCCCACGTGTGATTATTCCTCCGTCTAGACAATATAAGTATCTTCAATATTCATGCAGATTCCGCTGGAAGACCCGTCTCTGCTAACAGACATCCTCTCTACTTTTAAGATTAGGCTTAAAACTGTCATTTTTGATCAATCTTGTAGTTAGTTTTTTTTTTTCTCTTTTAATTTGTAGTTTTTCTTACCACTGTTGCCAAGTGCTTGCGCACAGGGGGTCCTCCGACTCACTAAGGGTTCACTAAGACCTACAATATAAAGTGCCTTGAAATAATTATTATTGGGGTTTTGTGTAAATAACATTGAATTGAAATTTTAATATTTTATGTTGAGTATTTCACTCGAAGCCTCTTACTGTCTTCCGGTTGGGGGGATGAGGTTTTTAGGGTTAGGGTAAAGCGTTACTGTCCGCTGGTGTAATGTCTTAGTGCTGCCGCTGGGCGGCCGCTAATGTTTATTCACGAGCTACACGTGGTTTTGGTCCACGGTAAAAGCTGGAGAAGTGAGCGGCGCACAGCGAGAGGCTTCCAGAGCAGCAACATGTCTCTGTACCGCAACTCCGCCTGGTTCCTGAAGGGAGTGACTGAGTTCACCAGGTAAGACATTTGTCCTGTTGTGTGTGCGCTGTGGGAGCCGGAGAGAGTCTGTGACTGTCCTGCTGTGCATCCTCAGTAGTGTGTGTGTTTGTGTGGAGGATCAGCACTCAGACTTTTCTTATAACTGAATGACTGAAAGTTGATGGTAAACTATTTATAGCCAGCTTATTATAATCAACTTAAATGTGAATAAAACCTTTTTCGTTAACTAAAATAAAAATGATAACCAGACCTTTGAAAGCATTCAAACTAATTAAAGTTTAATATAGTAAACTTTGGTATCACAAACTGCCTGATGAGGGTTTGATGGACGTTTTTATTGAGGCTTCGGGTGTGTGCAAGAGCTTTTGTGTCGACTGTTTTCAAAAAGTTGTGTTTATATTGTAATATCTAAATTGATTTGAATAACCCTTACCTCTGACATTTGGTGTAAATAAAATAAATTCATAAAGACTAAAACTAACACTGAAACTAATAAAAAAATAATCAAAACCAAGCATTTTCTAACAATACAAAGTAAACTGAAACAAAAAAAAACACTCTGGAAGCTAACTGAAATTAAACTGAATTAAAAAAAGAAATAAAAATAAAAACTAATAAGAAAATACAAAACTATAATTACTCAAAACCATAGTGACAGTAAGAAACGCCCACTGAAAGCAGTGTAAAGTATGAATAGATTAGGGGGTGGCTGCTGCTAAATGCTTCCTAATGTTAAAGTGAACGTACATTTCTGTGAATTAACTGTAAATGTTACAGCACACTATGTATTACTATGTTACAGTATTATCTTAATGATCAATTTTGATGTTTGACATTTGAAAGTGTGAAAATGAGGCTGCAGACTTAAGTCGTGGTTTATGATCACAGATGGAAGGTTTTAGCAACAGACCCCTGAACATCACAGATTTGTGAATCAGTGTACACTTTATAGTGACTAAGCAAGAGGTTTGTAGGACCATAACTCAGTTTTTGAACAATAACAGGGCTCTAAGAGCTTTATCAGTCTTATGTGATCTATTGCAGCCCCGAGATGCCTTTCGTCATCAGTACACAGCAAGCCAAGTGTTTTGAAGAGGTGCTTTCGTGATTGTTTCCCTTCTCTCCTTTGTTCTGTGTTATCTTATTCTCCCAGAGAGCTGCCCGACAACCCGCTCTGACCCTGCACTAATAGCTCTCTGCATGACACCATCGAACAGAGCAGGCATTTAACCTCAGTAATTCTCTCTCTGCCTGTCCCCTTTATGCCCCACTTTGACCGCCCTTAACAATGGGGGGAATTGAGGTCCTTGGTGGCACACACGCTTAGACACACGCATACTCATAAATGACTGCTGTTGTCACCGCCATCACTCTCATCCCAAACCTCTCCTTGACAGAGACGATGCCAGGCACACACTTTCCTTCATTGTATCTGTACAGTAAAGCTGTGAGGACATTTACAGTCAGCAGGATGATCTCAAACACTCACCCCTCAAACACAGAGGCAGAGCTAAATCTGATGGCAGCAGCAAATAAGCAGGCAGCTGGTATATATATGAAATGCTGTAGGTGTTGATGTTTTACAGGAATGCCTTCTTATCAGCGTCTAAGCGGTTTGTGGAGAAGGACCTGGAGGTGTCTGTGGCTGGACGTTCCTTTATGATAACAGGAGCCAACAGTGGCATCGGAAAAGCCACTGCCATGGCCATCGCCAAGAGAGGTACCACACCTACGACCCTGTTTGTCTACAAATCAGCCCAAACATGGCAGACAGGAAAGCAACACATAGTAAAATCGCTGAGAGAAAGAAGCAACATGCATATCCATATGGATCTGTGAATTCATAAAAGGCCCAACTCCACATTTTTTAAAAATTCCAATTCCAACACTAAAAAACACTCAAGTATTTTTTTTTTGTAGTTTTACAACACACAAACGTTGGGGTAAAATGTAAATAAAAATAAAATGTAATGGTTTGCAAATCTCATAAATACAGATGTTAAATATTTAAACATCAATTGTTTAAACTGATGCATAATTTTAAGATAAATAAGATTTTGAATTTGATGGCAGCCACACGCCACATAAAAGTTGATTGTCACAGTGTAGTGACTGTGTTTTCTTTTCATGATGCTCCAAATGTTTCAGCTGGGAAAAGGTCTGAAAGCTCACAACCCTCACTCTACTACTATAAAGCCATGCTGTTGTAACAGTATGCAGTTTAACATTGTCAAGCTGAAATATGCAAGGCCTTCACTGAAAAAGACATTGTCTGGATAAGAACTTTAACCTCCAGTGAGCTGTGATCATAGACAGTGATTTCTCGAAGTGTTCCTGATCCACTGATATCCACGAAAGAATGAAGTCGGTTTTTAATGCAGTCCTTGGGGGCCTGAGGATTAACATCCAATAATAATTTTATGTCTTGTCTTTTGTGCAGAGAATCTGATTACTTTTTTAAAGTAACAAGTAAAGTAAGGGATTACTGTTCCAAAAAGTCATTAGATTACTGTTACTTTCCCGTAAGCACGCTGCGTTACTAAACCGTGATATTGTTTGGGAGAGTGTCTCGTGACAATGACGTGCAAGCACGCAAGTCCATGGCAGCAACAGACGTGTGTAGACCAACAATGGATAATATGGAGTGCGGGAGAGAGTACAACCATGCAGTGTTTAAAGCTTGAAAGTACTGACATTACTTTGAATTTGATTCTGTAAAAAGTGACAAAAACATTAGCGTCTGATGTAAACTCTGCGTGGGAAGAAAACTTCTTTCTACAGCGAAAAATTAAACTTCTAATCTGAGAAAGCACCTAGCACAGTGTCAAGGGAATGTGAAATTCACAAAGAAACCCCCGGATCCCCCCACTGACATGACCGCTGCAGCACCGGGCAAACCTCCACCCACCCCACTCCTCCTAAACAGGTGAAAGAAGACTTAAGGGTGACAGGAGTTGGTGCTGCTGAATCTTTGATTGATTTATTTTTTGCTGTTTTACTTGCATCTATTTGAAAGAGTGAGTGTAAACGCACAAAAAAAATATTTTATATGCTGGAATATGTAGAAAATAGGTTTAAAGGTTAAAGAATTTCTCCAAGTCAAAGACAGTTGCATATAATTTAATTTTTGCTTGATGCAATGTGCATAAAGTTTAAAACTAATAAAACAAGTTTTAAAAAGAGACTTTTTCATTTGATTTGATTTTATATGATGGATTCTGCAGATTCTGCAGAAAAAACAGAATTAGGCTGAAAGGTCTATTGCTTTATTACGTATTCAGGTTGTGTATCATGTTTTTAAAATGTAACTAAGTAATAAAGTACCTAAGTAATAAAGTAACTAATTACTTTTGAAAATAAGTAACTAGTAAAGCAATGGCATTACTTTCTTGGAGAAGTAATCATAGGGTGACCATATTTTGATTTCCAAAAAAGAGGACACTTTAAACAATGCCTTCTCTGTGCGGTTAATTAATTGTGAAATAAAATATGTCATATAGGCTTTTACAAGTCAACAAGTGCAAAAAAATAACTTAAAAACCTCTGGAATTAAATAATGGTACGGAAATAATGCCTCATCTGCATTAAAAATTACCAGTACTGGGTTGGTATGAGGGCTGGACTGGGACAAAAAATTGACCAGGGCATTTTGACTAGAGAACGGCCCACCAGGTATTATAGGAGCCATAAGCCATAAAGCCTTTGAATGAAAACAAACGCTGTTGTGACAGTGATGTACACAGTCTTGTTGGTATATGTATGAATTCTATACATTTCAGATAATTATTTTTTAAAAGCAAGACATTTTAAATGAGAATAAGAAAGAAAAGTATTTCTTTGAGCCCCCCTTTCCCTACCTGGCCCCCTGGCAAAACTTTGCTAGACCCACCCCTGCACAGTTACCAGCTGTCAGCTACATAGAAAAGGATCCTGGTGTTATTTGTCTCTCAGAAACAGATCATAACTTCCCTTCAACTCATTCATGTCACCTAAAAGGCAAACCTGTTTCTCCATCACCTGTTCAGCTCTGATGATCCAGTAAGGACATCTCCTGGTTTCATCTTCATGTTTCCCTCTCACCACATATCCAAACCGATATCATATCACTATCAGTAACATCATAGCACCCACCCAGCTGTATAGAAATGCCGTCATGCTAGCTAGTACGCAGTACGAGTTATTGTAACTGACTGTAAAATGTCAGCACAACAAAAATAAACTACACCTGAACTTGGTTTATATCTGACCCAGATAGACTGCAAGTCGCAACTTCTTACCCGAAGTTCAGTTCACCTGACACTCATCCACCTGCTGGCCCCTGTGGAAGCTCCGCCATAGACACCACCAAATAACTGAGTTATTTTTACACACCGGCCAGCATCTGGCCAATCCACCACCTTTCTTTGTTTATACCGTTACAAAACAACAACAACAACAAAACCATCGGCTGTAAAAACAAAAAATCACCATCGGCCCACTGCGCAAATGCCCGATGGCCAGTCCAGCTATGGCCGGCACGAGAGAAATTTCTTTTGCAGTTCATCTGAAAAGATGCACTTGTGCTTTGGGATCTTTTAAACATCATTAGGCGTGTTGGTGCGCGCTGTCTGTCCCGTCTATGAGTGCAGAACAAGCGCTCACAAAGCAGCAGTTTCGGGGATGGCGTCACACACATGGATCCTCTGAATACAGGAAAACCCGGACATTTTTATGAATCTCAAAAATCCCCCCCAGAAGCCCCGGACAGAACGTGAAAAGTGGACATGTCCGGGGAAAAGGGGACAGTTGGTCACCCTAAGTAATCAGTAATTAGTAGCAAATTACTATATTCAAGTAACTTGACCAGCACTGCTTTTGTTGACAGAGATCTCGCTCTCCAGTTCATTGAATCTTTTTATGATATCATGTACTGGAGATGAATAGATAGTTAACTTTAGAATTTTATGTTGAGGAAAATAATTCTCAAATTTTTCCTCAATTTTCAGACAGTTTTTTCCAGATTGGTGAACTCTACTTCAGAGTAATTGCATCTCTAAGATGCTCTTTTTTTTATACCTAATCATGTAACAACCTGTTGCCAAGTAACCTAGTTAGTTGCAAACTGTTCCTCCAGCTGTTTTTAGTACCACTTACTGTTCCAGCCGTTTGCTGCGCTCTCCTAACTTTTTTAGGGGACTGTTGCTGTCATTAATTCAAAATGAGGAAAGTCTTAAATTTCTGGAAGTGGGGTTGTATATGAGTAATAATAAAACAAAGTACATTCACAATCGAGTAAAACTCTCAAGTGCAGGTTTTAAGGAAGCAAACAGTTCCAAAATAGTGGCCACAAAGCACATTGATGCTCCTTAAAAGACTTTTATAATAATAATAATAATAATAATAATAATAATGGATTGCATTTATATAGCGCTTTTCTAGACACTCAAAGTGCTTTACAATTCCACTATTCATTCACTCTCACATTTTCACACTTTATATTTAAAAATTGTAGTATTCATTCAATTTTTCAGGAAAAGGTTGATTTTAAGGTCCTTCTTTATCTTGTCATTGTATTCAACTGCTTATTTCCATTGCTAGTACCATGATTTATGTCTTTATATCTTTGCCACAGGTGGAACGATCCACATGGTGTGCAGGAATAAGGACAAAGCTGAGGAGGCAAGGGCTGATATTGTCAAGGAGACTGGAAATAAAGTACAGTGTGACTCTCTTTTCATCAACAAGATAGACTTGCACAAACAACCTTTAGTTTTACACCAGAGTTGACATTGATATTCATTCTGCTAAATGTCTGGCGTCATTACAGGAGGTCTATGTTCATATCCTCGACCTGTCTGAGACCAAGAAGGTCTGGGAGTTTGCTGAGGGCTTTAAGAGGAAGTACAAGTCTCTTAATGTACTGGTGAGCAACATATTAGTCTTTTGGGGGGGTCCTGGCAACTGCGACCACTGAATGATCATATATTGATATGTTTTAGATCAATAATGCGGGTGCCATCATGAGCCAGAGGGATCTGAATGCAGAGGGGCTTGAGAAAAGCTTTGCTACTAATGTCCTGGGTGAGTCAAAGATCAGACAAGAGGTATGAAGACCAGTCTGATGAAAGGGAAAAATGGAAGATAGTTAATTTGTACTTCAATGTTTGGTCCTCTTCAGGGGTTTACATTCTCACCAAGAGTCTCATTCCACTGCTGGAGAAGAGTGTGGACCCCAGAGTGGTGAGTCTGATCATTCAACCCATGTTCACTGTCGGTCCACATAAAGTATTCACTCCTACAATACTGTGCAAAAGTCTTGAGTCACCACCCCTTTCTTTATATTTTGCTTGGAAAATGGGACATAGGTAGGTGATTTATTGAACCTTGTGCCAGAATACATCCAAATAAAGTATATAAGGCCTCAGTTGTGCAAAATTCTAACAAGCTGGAAAGTTAGTATTTGATATGACTGCCTTTGTTCTCGGACTCAGCCTGAATGCTCTTTGGCAAGCTCTCTTTTAATTTCTTTAAGTAGTTTTAAGCAATAGTTCTCCAGGTTTCTTAAAGGACATTCAAAGCTCTTCTTTGTTTTACTGTCTGTCAATATGATCCCACCATGAAACATCAGCCTTTTCCCTCAGTTTCCCTTCTTTAAGAATGGCTTTTTGACAGTCTGTGATACCACCTCTGATGAGGCTTCAGTGAACTGAAGCCCCAGATGCATTCCTCAGGTCCTGTATCAGACCTTTGCTAGATTATTTTCTCCTGTTTCCTAAAGACATGACTTAATATACTGCTTTACATCTTTTAGGCCTGTCACTTCTTTTGTCCTCTACTTGTCTAGCTTCCTCAGTTCTTTAAGGACACGCTGGACACTTGTACTTTTTTGTAGATTTGATTAAAAAATGCAAACATTATTTTTTTAATTGACAAGCTGCTAGTAAGAAAATGTCAAAAGATGCAATTTAAAATCATTCTGTTCAACAACATTGGTTCATCCCTTGTGTTATTTGCATTTTTTTGCTTGAAAGATTCATATTTCACTGTTTAGTGGCTTAACAAACAACAACAAAAACACTCCTCTAAAAATGCTCATCTACAAAGCCTAGAGTGAAAATGTGTGGAAAAGTAGCCAATGTCCAAAGAAAAAGTTCAGAATGCTGAAGAACTTGTGCTCAAGACCACTTTTCAAAATGACAGGAAATGTCTCGGTCCCTGTAAGCAAAACAAAAAGAAATGAGGAGTGTTTCAAGAGTTTTGCACAGTATTGTATATTGTTTTCAGAAACAGTCAGTAAAATATGAGGCTCTGGCCAACATAACTGGACAGTGTAATAATCAGGTAATGAGTCCGAGCTGTTGCATGAGGGCTATTTAATAGGTGAACAAGGATTCGCACAAGTAAACATTGCAGTAACACAATGACAAATAAAATACTAGATCGGCAACACTTAATGCAGGATTAAATGCAGTTGTAGTGATAATAGAGGATTTGGGATAAGTGTGGTTTATTTCGGTTTCTGTATTTGTGATCTGGTTTCAGTACATTTTTGCTCACTAAACAAAGCATTTAGAGCTGCAACATTGGGTTTTAGGAAACTTGTGAATATTTGGGGTGGGGGGGGAGTCTACAGATTAATTCTCATTCCCCTGTGTTCAGATCACAGTGTCATCAGGTGGAATGCTGGTGCAGAAGCTCAGGACAGGAAACCTGCAGTCTGAGAGAGGCCGCTACGACGGCACCATGGTCTACGCCCAGCACAAAGTAAGATCTGAACTGGAAGCATCTGCTCGTCACAATTGACAAGACTGGTCAGGTTTAACGTCCTTCAGCTGTCTGAGTTCTCCAGGAACCGAGCAAGTTTGAAAAGTTTGAAAATGAGTGAAAACAAGAAGAGTATAATTAGTCTTCTGGTCATTGTATCTATGTATCAGAATATGACAATTTTAAGCACAGTCTTTAATCAGATATTGAAAGAACATATTTATCTTTGGTATAGCTGACAGATGATTAAGTGATGATTTATGAATAGATTTAGGATCCACATTATATCAGTGGTTTAAAAATTTAAACTTGCATTCCAGAATTCAAAACTGAAAACTTACCCAGTGAGCAAACGTCTGGGTTCAGCCCTGATTGGCAGTTGGATATTTGACTTAAAAGTATCACCTGCAGTGTTAAAGGTGTGGTTCATCGCATGACAAAGACGGGCGTTCACAGTCGATCATTGAAGTACACGGATGTTAGATGCACTCAGACGTGCTTGATGATGTGTGTTCCAGAGGCAGCAGGTGGTGATGACAGAGCAGCTGGCAAAAACTCACACTAACATCCACTTCTCCGTCATGCATCCTGGCTGGGTGGATACTCCAGGTACACTCACATAAAGTAACATCCGAATGCTTACACAATTTACAAAAGCATTAGATGTATTCCATCTGTGTGCGTATTTAAATTGATTTGCTCTCTGTTACCTGTGTGTGTGTGTGTGTGTGTGTGTGTGTGTGTGTGTGTGTGTGTGTGTGTGTGTGTGTGTGTGTGTGTGTGTGTGTGTGTGTGTGTGTGTGTGTTTCCCAGCAGTGGCCAATGCTATGCCAGACTTTCATCAATCCATGAAGGACAGCCTGCGGACCCCAGAGCAGGGCGCCGACACAGTGGTGTGGCTGTCTGTCTCTGAGGCTGCTGTCAAAAACCCCAGTGGACGTTTCTATCAGGGTATGTTTTACAGTGCAAAATTCTTTTTTCCCCTTACAGTTTTTGCCCGTTGCCTGAACACATTTTGCAAAACTTTGCTCATTGTGCCAAAACCCTAAACACAAGTAAACATGACACAACACTGGGAAATATACCATTCACATCTGCACCAAATTGAAACTCTACTCTCAAAACCTAAACTCTGCTATCAAAACCTAACATTCCTTTGTCAAAATGTAACTCTGTTGACAAAATGACACATACTTGCATCATATGCAAACACTTACAGAGCAGGAGGAACACACTAGTCTACTTTATATAAAGCACTGCAGTCTTTGATTTCCATTGTTCATTCAGAAGGCATATTTTCAGGAGACACATTTGCAAACAACCAAAAAAGCAAATAGACCTACTCAATATTGTACATTGCAGTACCATGAATTCAGATAAAGCAAAAAAAACCAAAACAAAAAAAACCCCATAATACAGTAATAGAAAAAACACTATACTGTAAACAAAAAATCATGACAATTGTGCATACGTGGGCTCATGGATCCCGCCGTCTGTTGGGGTCTGGCCACAGGACCTCATCAACATCGCAAGCAATGTCTTCTCCCGCTGGGCACCGGGGAAAATATCCTCTTCCATGTCAAAACCATCCATGGATTGCTGTCACCTGAATGTCGCCGCAGGCCTGTTCCATTGCCTGCAGAAGAGGCATGCAGGCATGTAGTTGGCGGTCATATACACGCCATCTCCAAGCCGAAAAAAATTCCTCTATAGGGTTTAAAAATGGTGAGTAAGGGGGCAAGCATACCACTTCAAGTTGACTTTGGTTGGAGAACCAGGCCTGGACCAGAGCAGCCCGATGGAAACTGACATTATCCCATATCACCACAAACCTGGGCTGATCTGGTCTGTTCTGTACAACTATATCATGGAGAGCATCTAGAAATGTGAGTATGTGTTGGCTATTGTATGGACCCAGTATTGCATGATGGTGCAGAAGCCCTCGAAGGCATATGGCGGCACATAATGTGATGTTTCCCCCGCGCTGCCCTGGGACGTGCACAATTGCCCTTTGGCCAATTACATTACGACCCCGTCGTCTTGTTTTGCTCAGGTCGAATCCAGCTTCATCAATGAAAATGTATTCATGAGGCTGTGCAGCTCCATCCATGGCCAAGATTCTCTGAAAAAAAGGGGAACATATCACTGTACTACAGTGCTACACATACAGCACCCTCACCCCATCACACAGGTACCTGTGTAGCTCTCAGAATGGATCCATGTGGTACTGATATGGTACATATTCAGCTGCTACTGGACTTCACCAATACTCTATTGTAAATGTAAGGGACAGTTACACGTACCCGTACATATTCAGCTCGAAGTCCTTTGACCCTGTCACTGTTCCTCTCGAATGGGACTCTGTAGAGCTGCTTCATGGTGATGCTGTGTTTACCCAAGATGCGTCTGATGGTGGTGATGCTCACATGGTCTATGTTGCTGAACACTCGCCTGTCTGCAAGTATTTTCCGTCGTAGCTGGTGGAGACGGATGGCATTGTCTGCCCTCACTAGGTCCACAACAGCAAGTTCCTGCCGTTGTGTGAACAGGCGTTGGCGTCCTCCCCCAGAAGGTCTTCGAGTCATTCTAGAGAAATACAACCACATATTGTCATCGGTTTGCTTATTTTTCTTACAGTACTTCACTGTATATACTGTATCATCCACTGTACAACACTGTACTTCAATATAAGTAATCATGGTATGTTTCACAGAAACTACCACTTTGGCTGCAAAAGGAGCATTAGCACCCTGCAATACCCTGTACACTTGATATGGTAACTGTAGAACAGTACTATGAAAACCATCTGAGTAGAGTAGAAGGCAGTGAGATGAAGACAGACCTGTTTTCTAGTCGGAATTTTCTTATTACAGATGCCACTGTGAAGCGGCTTAGATGTGGGTGGACTCTCTGCCCAGCTTCCCTCATAGTCAGGCCGTGGTTGATGACATGGTCCACCAAAGTTGCTCTTATATCATCAGAAATATGGGTCCGTGCATGGCCTCTTTGACCTCCTCCTCCTCTTCCTCTTGCTCTCCCTCCATCCATGCTTGCAAAGTTCTTGAATTGGCTAAACTGAGGGCTTTTTGTGGCTGGCTAATTGGTGTTCAGTTTTGCAAGTAAGTGCCTTCAGGTGTATATTTGAGTGGTTGCAATTACCCGATGTGTTTTGTATTTTGGATACATGTGTTTTCCAAATGGCACCCTGAAATTTCATTTTTGAACGAAGTGTCTTATGTATGAAATAAAGTGTAGTATGCAGGACCATGTGTGTTGCATAAAGGAGTAAGTGTGTTGCATAATTGCAACCAGAGTGCAAAGCAGCACTTTTGTTTAAGGTATGGGTACATGTGTTTGGGGTATGGTAACAAAAGCTTCAAGTTGTGTTACTTTAGTCTAAGCATGGGTTTATAGTGTTCAAGCAACGAGCAAAAACTGTAATATGAACACAAAAATCCAAAATAAATGATCAAGATTTCCATTTAGGAATGTAAACTGGTAAGACAGAGAGAATAGCACAGCTGAATTGTGTATTGAACAGTAGTGAGATGAATGTGCTGCATGGGGTGTGCGTATGTGTGGATTTGGCCTGTGTCCATTGCAGCTGGAGGGGACTGCTTTGGTGCCAGATTCCACCAAGGAGCACTCACACACAGATGCACTTTTTCATACACACACTCACAAAATGTCCCTAGCGGCCTTGAAGAGAAAGGTTGTTGTCTGACAGCACTCTTCAAACTAGACATACATACTGCACTTATAATAATATTTTCATAATAATAAAACCAAAAGTGACAGCAACTTGCTGTAACAACTGGAAGAAAGCCATAGATGGCTCTAATTTTTTAAAATTGTAATTAATTTAATTGGATTACTGCAACTCCCTTTTAATAGGGCATGGCCAAGACACTTTGCCATGCCTGCAACTGGTGCAAAATGCTGCAGCACGGTTTTTAAATGGTAAAAGAAAATTTGAGCATATTACTCCAGTTCTGGCCTCCTTAAACTGGCTTCCAATTGAATTTAGGATCTATTTTAAAATTATTTTACAGCTTTTTTTAAAAATACTGGTCTCGCACCTGTATATTTGTCCAATCTGCTGAAGCCCTATGTCCCTCCTTATTAACTCCGGTCAGCTGAGTAGATGTTGCTCTCAGTCCCTAAATCACGGCTAAAACTTAGAGGAGCATTCTCTACTGTGGCCCTGAAGCTTTGAAATGCTCGTCCTCTTCACATTAGGCAATCTACTTCAGTGCTGGTCTTTAAATCCAGGTTAAAAACTAATTTTTATTTGCTGACTATGGCCTCAGTGGGTAACTGACACTGTGTTGTTTTTAAAGTGCTGTATAAATAAGTTATGGTATGGTAACAACTGCCTGCTTGAGCTTTTGCCACCTCATATACTTTGAAATTCAGACATATCTGAGGTGTTGGTGTACGTGTTGGCGCTGCTTTTGTGGTGGCCTACGGCAGGCGTTTATTGAGTTTTCTAACTTTGTGGGGGGAGTTTTGTTGTTTTTTAAATTCACTTTTTTTTTTTAAACTTTGTTTTTAACCTTGTTTTTAACTTGTGAGTGAACAGATTGTTTCCCTGATGTTACGGCGGGGTGCGCTGAGGTGTGTGGAAACAGGACCCAAGAGCAGATGATAACGAGTAGTTGAAAGTTTGAGCAGAAAAGTGATCCTTTATTTGATGACGGCAAGTGTAAACCAGGAAACCAAAATAAACTGACAAAACACTAAGAAACAAAAACACTAAACGGTACTGAGACCAAAACCTAAACTATAACTGTGATGGAAAATAACCAGCAATTACTATGACTAAGACTAATGATGAATAACAGGCGAAAACCATAACTAAGACTGAGGTCAAAATAAACAGAACCAGGCTAGAACTAGGGTAGAATAAACAGACGACCCGACAATGGCATGAAGAAAACAAAAGGCTTAAATACAGACATGAGGTGAATCAGGGGAAGTGGAAACATATGGGGAAACAGCTGACAGCCATAAACCTAATGACAGGACCAGGAGAGAAAAGCTAAATACAATTAACAGAGAACACATGACATTGTCAGAATAAAACAGGAAATACTAAAACTAAACATGACAACACAACTTAACAGACCTAATACGTGATGAATAAATACCAAACCCCAAAACATAGAAAACCCAGGAACAATAACCAATAACTGCCTAAACTAAAGGCAAAATAGGAAATAACACAAAAACTAATAACATATCAAAAAATACAAAGAAAACTCAGAGTGCTGGGTCGGAGACCCAGCCTGTGACACCTGATTTGTTTCTCATGTGTTTTTTTCCAAGATGGGGATTTTCTACCCTTTGTTCAGTCTCACAAACACTCTGGCTGAGCCTGCCTGAACCAATGTTATGACTGATGGTCAGTAAAAGCTTCTTTTTAGTAGAGCAGATTTCTTTGCAGGAATGTCCAAACTATTGAACAGTACAAAATAATCAGTTTTCCCACAATTTTTTTGATTGACATGTTTTAATGTCAAGTTTCGAGCACACGCATTCTGTAGACATAGATATATACATGAAAACTTGATGATTTTTAAGTTTTGTTTTTTGTTTTTTTCTGTTGTTATTTCAATTATATTTGCATGTTTGAAAAAAAATTCTATCTATCTATCTATCTATCTATCTATCTATCTATCTATCTATCTATCTATCTATCTATCTATCTATCTATCTATCTATCTATCTATCTATCTATCTATCTATCTATCTATCTATCTATCTATCTATCTATCTATCTATCTATCTATCTATCTATCTATCTTAATCTTTTTTCCCCCCTCTGTGCACACAAACACATGCACTGCTACTACCATACCTATTCCCTCTGCTCTCTGGTCATTAAAATTCATTTGACTCACAGCTGTCATAAAAGCATGTTGTCACTCTATGGCTATGTAGCTGGTCATATAAAAATGACTTAACTCCTTCATTCTCTTCATTGACACCATAGTGGACCACGAAAATTTTATATAGTATGTAGTATATACCTTATTTATTTTAATTATTAATATCTGGGTTTGTTCGATTTTGTTTTTTTGCACTACATTAGATAACCTCAAAATAGCATTGTGAAAAATAACAATGTTGCCATTTTTGTTATTTGTGTGTTGTAATCTTTATGAAAAAACTAAAAAACACCTCTTAATCTTTTGAGTTTGGTGTATGGCGGGGTGCTGTGGACACCCAAGTTTGTGATTGCGTAGAATTTTTAAATCAATACCATGGTTCGTCTACTGAAAATCTCAGTGAACTTGACTTGAGGTCACATTTTCTGAAAATCAGAGGAGTTCCACATTTATAACACAGGTATGTCTACTAGGAGGCTAAACAGTAGCAATGTATTTATAAAGAATTACAAACAACAATTATTATCCAATTTATTTATTGATTGATTTCCTAATTGAAAATTGAAAAACAAAAGCCAAAGTGATCATTATTGGAGCAGCTTAATTAATTTTTGCAGTGTAATTTGCTGTTAATATCCTTTTCTAACCTCAGTTTGTGTTTTTGTCACGTTTGCCCAGGGTCAAAGAAGCAATGCTGGAGATTGCTTCTGTGTTCTCTTATAGTGTCAATACATGGGAACCTCTTAGAGAGGCCAGGGTTGAAAAAGGGATGCCAGAGAAGCTCCAAGGTTGTTATCCGCTGGTTTGCATCCAAGGCCAACATCTGTTTAATAAGGGTGACAAATAAATGTTGGCCATTTTCAGGTTCTCTTCCAACCTTCATTATCAAGACATTTACGTTTTAAATATCCAGTCTCCATCAGTGTAGATGCCAGAGTCAAGAATATGATCTTTCGGCCTCATGTATCCATGAGGGCATCATTTGATGGATTGACTGCAATGGCATTCATCTATTCTATGGGACACATTTCCATGCCATTCCAATGATTTATCCCAATGTCACATCTCACATTCAGCTTGTCAGCCTCTAATTGAGTCTCTGTGACAAGAAGCGCAGAGTGCAGACAGAGGAGGAGCAATCGATCTCTCCTTTGTGGTCACAAGTGTAAATGTTTAGATGTATAGCCATGTTACTTCCCATGTTAACTTGCACATCCATTAGAAGGAGCCAGCAGGTCTATAGACTCCCTCTGACCTGTTGGGCTTTTATCAGTGGGAGACTCTGCACCTGGACTCACATGTTTGTGTGCGTAGGTGTGATGAGTATTGATCAGTTCACAGGTGAGGTGAAAATTGTGCATTTTCTCTATTACAGAGTGAAAACTTTGATTTGTTTTACAGAATTATGGGTGTATATCCAAGTGTGACTTCCTTTGTGATTGTTTTTATGTCACAGGTCAGAACTGGGAGACACTAGAAGGTCGATGGGATCGTGACATAACCACCACAACCGTCTCCCAACACACACATGCGTACACACACACACTCCTCTCTCCCATAAGGAATGCCATTTTTCAGTCTGATGCTGACTTTCCTGTTTGAATTAGAAGTGCAAACATCAGTCTACTGTGATAAATTGTGTTTATCCAGGGCCAAAGGATCAAGGCGACTGTAATATAGTGTAAATTGATGAAGAAACAAAGAGAGGCACAACAAATGAGAGTGGAAAAAAATCCCAATGAAGTCAACATTGTATTTTGGCTGCTACAGAGAAAGGACAAAGAAGCTGAATGTGAAGCAGAAACAAAGGGATGGATGGGTTTTAGCTTGAGTCAAAGAAGAGCAAGGCATGGGGGCATTAAGAGTGTCTGGAGGCCACACTTACCTCTTTCAGTGAGAGGAATGTGTACACTCACAGAGAGAAAATTAAGGTGTGCATTTAAGGAGAAGCATGAACAAATCAATGAACAGTTTAGCACCACTAGTCAAAGGGGTGCAGGATACTTTTAGGGTAAGACCAGGCTGGCGTTTGGATATGTGCTGACTTTCCACGACAGGTTATATGAAGGCTGATTTAATTTCATATTCCCCCTGACAAACAATTGAAATCAGTTTTATTTGACATGAAAATCAAACCATTGGTTAGACAACACAACAGTTTTTGTAAGTGCAACCCATCATGTTAACATTAGTGTTTGTTTGTGTGTGTGTGTGTGTGTGTTTGTTTGCAACAGACCGGAAGATGGTGTCCACCCACCTGCCTTTGGCCTGGACCCACAGCTCCCCTCTGGAGGAACAAAAGTTAATGTCTGTACTGGAGGACTTAGCCAAGACGTTTCAGTCACACTAAGTAGGCAGGAGACCAGTACAACACTAACGCAACAAGTTTACACCGACTGAGGCTGGGCTCAGATTTTTCTTTTTTTTTTTTAAACAGAACAGATAAAGTTCCCCAGGTGATGGAGTAAGAATGAATCTTCAGTGCCCATTTAAAGTGGCAGTGCTATCTGTAGCCGCTAGTTTTAAGTAGGAGTGTGAGTGCTAAGATGTGTTTGGGAATCCCAGCCTCATAATGCCAAACTAAAGTCACAGATGATGAAGGGATTAGCGAGATTTGTAATGCTTTATTACTACTTGAATAAAGAAGCTTTTTTATGTCTTTTGGACTTCATAAGAACTAAACACTTTATTGTAGAAGTGTTTGATAGTGATGCCTTTATAAATGAGTTATTGTGTCGATTTGGAGATCCCTCATAAAGCACAGACAGCACAACCTGTCACTGAGACTTTATTAAAGTTGTCGATCAGATGGGAATCTGATGGGACCAAAGTCACACACGACCAGCCACGGGTTCAGTGTCCTGCTTGTGTTCTGATGACTTACAACGTAAGCATGTGTGTTTGAAAGCTCTGTAAGTAACCTGTGTATTTGCTTTACTGTAGTGTAGTTTTTGTAATGTTCAGGCTGAACCCAGACTGGTATTGTGCTGTACTCTTTATGAGCTTAGACACAGTGCAGCAGCATCACTTGACACATGCAATAAAATCTGTAGATTTATATTTGGTGATATCTGCTGAGCACCTTAAAAAAAAAAAAAAAAGAAAACCCCAAAAAAAACCCAAAAACAAACAAACTGTTTTACTTACTGTGACTGCACTTGACTTTCTTGTAAATGCTTGCTTGAATAAAGAACAGCAGTGCTCGTTTTCTGTGAGTTTGTTCAACAGTTCTTACAAGTGGAAAGAAAAAAACCCAACAACCCACAGTCAAAGAAAGATATCAAATATTTTATTGGGCATCATATTTTTCTCTCTGTGCTCTGGCCAGAGGGGACAGAGAGACCAAAGTCAGCTCCGTATTGTCAACAGTATTTCAAAATACAGTTATCTGGAGATATTAACATCTTATTTGGAACAGCAAGTGTCTTTTACAAGCAGTTGAAAGAGGAAAAAGTCAAGACAGAAATCAGCTTACAGAGTTTGATATTATGGGTGGTGGTGTTGTGGAATATGAGTCACGTTTTACATGTTAAAGTGGCCTCTCATCCATTTTAGTGTTTGCTGAACTAAAAACAACAAAAATGACTCCTGTTCAAGACTGTGAAAGAAAAGGAACTAAGACATTAACCACAGGATGAAAAAAAAACAAAACAGCTTGCTTCTGGCACTGTTGAAGAGCTACTTTGTTCGCCATTTCTGCAAACAAAGAATCCAGGAGTTTCTCATACTATTAACACCCATCTGCCGTGCCTCTGACAGAAGACATGATAAGAATTAATGACTGGAGGAGACTTTAATGAAAGGAGAGCACTGACTCCTAATTGTACAGCAGCAGGACCATCAACCCTGTTGATCCCTAATGAATCATGGTGGTGTTTTTTTCCCCCTAACAATACTTTGGGGTAGGACTGAAAGAACAGTCTGCCAACACTGACCAACTGCTCATCAGCCAGTTGCTGTTGCCCATTTCTGATACCACAGAGGCTCAGATAACAACAACAGCCTTGGAAATAAGTGAATACACGTTTAAGCTGCACTGAGGTTATCACATTAGTAATGACTCAATTACAAGCAGAAAAACCCTAAGGCTGAAAAAAAGGAAACCAGTTCTTCAAATGGTTACTTGAGGCAGGCTCTGTCCTCACAGACCCCCGTGAAGGAATGGACAACTTTACAGCAGAAATAAACATCTGGTCTCTATAGCTATTTTCTGCAGTTGTGACAAAAGTTAGGGTAATTTTCTTCAGCCCCCCCCCCCTTTTTTTTTTTTTTGTTGTTTAAATCAGCGGTCCCCAACCCCCGGGCCTCGGACCGGTACCGGGCCGTGAGAATTGAGGCTCAGGTGTGAAATGTATGGTTTTCAGGGTTTTTATCAGTTTTCAGCGTTATTTTGTTATCGTTTTTATCGTTAACTCGGTTTCCTGGGTCTTTTCACGTGTGTTATGAATAACTCTTCTATTTTTCAGTACCGATACTAGTTTTATTTTGTTGTATTTATCCGCGACACCTTAAAGGCCGGTCCGTGAAAATATTGTCGGGCATAAACCGGTCCGTGGCGCAAAAACGGTTGGGGACCGCTGGTTTAAATTACATTTGGGCATAAAGTTTGGATTATACTGTCAGCAACATGCCAGTGTTGTTCACTTTTCATTCTGGTGTGAAAGTAAAACAAATAAATCAGTGGCCCTGAGAGGTCAAAAGGCACAGCAACCTAAGAAAACACCGGAAAAGCGAAAAACACTGCAAAAGCACACAAAATACAACAGAAGAAAAAAAAAAAACGTGCAAAAGGTAAAAAAAAAAAAAAAATCTATAGAAAACCAACCTCAAAAAACAAAAGAAACGCAACAAAAGTGTTTTTGGGGAGACGGACCAGCTGTGGAGGTGACAAACTAACAGTAAACAGCTAAAAGCAAACATGCATCTACAGTATTTTATGAATATGTGATTAAAACACATACTACCCCTCATCTTTTTCCTCAGGTCACAGATAAACCCTTTGTTTCTTTTAAGCATCTCTCAGAACAAACCTTTTACTTCCGCAGCTGTTCCATCACAATACTGTGTCCCTAAAAACATTTCGTTTTTGTTCAGTTTTGTGAGATTCTCCCCCCCCCACCCAAAAAAAAGACTTCCATTGACTTGTGTGTGATATTTTAATTTTTCTATTGGTCCTAAATGTCAAATAGACATTTTACTATTTGCTGGTGTTTCCTTAAGTATATGTGTTTGACCTCTCAGGTCAAACGTAGTTTTAATGTTAAAACTTTTAACTTTGGACTCTTCTCCTCTCAGCTTGGCTCCTGCCAGTTACAAAATACAAATACGCAGCTTTAATAATATTATTTTTTAATAAGTGCACAAATTTTAAGTCATGTTTTATAGCAGA
This sequence comes from Rhamphochromis longiceps, assembly GCF_057381845.1. NCBI lineage: Eukaryota > Metazoa > Chordata > Actinopteri > Cichliformes > Cichlidae > Rhamphochromis > Rhamphochromis longiceps. The sequence goes on along the minus strand of NC_140570.1, from coordinate 8,284,005 downwards.
GCTTCTGTGTCCACTTTGTGAAGAAATAAATCCCAAAAGAACCCAATATGTATGCTGACATTTAAAAATAAATTACCCTTCCTGTAAAGCTTTACATTATTGTCAGCTATCAGTCTAACCCCAAGTATAGCATTGTGTGCATGTAAATCATACATTATTTTGCTATAACAATCATCCCAAACCAATCAATCTCCATCCATGTAGCCATGTAAAATACTACATGATCCAACACCACAGATCATTTCAACATTAGCCAGTTTGCATGTGCTTTACTGAAGGTCTAGTTTGTCATTTATAACAAGGGAAATAAAGAAAACTAAGGATCCATTTACACTGATAACTGATAAATACTTTACTACAAATATAAATATACACTACATAATCAAAAAACTGGAATGTGAGTACATTTTGAAATCAGGAGTTCCAACATAATGTTCATTTGTCCACTTACAATAAGGCAAGCGTTAGTCTGACATGAGGGGATATTAGCCGCTATTTACAAGGATGCTACATGGAATTAAGCTATCGTTACTTCCACAGATTAACTTACCAAAAAATGTTTTCTTTAATTCAAAAAGCAACCATTGTGCAAGTAAGTGCAGTGCTGAGAACATTATGAGACATCCTTAATGTACAGATGCACATCTGTGTTTAATCTGGGACAATCAGAAAGGGTGAAAGGAAACGAGAGCTTTGTGATGACATGAGTGCATGAGAGTGAGCGCGAGTGAACAGTCATAAGCACTGGCAAACCATTTAAAAAGGCTTTGTGTCCTTCTCTCTTTAAGGCTTTTGAAGGAACGCAGGCAGCACTCAGCTGTACCTCGATTTAGCTGGAGAAAAATTCAGCACGTCAGCATTAAGTGCTACATTAGTTTAGAGTACCTGTCTAGTACCCAAGAGCCTTTGTGGTGGCAGGAAATCAATTTTTACACCACAATTTTAAATATTTTCCAAAGAAAGCGACGCATATCTAAGAGGTGGCATGCTCCTGTGCTTTTTGAAAAACTCATTTGCACCAGCATGACGTTAGGGAATTTAACCTACAAAGCTAATGCTAATCACATCTCAAACGGTAACGCAGCTCCTCGGAATGGTGGCGACAGGACTTTGTGGCTGTCGGCGCCCGTTCATATGAATGTTTCCAACTTTTCCATCCTTCACCTGAGACGATGAGACGGAGGCTTGGTCACTGATGTCACGCAGCTGCATCAAATGCCCTGGGAGATATTTTATCAAGAGATTTCCTTCATCCTTCACGGAAGCGGCTGTTCTATTAATTTTCACATTACACATTTATTTAAGGTAAAATTGACATCAACAGAGCCCCGCCTAGTGACAACCTACTGATGTAAAACCTCCTGAGAGTGATTTAAGGCCAACTAGTGAAAGAAATCAGAGACAGAGAGAGTCATTTCAAGCATCCAGCTCCACACACGTGACACAGGGCTATATACAGATGGTATGCTGTGATATGCAGTTTGTGGGCCACACTAATAAGCAAGGGAAGTTTTCACAGGAATGGCTAGTCAGCATTTTAGTGAAACACATACAATTCAAGGCCAAGAAAAAAGAAAAAGGAAAAAAGGACCTTTGTCAAAAGAAGCAATCAGATATACTTGAATGTAAACACTGATATCAATACCATTCGTCTCTTAGGAGAACCTGTTAGAGCACATGCACACATGTACACGCACACAGCCCTCGTTGTGCTTAGGGTGGCGTTTCAGATCAGAGCATCAAATCAGTCAAACACAGTCTGATGTAAGACTGATGGTGAAATTAAAGAAAAGATTGTTATGAGAAGCAAAAAGAATGTGGAGGGCTGCACGCACGCACGCACGCACGCACGCACGCGTTCACCGAGCAGAAGCCTGGCTGCAGCTGAAGATCTCAGGCGTGAAGGGGAGCTGTACTGTACAGAGGGGTTTCCATGACATTAGAAGAATGGGCGGAGCAAATGAAGGGCCAGTGGGGCCACTGTGTAGAGGCCTTGGCCAATCAGCGTGGGGAGAAGCCTGTTGCTAAGCTACAGCCAACCACCTGTGTCATATCCCATATCTGTGGAGACAAACAGCCAACAAGAATGTCAGGACAGATAAATGTGGATGTGAAGTAAGGAAAACATGAAACAACACAAACTCCACAACAGTGTACACAACACCCAAGACAACAGGCTAGAAGGTTTTCAAGCAAGGCAGATATTCAAAAATGTTGAGACAATATATGCAAAAAGTGAAAACATGAACTTTCTAAAGCTTTGATTGCATTAATATCATCACATATGACAAAAAAGTTGCAAATGTTTGCTAATGAGAATCTAAAACCAGAGAAATTTAAAGGATTTTCTTTTCTTCTTGAAAATTCAAACATGTTTTCAAGTGCCTTGGCTCAATGCCTCTCTTCCAATCTCAGCATCAATAGTGAGCAACATTAGTAAACAGTAGCTTAGAATTGGAATGCAATAAAAACAAATATCAAGAAACGGTAAGCTAACATTACTCAGAAGAGAGCATGTTTTATGTAAGCTATTCAGACATTCAATTTATAGAGGGACTGCTTATGTTTGGCAACAGAACACTGTCTCGAACATCTAGTAACTCAATTAATCATTTAATTTATGTAGTGTAGATATGTCCCAGCTTGCTGGCTAACCACATCTGCCTTGCAAATGTTACCGCTAGCGAAAGGTGTGTGGAAATCCTAGTAGCTTACCAAAAACCATTGGCAGCTAACACCATCCATGACAGTAAGTTGTGTATAATGTGGTACTAATTTTAGCCAAATATAAATAATTTAATGGCAAAATGCAGAGATTTATAGCTATCATTCGTTTTCTACAATGATAGCCAAAATTAGTGGGGTTACTTAAGTTACAGCTTGGTTTCTTATTCTTCATATGCCAAATCAAATCTGTTGTTAATTTAGTCATTCTCAGGTTTACAGTATATATACTGCTCTCTCAGCTATTGAGACAATAGCAAAACAATTCACATATCATACAATACATCCATAAATACAACAATACAATATTAATTACAATCATTAATAGTTCAGTATATTATGTGTTGCTCTTGCTAATTAGCCACTCCCACCATTAGCTAATAACTCCCAGTTCTACCATACACATATGGCCATGTCCAGTTTTATAAAATCAAGATGTCCAAAATACCAAACTCAGAGGTAGTCTGTGAAACAATGGGTGACCTCATGGTGGCCATCTCCATCTTTTACACACAGATTATGATCTAAGGTTTTTCAGATTTAACGGAGATCTGTTTTGGAAGGAGGATGAACATGACATAGCTCTGCACAATGTCACATGTAGTGCTGGTTTTAGCGGATGTGTGAAATCAGGAGTCCAATTAAAAGCAGTTTTTTAATGATATTTTTAAGGCTCTAATTCAGATTAAAAAGGTTTTGCATGCTGCTTTTTATAATACTGAAAGGTTTTATAGGACTGCCTGTAAATATGAATGTTTTCATATACAAAAAAAAATAGGTAAAGCTAGATTGTGGGCTTGATTTGCTTTGGGTTGCATTTTGCTTCAGAGGCTCTGTGCTTAACACAGCCTGCTCACATGCATGAATTATCTGGTATCAAAGAACTGTTGTTGACCTTAACAATGCGGTCACTTCCACAAGTGACCATCAGGCCTCTCGATGGATCCATGTCCATGTGAGCGATGTTGTGTTTCCCCTCGTGGAACGTGGCCAGCGGTGTCCGACTACACACACAATGACAGCATTTCATTACTTTCCCTCACTAATCTGGTAAAGGGGTTATATAATGTGAATACTACACAAAATTAAACTCACTCTTCTTCTTTGATGGTTTCAAAGCAGGCATCACACACCCGCACCGGGAACTCAAAGCCCATGATTGGAAACGTAGAGCGTTTGGAGCTACATTTTCCACACACGGCCTTGCCGCATTTCCTGCAGTGGTGCTGCACACAGGAAACAAGCTCATATCACATTGTGACTAATGAGGACATCAAAATGCTAAGGACACAGGCATGAGCAACCTACCTGTCTAAGTCCCAGGGTCTTAGTGTCCCACATCTGTTTGATATTCCAGAAGAAAGGCTGCTCACACTTCTGACAAGAGTCGCTGTCTAACCACTGAGGCGCCTGCAGACAGACAGACTCGAAGGCTAACATTACACACACAGAGACACTCGAGCATTCACACAAGGACTAAGATGAAAATACAAAGGAGCGACTAAACTCTTTACCACTGATAGCAACAATCTAATACTAAAACAGTGCACACAGAGAAAACTGGCTTATGATTCAAACCTCTTCTCTCTGCGTGTCCATGTTCCACACTGCGATGCCTCCATCAGCGGAGCATGACACCAACTGCCTGGTCAACTGGAGGTAACGCAGAGCCTGAACGCGCTCGCTAAAGGAGTCAAAGATACAGACAAGACAATACATATCTTAACAACTACAACAATAGTGGACAAGTGTTCACCTGGTGGACAGAAACACCGGTGGAAACGATTTTCTTTTTTACTACTCTTGTATATGACCGATGTCACTAACAAGGGATATGATCATCTCAGGGTACGACGACAACAGCCTCACTTGCTGTTCAACCTTTTGCTTGTGAGTGCCAGCAAATCAGATGAAAGTTGGCTTAGAGGGAAAAGGAAGAGAACTAAAACAGCTTGCTTCACAGAGTTTATGAACTGAAGGCTGCACCACGGCCAAGTATAAGCTGTGTATGGAAACCTATAATAAGCAGAACAGGCCGACATTGATATACAAGTAAACTGGAGGACAGGATAAGGAAAAAAAAGATACAGATCCACAACAGGGTTTAAGACCTGTAGTGTGTCATAACTCTCAGTTTATGGGTGTCTGAGAGATAAATGTCTGCAAATCCTGACAGGGAACAACGGGGTCTTTTGAGACTGACTCTGATAGGCATCAATGTACATGGGCTTTGTGGATAATTCCTGTACCTGGGAGGTGGTAAAATATGGATGAAGACAGGAGATAAAAATGGTGACAGTGCCTGGGGAAAGCTGCAACTGACACTAGGCGAGACCTGCCTTTGACAAGAGGATGCGGTTACAGAGTGTACTGCACATAGACACTGCTTTGAAAAGGATAAAAACAGGGACGTGGAGTTTTATTCCTGAAGAATTGTTCACATATCAACATCCCATTTTGCGAACTCACTTTGAAGTTCCCACATCTTTGAGAAAAAGCAGAATGACAGCAAACTGGGATCCCATGCCTGAATGTAGCGACACTATAACTTACTGATGCCCCTGCAAGAGCAGTGTTCGTCCTTTGCGGCCTCCGATGTCCCACATAATGACACTGTGGTCGGAGGCCCCTGAGAAGAGCAGCCTCTGGACTGGGTCCCACCACAGCGCTCCTACACTACCTGGATGCAAAAGAAAACAGACTCATTATACGTGTTTCCATCTTCTGCCAGGAGCTCAACGGGACACAGGATCATGGTGCGATCTGCTGGCTCCACCCAGTGCCCGCTGGGAGAAATGCAGCCAGTTCCAAGTAACATTTTACAGCACGACTCTCTTAATGACTCCAGCTATAATTTAATTATTTTGTCTAATAAGCACGCACTACCACTATAACATATTACATATTTCTGTGCTATTGAGCCAAATGAAAGCCACATAGAGCAACTTCTAACACCAGTAATATCAGCGAAGACTCTGACATTACATCTGACCTTTATGTTGTCTTTTCCAATTTTAATGGAACATAATCTCCATTAAATATTTGGGGCTTGTGCACAGTTGGAGCCCACCTATTAATATGTATCACCATCTGTCCAATTACCATGTGTAACCATGAGCACCAGAGCACAGGTGCAGATCAAAGAGAGCAGTAACAAGATTCAGACTGGTTTAATGCAAGCGTTTGTATTTTTAGGTTTTCTAAAATCGTGTGATTTGCCTGTTCCACCTGGCTATACCACAGGCAACATGTTTGAGGCTAAAAATAAATAAATAAATAAAAACAGGCTCTGAAAGGATCACATATTTTACTCAGTGCCTGGTTATCAAAAACCCAAAGAAGAACACAGGGAAGTGTTTGTCTCACACAGCCAAGTGTCTCGGCAGTTCAAATTTGTTGTGCGATCCATTTTCTTGGCACAGCTACAAGGACACTGAGCCCCTTGACTGCAAATCTCATCTGAGTCACAGATCATCGTTTGCATTTGCATCTTGATACAAACTGAGTCATTCTCCCATCTAAAAAGCCTCAAGTGGCCACTGAATGGTTCTGATGAGCATGAAAACATTGCAGCTGCCAAGCCTCAACTAAAACAAGCAGTTACAGGAATTTGTAGAGCTGCAAGTGAGAAGGCATTTTCCACCAACACCATCATCATCAACCAGCCAAAACAAAACTGCTGTTGAAATGAGAAACAAAGGTCTGGCTTTTGCAGCTTAGTGCTATACTCGACATGATGAATTTTGCCTCTTAAAGGCAAACAGCAGCAGTAGTGCTGTAAACTATGACGTGTTTACATCTTCCGTTAGCGCCACTTCTGTTTTTTTAAACTTTGTTGATCATTCTTTCCGTTTACCTGCCTGCTGTGAGTGGACATGTTTCTTGTCATTGTTTCTGAGTGGACTGAAAGAAAACATCATGCAACAACAGGTCAAACACAAGATGGCACAAACAATGCAGCTCCACAAACAGCTGCTGACAGTTTAGTCTGTCATCTAGCAGTGGGATCTGATTGTCTGGTTCTGCTGGAGGTTTCTTCCTGTTAAAAGGGAGTTTTTCCTTCCCACTTTCGCCAAGTGCTTGCTCATAGGGGGTCATCTGATCATTTGGTCTTTACCTGTGCAAAGTGAACTAACTTAGCCACCCCCTCCCCGCCTCAAGGAGCAGATCATCTTACGTTACACGGGGAGACGTCTCTGCCTCACTCTCACTATAGCAAACTGGTGTTTTAAGCATATGTAAACATGGTGAACTATTGTGTGAGACCAGTTTTCCTGAGAGGAAGAGAAATGGAACTTGTTTTTGTGCCAGCTGCAGCTGTCATAGAACAGGAAGATTACATTCCTGGTGATATGATATGAGTTCTGGAGGGGATTTTGAAGCCAGGCCTGTATGATACTGACAGCTGGTGCGGTTCCTTCTGTGCAAGCAGCTGCGTCACTTACACCTCCAGGAGCAGCTTCCCGTACTGGTGCTGGGGCGACCAACGGTCAGTGATTGATGAGAGATTCAGCTCAAGAAAAACACCAACTGTTCGCCATAAGTCACTAATTTGGAAGTTTTTTGTTTGATAACTTCCAAATTAGTGGGTATCACGAATTAAATAATGTGAATCAATAAGAGCTGATACTGACGTTTTAGTTTCTGTATAGCTTCTATGCTCAATACAATACTTATATCCCAATATATGAGCACTAACCTTACAGTACCATATAGGAAAACAACATAAGCCAACGTTTTTCCATTTTTTCTCCTGATCCAGGTCTCCTTGATGTCTAACAAGTTAATAATTATAAGATTGTGATTTACATTTTCAAAATCTCAACCACACTTCTGTTACATGAAAGCTCTGTGGTTTTTGATTGTGCTATAAGCTCTGTTACAATGAATGACTTTAAATGTTTTTTAGGACATATATAGACTAGAAAATCTAGTCAATACAGTTATCGCTTCATTTATCTATACGTTTATCCACCGAGATCTCCAGACTGCAAGATGCTCTTAAAGCTTGTGGATGCATATTAATGAGAGATAACCCAGAACTCCCCTAAAAAGTCGCAAACAAGAAGGACCTCGAGAGAATATCATCACACATGAGAAATTGGTAGGAAAAAAAATAGCTCTAACAAGAAAGAGGGCAGGAATTATGTATTTAATTGCTACATAAATGTTGGTATTTGGTGCCTGTTTATCAAGGAAGCGACATTTGTGTGTATCATGTATGCCTTTACCTTCATGACCCTTCAGTGTAGTGATGGTGGAGTACGTCTGCCTCTCCAGCTTCAGCAGAGTGATCTGTCCTGAGTGGTCGCCTACGAAGGCGTGCTGTGTCTCTTGATCGTATCTGAGCGAGGAGTCAGGGCTTGAACTGGCTTTACATGTTACTGTACTCTAAATGCGGCACAAACACTCAGTGAATAAAGGATACTGCAGGCAGGAGGCCCAGGCAGTGAAGTAGTGTCTCCCCAGCATGCTGCCACTCTGGGTGCACATCCAGCTCACACTCTTATCATGGCCGGTACTCACCACCCACTCACTCTCCAGGGAGAAGACCATATCTGACACGCGGTTCTGGTGGGCTGCAAAGAACAAATACATAATAAGTGCTAAAGAGCAACAATGCATGTAGATGACAAAAAGAAGACTTTGCTCTCTTTATGTCCTGATCCAATCACAGGTTCTGCTTAGTGTTCCTGTAATCCACACAAACGAATCCTTTCAAACAATTTGCAGTCAACATCTCAGCCTTTGCAAACAGCAGGGGCTCAACTACTCCTGTTGTACTGTATTGTTTCAAACTGGCCAACAGCTACATTCAAATAAATCACAATACATCCCACATACTATGTGCCCATGTGTAGGTTTTTCCAAGTATATTGAAAGCAGCACTGATTAATGGCAACAGAACATAAACTAACTATAAAGTGGACAGAGGAAAGGTATTATAAGAATATATATGGCCTACTTTCACAACATTAACCTGTGTTGCAATTTCAAGGGCTTCTGGTAAGGTTAAGATTTCTGGATCTTTTATTCCAGATGTTTTCTACACCTTCTCTAAAAAGGAAAAAAATCTTTCCAAATGACCTGGGTGAGATGAGTGAAATAACCATTGTGTGCTTATTTAAATCACTGAAAAAATAAATATGGTGACTACAGCAGCTTTAAATCAAATCACTTTATGTCACTAATCAGAATAATTGCCTTGCCGTTGTTTTCTTCTGTTAACTAGTAAAGTTCACATGTACAGAACTGAATAATCAAGTGTCAGTGTTACCAAATCAAAGACAAATAAAATAAAAAATAGTCTCAAACTCCTCTTCTGAGCCTGAATTATGGAATTAAATTGTGTGTGTGTTTTTTATAGACGTCACAGTGAAGCTAACCTTTGGAACTTTTGAATGTAAAATGCCATAACCTTCTCATTTATTACTGCCATTATCTTTATGGCTGATAGAAATGTAAAACATCACTGATAAAGTTCAGAAGGGAGTCATATTTGCCTAATCCAAGTGCACATGACCACATGACTAATTCTCTCCGTTACTATCCATTTTGTATTTCCTGTGTCTGTATTCCTTTTTACTGCATTTGTCTTGTCTGCATAACTAGAGGAACATTTTTATCCCCTAAATCCATCTAGCTTACTTACTTAAATCTGTAATCTGTGGGTGACTTGAGTGCTGGTGATGTAATGGCTATTACATCTATTATGACTAATAACGACAAATAAGAATGTCCTCACCAGGTCACGGTGAACACGCTCACATAATAAATGGAGCACAGACTTTGCTAAGTAATTAAACTGAAGTCCAGAGAGGAAAGATTTTTCTAAAATCATTCTTTTACAAAAATTTAGAAGCAGACTGAACACGTGCTGGCATAAAGGACGTTAAAAGAGGTCAATGTTCTCTCGTGTACAGCTCTAAGGAAATGAACACTGCCTGCCAGTGATGATGCTAAACTGTGCATGGCTCACAGCCCTCGTGTATGTTTAAACTGACTGTGGGTTTCTGTCGCTGCCGGTCAGGCTTGGCAGCTTGATTGTGCTACGAACGGTAGAAACCAGATGGACCATTATAGTGGTGACATGTGCTGGCTCAAGCCTGCTGAGGAGGATAAATAGCTGCTGGTACAGTCACAGGAACAAGCAACAGTGGCAGTATAACAGCAGATGAAGATCACAGTGGAACAACAGTTTAAAGGTGCCTGTGTTATAAAGCAAAATAATTTTCTGAAACGCCTTCCACTTGGATCTATTAGCACAGTTTAAATGTGCATTTGTGGAGGGCTGACCTTCTGACTTCTTATTGCGATGAAGAAATATTTTGTGGGTGATGCTATTTGATAATACACCGGTAGTTTTCAAACCACATGTCATCATTTCTCTTTTTGACAGCTCATTTGCAGCATCTCTGCAACAGATGACTCACTCAGGCTAAGGGCTGTTGACATCCCGGACCGGCTGAAGCCATGGCACATTTGTAATACTGTCTTTTTCCTTCTCTCTTAATCAGGTGAGTCATGCACCAACCAAGAAAGTTTTCAATTTCATTTCCTCACTTATTAACCTCCCAGCTGTCAGTCAGGGCCTTTGCTGTGTCATAGTGTCCACTAACCGGAAACTGACAAGTTCTTTTTTACAAGCTTTTTGAAGTTTGAAAAGGGAAATGGATGTGTAAAAAGTACAGACAGAGTGAAGTAGCAATCATTTGACAACTTTTTATTTGGGGGGAGGGGCAACCAATCTAAATATCAACAGTACTGATGCCAATGCTGATATTGGTATCGAATCAATACTAGGATCGATATTTTAGTTTCAGTGGCTCTTCCATGTTCAGTACTTGCTCTCGTTCATCAGAAAGTAGACATGTTTGTGCAAACACTGCTCCTCTCACATAAACGCATGCTGCTCCCCCTGTGTGGCTGTTCTGTGACTGTCAAACCACACAGTGTGTTTTGACAAGTCATTAGCCGATACCCTGGATAAGCCTCCTTTCTGCAACTTACAATGACCAGAATTTTTAAAAATGGACTTAATGTGTTATTCATTATGACCTGAAATGAATAATTTAGGCCATAAAATCATCAGGAAAGTTTTCACACAAGTCAAGGCTGAGGGCTGTTGTCCCATAGACTTCTATACGACCGGAAGACCTTTTGACCTGTTCACCTGCCAGGTAATGCCCCTGGTTGCTATTAAAAAGAATGCAGTTTTAAGGCACTTCATCATTGCCTTCGATTTTGATATCATCTGTGGTTTAATAATCCACCATGTAGAGTTAGGCCTTTTAATTTAAGTCGAATAACTCGCTGATTAGCCTCGTACACTCAAACTGGACTCTACTTCTTCTATTAATTTTCTTATCTCATGATCTCACCTGGATACGTTTTCACGTGGTTCATCTTGTTGAAGTCTTCGGAGATGAGAAACTCCTGCAATTCGAGCAAACAAACGGAAATAACTTCAAATTAAATAACTCTTCAAACCCTCTAAAGCCAGATTCAACAAAGAAAATATGAAGCCAACGTGTCTGGGTTAGCTGCACTCACCACAATCGCCCCATTGTCCTGGCCTATGAAGATGCGTCTGCTGTCGTGGTGATACGACATGCAAGAGCATGGAGCTGGAAAGAAGTGAAGACATTCACAGTGAGCGGGAACGTCACACACAGGGGGTTTCATTATATGGCTGTAAATGCAGTCAGAGCAGGGGGGTAATGGATGAAAATAACTGTCAGCAGTTTCTGAATATATTTGTTTAATTCTGACTTCAGCTGTAGCTTTAAATTATTGAAGGATTCAAATTAGAAAAAGGTTCTTTCATAAAGACCAACTGCTATTAATTCATGCCTCTTTTGTTGTGAGGACAGGAAAGATTGCATCAAGATGAAATCGAGCAGTAGATGTCATCCCTCTAAAATTCCTCTCTGGCAACATCGCCGTCTCTCTAACTTCAAAAATGTGCAACACAGACACGTTCATGAGCAGTGCAACCCTTCTGTCATCAGGAAAAACCTCAACCTGATCTGATTACAAAGCAGCAGCGATAAAAATGCACTCGTAAGAAACGCACGAAGATATATGAGAATATGTGATCAAAAACAACATTTGTGGCACTCTTGATTCTGCAGCAGTTAAGTACGTGGCTAATGGGAGAAACAGCCATGTCAAATAAAATCAGTAACTGATGACATTTCAAAGTAGTCTCACCCAAGCGTGATACAGCGTTACTTACAGGAGACTGTATGGTAGATGCTCGGCCAGTACTGACCACTGTCTCTCTTCAGCCACACACGGATGGTTCTGCAGGAATATGTCACACAGGTGAACATTTAATGTACTCTCCAGTGTTCAGTTAACTACAAGCAACGACATTCTCATTCTGTGCAGGACGTATTTTATGACATTCAACTTAACACCTTCCATGGAGGAAAGTACTCTGTACCTTAACAAGACCTGACTGTCAGAAGTAATATTAATACCAGAAGTGATGCCGACTTCATGCTTGACTGAGATCACAAATAAAACCACATTTTAGAAGAGGTGACTCAAAGCTAAACTTAGCATTAAACCACTTCTTGGATCTTCTTTTGGCCTGCTAACATCTGGAACCTGATTTTAACAAAAGCACTTCTAATGCAGATTTGGTTGTGATTCTTTCCACTGTAACACCTTATGACTCAGTCATTAAACGTGCCATTTACATAGGAAACTGGGCAGCTTTGCGGAATTCTTGTGTACTGTTGCATCTTCAGCACTTTTCATTTCAAGTGCAGTCAAAGTACGCTTCCCACAGCCTTTTTCTTCCATTAAAAAGGGAATTCAGTCAGTTTCACTTACTAGCAAGTAACGTGTCTGCGAGGAAAAGAAAAACAGACATGAAACACAGCGTCTGTGCAGCTTTCTTGAAGGAACCCGTTTTAACACCCCACAACTTCTCCTTTTCATATGTACTGTATAACATTGTTCGTATTAACTGAGTTCCCTTTACTCTGAAGGCGGATGTAGTCTTTTTTTAACACTTGTGACCAAGCATGCATTTTCTAAAATCTAACATGTCTAAGTGTGGTATTTAATGTCCACAAAAAAAAATCAAAAAAAAAAATCACAGCCACTTCGATTACTACAAAAATGGGTTCCATTTCGACAAATAAATCCTCGAGCACTTGAAGGCATCATTTTGACAGTAATGTTTACTGTACTCGGTAGCAAGCTAGCTAGCAAGCACAACATTGCAAGCAGTTTTAATATCTTTACACATATTAAGCCACGAGTAGTAATAATAAACGGTACATACTGAACAAAAGAAGCTTTATTTTTACATTTCGTATTAGGTCCATTACTATTATCCAGAGATTTTCCGGATTGAACTCAGATTCTGAGTGTATTTCTATCCCCACACCCTCCTACGTTCTCCTCAGCTATTATGAAGCCTAGAAAATATATATTCTCAAAGCGATACACGTTGCTTATTATCTTTATTCTGTCCTTCTTAAGCCAGTGCACCAGGTATTATGAGTCTAAAGACCAGTAAATATACCGAGCCCCCGCTAGCTAGTATTAGGCTACACTTAGCTTGCCTGGTAAACATACCTGTCCTCGCTAACCGTGATTACTCCATCTTCTTTGGGTATTAAAACGGCTGCATTGACAGCGTCCGAGTGTCCCTCGATCTTGTTCAACAGAACCGGTCTAGCTGTCTGGGGCCTCGAGTGAATCTCCGCAGCCATGGTTTTAACTAGCCAGGAGTGTTTTCCTTCAGCTGATTTTCCTCCTTACTCGCCAGTAAAGGAGGATCAGCTGACACCCGGAGCCGCTGTCGGGATCACCGTAATAACGTGAGGAATGCGACCAACGAATTCAGACTGTGAATTTTATAAATGCTGTATGAGAGACTATTTGGTTTTTCAAGATGCTGGATCACAACACAAGCAACCAAGTGCCACGAGACACTAACTAATATTGCTGAGTTAAACCAAACTATAAGTAAATCACATATAATTCCCTTTCGTCTGTTTAAACGACTTTTTCACGTAATAGGGCCACCAACAATTACAAATATGTGTTCAATGACAGGGACAGTGACAACCTACGGAAGAGGATTAAGGCCACTGGGCACGTCTATTTTTTCTTCTTTTCTGACTTTAATCTCAGAATTCTGACTTTTTATTCAGAATTCGGGAAAAGAAGAAAAAAAAGACGTGCCCACTTTTTTCCCCCCAGTGGCCCTAATCCTCTTCCGTAGACAACCTTCTTAAAACGAGTAAAACCAATACAAATCTGTTATTAAGAAATACATGTTGACCTTGCAGAACCATCTAATTTTAGACCAGTCTCAGTCTATCCAACGGTTAGAGAAAGTGTTCTTCCAGCAGCTGCAGTCTTTTCTACACGATAATGACACCGGTGTCGTTTCTAGTCTGGTTTGATATTCTATCACAGCACAGGACCTGCTCTTTTAAGACTTTTTAATAGCCTCTGGTGTATTGTTGATGATGGCGACTCTGTATACTCGTATTACTGAATCTCACTGCTGCTCATTGTATATGCTACCATTTGCGTCTATATTTTTTTTTTAAAGGAAAAGAAAACAAAAGAAAAAAAAGACAGAGACATCATGTAGACATGCAAGGAGATACAGTAGAGTGTGCACAGTACTGTATATGGTAAAACTGGTGTCTTTGTCCTATTGTAAATGATATATAGGGTTTTAACAATTTGTAAAATATATTTTAATTCATTTATGTAACACAGGATTTAGACTTTTTACCCTGGGTTTTATTGGCACCCACATGACCAATACAGAAAAAAAATTTTTCCTGTGGAACTTGTATAAACAAGCCATCCATGACCCTCAATAATGAAAAGCTTTCAAGTACATTGGTGGCGCTGACTAAAAACTAGATGGATCCGCTAAATTACTAATATATGACTGCCAGAGTTTATAATTGAAAAAAAAAAAGTACCATAATATTCAGATATGCATGTAAAACTACCATAGTAGAGAAAATAATTATTTGATGTCCTGCTAAATGTATAAGTTTGCTCATTTCAAAAGAATTGAAGAGTCTCAAATCTTATGATACTTTCATTTTTTTAGTGAAGAAAAGCAACTGAAAATCCAGAAATATATTCATGAAAGTTACGCATTGATTTGCATGTCATTGAGTGAAATAAGTATTTCATCCCCTACAGCCCAGCCTGAACTCTGGCTCCCACAGATTTGATTACACTCAGTGCATTAGAGATTCCTGATCTCAACTCGTTTTGTGTAGAACTTATGATCTGAAACACACTGCCAAGGCTGCAATGGAGTAGCTAAAGAACCAGTACATGGAGTGGCCCAGCCAATCTCCAGACCTAAGTCCTATAGAAATTCTGTGAAGGGAGCTGAAGCTTGGAGTTGCTAAGCAGCAGCTAAGTAACCTAAAGAATTTGGAGAGTTTCTGTAAAGAGGAGCGGACCAAAATCCCTCATGAGATGTGTGCAAACCTGGTAACCAACTACAAGAAAGTGTTGTGCACACCAACAAGAGTTTCTCCCCCGATTACTAAGTGATGTTTTGCTTGGACATCAAATACTTATTTCACTCAATAACATCCAAATAAATGTATAACTTTTATGCAAAGTGTTTTTTTTTGGGGGGGGGGGGAGAGAGAGAGAGATCAAAATTATTTCCCTAACTGGATTACAGAAAATAAGCCAGTCAAAAATCACTCATGTTATGAATGTGTATTTATTCCTTCACCTCACCCCAAAAGTTTGAAGAAGACTTTCTCTCTGAGGGAAAGAATAATTTCAAATGCAAAACCGTTGCAACGGCATGAATATTGCCGTAACTTACGAGTGAAACGTAATACAGACTGGAGTTACAACACGAAACGGAAACACTGACATGATAAATAAACTGATTATCCTACTCCAGAGAAGAGAAAATACACAACTGACACTCAAAGTCTTTTAAAAATGTCATTAATTCAAAAAAAGGATACAAAAAAATTAAAACTGGAAAATTTAGTCAGCAAAATACATTTTATACAGCATGTTATGCAATACAGAAAATAAGTAACATAAAAAGCAACATTTAAAACAAATCACATCATATATCCACATTGTACAAACATGTTCAGCAAAGTGTGCTCTGTATATGTAGGGGTGTGTTTATGTTTACTTTGTATTCTGATACATGGCAGTGTATAAGCATATCCTGTTGTGATAAATGATGCTATGGTTGATGATGGAGCTGGGCTCAAGGCTCGTTGATCTGGCCCATGAAGAGGACGGTACCTGGAGACAGACGCAAGGAGAACTCGTCACGGTGCAGTGCTTTACAATCAAACATTTTTCAGCATTTTAAGGTGGAAATGGAAGAAAATCTGTACCTGTCGGGTTATGTCTGATGAGGAACGCAAAAGGTCTGTCAACTGTAACCCAGGGTGGGGAGGAACGGGCCAACAAAATAGCAGCTAAACAAAAGCAAAAAACAAAAAAACAAAAACAAAAAACCCACAAAACAGAACATTGTTAAAACATGGGAGAAACTTTAAGTTAAAGATGAGGCTTACTGAACAAATGCTCACTAGTGGCTGCTGCTGCTTTTGTTCCATCTTCATTCACGATTATTTTGGCTTTCTGGAGTGCCTTGGATACATACACAGGCTCCGAACCTGAGGAAACGACAATACGCAATCATCTTTGCTTTCTCTGTATGAACCAGACCTTCCACATGCAACATAGATTGCCTAAATATAAAAGTATGTTATAGTCCTTTGTAAGCTACACCACATGATGGCAATAGAGCATCCCCATCTGCTGGAAAGCTGATGGGGTACTTTCCTAGGGAAAATCCTACAAACTCTTGGCCAATTACACCACAGGGTGGCACTAGAGCTCTTCATCCCCATCTCTTCTCATTCCAAACTTTCAAGAAGATGATGAATGGCAAGACAAGAGGAGCAGTGATTCAGCATTTCACAGTCAACTACGATTCAAGCTCCTTACTGGCCATCAGTGACTCTCTGTAAACAGCCAACAATCCATTCATACTTCCAGGCTCTGCTCATATCTAAATAGACTGGATAAATACTGTGGCGGTGCAAGAGAACATGCGTCAGCGTCTGGTTTGCAGTGACTCTGCTTTCACTCACTGAGATGTCTGAAGTCAGCTTTGCCCTCACTGAAAATGTTCGTGATTCCCAGAGCTGAAAGTGGATCCTTCAAATCCACCTCTGCATCAGCCGTAAACCTGAGAACACAACGTAACAGACAATGTCACCATGTATCAAATTTGAAGGGACATTATATTTATGTGCGTTTGTGCCTTACTTTGGGATGAGCAGGCGGACTTTCTTCATGTGCATCAGTTTGGTCCAGCTCTGCACTGTGGCTGTGCTGATGTGGGGAATGACACGAGACAGAGGGGTGTCCTCTTCAGACGGGAGAACGATTAGCATGCTGATGGTGTTGCCATGATAAGGAAGCTCAATTACCTTGTATTTGAGCCCCTGGGGTGTGGAGGCTAGGCCTAGCAGAATACAAAAATCTGAAGTTAGAATGCTGCAAAACAGACTTCCATCCCCTCCACATTATCTTTCTACCAACCCTGCACCAGCCATCACCATTTTCGTAATAATGAAGTTTACCATGTACACAATGGTCAAATACAAATAAAATCTAAAAGACAAGTAAACACTAAAAGTACCGAACGCCACACACACACACACACATCTGTAATCGCCCTTTTAGCACAGCACACCATGATGACCCTCAAAACTTTCTCCTGGATCAATGAGTTTTAAGTTAAACTATCTGTAAGACAGTCACCATTAATTATCATTATTAACAGAAACATGAATTCTGCTCTCCCACAGAAAATTATAAATGCCAGTCGAAGCTCACCGTTTTATACTGAATGGTCCAGAAGGAAGAAAGTTAAGGTTTTCAAAATATTTTATGGGGGAATTAAGGAAATTAAGATCAACAAAAACATCAACCTATTATTTTACTTAATTACTGTTGCATGTATAACTTTGTATTACCTCACATTATGAGGCCTTCAGTATGGTGCTATAGTACTTGATGTTTATAGTTAAGTACTACAGCATATGTTTGTATGTACTTTGAGCTGCTGCTGTAATTTCCATTGTGGGCTCAATCCAGTACCCATCCATCAGCTTAAGGTTAATTCGAGGCAAAGACATTAATAAAACAGAACACATTCTGAAGTGTTTGATGTGTGACAAAAAAAAAGAAAAGAAAAAAGAAAAGAAAGAAAGAAAGAAAGAAAAAAGAATGACAAAACAGGTTTCATCCCATGGGGATTTTTCTCCAGTTCTTTCTTACTTTATTTTAACAAGCAAATTTGCCAAACTCCAGATTTTGCCAGGACTTTCCACTGAACAACTCTGAATTTGTGTGGGTAAATGTTTTTGTTTAACCACAATGGTAATCAGTGATGGTTATCACTTTCTATTTTGTCTGGAAGCAGAAAATCCCTGGCTTCCTGAGGACAAACATACTCTCCCAGAAAAGACCCGTGAAGAACACCAACTGTAAGAATACTGTGTTAAATTAGCTAATAAGGGGGTATAGCATAAGACATATGCATGGTACAGTTTTTGCAGCTTTCAGCATTTCACTCAATTCAAATATGTCATTAACATTGCTTAAAGTTTGAGACAGCACTTTATAGCTTTTAAGTATCACCTTTTTGTGCAAGTAGATACTCTTGAATGATGTACAAGAACAGCAAATGTGGAGCTGAATCAAAGCACATAACATAAGAGCAGTACTACACCAGAGGTATCAAGACTCCCTCCCATTTTCAGGCTGTATATGCTTATTACACCAACCTACCTATTACAAAGTCAGATTGCCAAGTAAGTGTAAATGCCATCATAGCCATAAAACATTACTGTACCAGAACCACTACATTCTAGTGTTCTCTTTAGGACCCACCTGCTAGCTTGAAGACAATAATCCAAGCAACAGACTATCAACACTAAACTCAAAACACTTTAGGACACTGAAGAAAGTTAGATATCTGTAACTTGCAGCTTAACACGGCCTTAGTTCAAGAGCGTCTGTCCACAGCACTCGCGGGCCACCACAACTCTGACAAGTCACCTAAATATAGACCTCTGACTGGTGTATCATTTCATTTCACACAGGACTAAATAATATCCTACAGAAGTGGCATGTCCAAGTCCTTAAAATACAAAACAAAAAAACCCAACTCAACACAAACTCGCATATGAACCATAAACTGGCAGTGACTGCAGCTGCATTATAATAAACCCGAAGTGCAATAATTTGGCAGTAGATGATGGCAGATGAGGTCTATTATCAATGAAGGCTGTACAAGGTAAAGTTCAGAGAAGCATCAGGTACTGAAAGAAAAGTGAACCAACCCAATGTTATGATGAAGTTATGCTTTTCATTATTTTCTGTGACAAATAACTGACTCTGATGCAGTGGTTTTCCTATTAAACAAGGTCAACAAGGTGTAATATAAGTAGGACATAGTATATAAAAATTGGAAAGGCAAACGCTCATGCTGCTCTAAATATGCCATTTCCCAGCTTTTTTTTCCCTATTCTTGACTGCATGATGCAAATGCGCCAGACTGGTCACTTAAAATACACCGTGCCGGCTGTGAGCACAGAAGCCCCACTCACCAGTGGGTGAGCTTTCTTCTTCCAATCACAAGAAGGCTTGCTAAAAAGGGCAGTGAGAAGAGGGACACCAGCTCGTTTCCAACAATGGATGAGCTGAGGAGCTGCACCAAGGTCCAGTATATGATAAATAGGAATTATTCTGAACTCTCAAATCATAAAACTACATTAGTAACATAGAACAAATATATGGTGCTGACAAAACTGAACTTCTGTAAACCCCACACCACAGTAATGTAACGGTTGATAAGCCAAGAGAGACTTTGTAGCACAAGCATTCATAGTAGCCAGTTCATTTTTACTAGTCTGTAGCCAATGTTGCAGAAGAGCTTTCTAATTATTGCGAAAATGTATCTAGAGGTTGCTTTGCAGTGGAAAGCAATATAGGCTGATAGTAATGTAGAATAATATGGCCTTTTTTTTAGTATCATGATTTATCTAAAACACTGACTGCTCTTTTAGACGCATTTAAATGCTTAGTCTCACATCACCACTCACCTATGTTAAAGATTGATAGCTGCGACATCATTGGAACTTTAATATCGATTCCATCGCCCCGGGTGAAGGTCCTTATCTTGGTGTTCTCAGGCTGGAAGCGAGACTTCCACAAGCCTTTGAAGTAGATGGAGTTGACAACGACCAGACGGGTCAGAGCAGGATCCAGCATGTCTGCTTTGATCAAGCTGGGGATGTGACCTGGATAAACATAGGAGCATTATTCCATCAGCAAGGTTTGATTTAAAAACCAACACGTCATGTCTTTTGTATTTATTTTGAGACAGAGAAGGTAAAACTGTATCAGCATGTAGGGGCAACCAATCAATACAGCAGAAAATTTAGTGCATTAACAAGTCAGACGTTTTAGAACAGTCCTGCAGTATTTTCAATGTGTTCATGCAGAAAAGGAAAACGATCTTGTAGGTGACAATAAGCCTTGTAGCCAAGTATACAAAAAGTCCAAAACATGGATGCAGAAGTCTCCCCTTCCTTAGGTAAAACCAGTCCTTCTGCACCCACTTTAGGGAAGGAATGCCTACACTCTGAGACTCAACTGCATTCAAAGATGGAAGTTTAGTTTCTGTATACAGCTATAATTGACAGCCACTGTTACCTTTGGTTTTATTGTTGACCCACTCATTAATTTCATCGGCTGCTGCATCAGGGCTGCTGAAGTCCAGGCTCCTGCTCTGACACTGGAAGTTCTCTTTGTTGGAAGTCACAAAAGCCTCCTGCATGGGGAAATCCTTCTGGCTGAACATAGCATTTGCGATCAGCACGATGTCCTGGTTGGCTTTGCCCGTCAAGTTCTTATGCAGCTTCTTCAACATCTTGTAAGGACCTGTGCAAACCAGGTAAACTTGTAACTGTTCCTCAACACCACCCAAGGTTTTTATACGTTAGGCTAAAAACTGTAGGACTCAGAAGACATCTATAGCCTGAAATAGTCCTTACCATTTTTCTTGTAACGGAGAGCATTAAGGATTTGCTTCCTCGTGTCCCCGTGGGCTCCAGATAACAGCATGCCAAGGATTGAAGCCACCCCATGAGGCGAGAGCACCACATTTTCCAGGGGCTTGGCATGAACTACTTGCTGAAACACCTGGATGCCGAGATCAGAGCCCCTTTCACCATAAGATGGTGCTTGGGACAGCACCCCCTTATGGCTGCACAAGGCCACCAATGCACAGAGGCACAATAAGGACATGTGCTTCATTTTGATACTTGCAACACCTACATAAACATTAGGAGAGGCAATTAGGATGACATTTATTTTACTTGAAGAAGTCACCTACCACTGCATGCATTTTTTAAACCACTTCCATAATAGATGGTTGTGACTCATGAATAAACACATATACCTTTACTCCCTCTTAAAGCAGCAAAATCATTCATCCAGTGTTGCAAGATCTGACTAACTCTTACTCACTGTGTCTAAACATCACAAGCTATCCCTAGCCAGAACACTTGAACTGCACCCTTCGTTCCTTTTAATTTGAGCTCAAAATAAGATTTAGGACCATTTTGGGGAAAATGCTTCAGCCTAAAACTGGCCACAAGAGCCAGACTCAATTCTCGGTGAGGACTTACTGAAGAGGTGCAGTATTTGCAGTGTGAACATAAATTAGGGCAAGTTGTATAGCTGCCACGTTTATTCACCAACTGGGGCGTGCTGTTAATAATAATAATAATAATATTGCTGAGAAAACACGGAAATGGATTTAACATGCAGTTTTCAAATGATCAACCAGAGTGCTTTTATAAAACATCGTGTTCAGAAGTTTGACGCACTCAGCCACAATATTCCGCAACTGTATCTGGTGAGGAAATCGCAGGAAGCGTGAACATTAACTTATTAATTTGTGCAATAGAGGTGACCCCCACCCGTCAAACATTTAAACAACTACCAGTCCAGTTTTAAAGTGCTTTAAGAAAAACAACAAAAACAATACAAAACAGGTCACGTGAACACAACTACAATTATGCAGAACGACAATTAACTTCCATTTGGTTCTTTGAAAAAAGAACAAAAACGACAAAATATTTTCCCGCTAGGATGCGGGCATGTTTTCTTATTTTATTTCTTTGAATTAGATGCAATGCTTGAAGTCCATTAAAATAGCTACGTGTGTTGACGCTTAAAAATAAAATTCCGTTAAAAAAAACAAAAACAACCCCCCCCACACACACACACACACACACACACAAAAACGCTATTCCTTACCTAACCCGAGGGGCTTCGATTAGACTTGTCCCGCAGGTGAAATTGCAGCTGGTATTAGTCCGCTTTTTCGCTGCCGTTCAAACGACAACTCAAGTAGTTAACCCCCAAAGTCCACGAAGAGAGCTCTTACTCTGTAGAAAGTTACACCTACTAGTGATTCCACCGCAGTTCCAAACAAGAATTTATCCTACTGTGAACCCCGCCTTCCAACCGAGCAGCCGACCATAAAACAGACATCCGTGTCTGTGTCAAACACGGATGTGCGTCCGCTACACCTTCAAAGTAAAGGTCAGAAAAAACCCTAAAGATTGTCGTTTTTAAACTCTCATAATTTAAAATGAGATGTATCCTCATAATTTAGCAAAGTTGTAGCTCACATTTCTCCGATAAGCAAAAGGAGATTAGATAATGATTACCTTCATCAAGCTACTTCCGGTGATGGCTTGGCCATCCAACTTGACACATCAGGAAGTGTGGTAATGTTTAAAAGCAGTATGAAACGTGCAAAAATAGTGATGTTTTGTCATATGAAATGGAGAATTATGGAGAGCCTACACTTTATCCTGATGAATATCAACATCATCAAAAACCGTCAATTACTACGTAGACCCTTTCAAAGTGTCCCTAAATATTTCTAAGACTAACTATTGCTTAGTCTTTTCCAGTTATATTTATCCAAACTACATTTCACAGAGAATTTGGAAAATATATGCCCATACGAGAATTTTTTTTTTTCTTTCTTTCTGATGGGTGTATGCAGCTGGAAAGTGTCTCACACACACTTAAACACACCTGAGAAGAGGCTGAGTTTCAATTACATCCCTGCTACTGCCAAAGTGAGGATTAGGAGTAGGTTACTGAAGGTTTGAATTACAGGGGATTAAGGGGGAGTGTGTGAGTAATTACTGCTAAAGACATCATAAATGTTTACCTCGACACACTGGACAGTGATCTGTCACATAACCTTATAATTCACTTGTATATTTTTTAGGTTGAACCTTGGGTTTAATAAGTTCCTTTCCCAGCCTCGAGTAAATAACTAGATCAAGGCTGTAAAAATACAACATGGGACACCCACAGTGGGGCTGCGTTCTGAGCTACAGCTTTTGCTGAGTGTGTGTTTGGAATGGGGAGGGTCCTCCATGTCCAGATGCAGAGATGGGACTGTTATCATTGTTAGGCAAAGTGGGTCAGTTTGTCTGAGTTGGGAGAATTCTGAGAAGGTCAGTGAACCCACAGCTGTGCACTACAATTGTGTCTTCCTACGTCTCTCCTCTTACTCATTTTTAAGCCAAACCCATCTACTTCAAAGGCAAAAAAACAAAACAAAAAAAAAAACAACATACCGTAAGAACACTGCCACCCAACCCCATTGTGCAACTTGAAGCCTGAGATGTTTCCAGTGCACCTCTCTCTGGGCCAAACTAGAGATGATAATCACGCTTCTCCTGCTGGGTTTTAAACACACTCTTATCAAACACAACTAAACTTTTGTTGAACAAAACCAGATGTGTGCATGTTTGTGGAACACAAAGACATGAAGTGGAGCCATTTCTCATCAAATTCCCAGTTAAAAAGGTTTTGCAGGTTCATTGCTGCACGTTTAAACAGGACTCTCATTCTTCTGTTGAAGTGAAAGGTCGATAACCTTGGTTTTGAAAGCTTGATTAATGTTTTAAAGGCTTCTGGGGAAGCTGAAGTTTCTCAGTGCCAAAAGCATTTTGTTCAGATTTAGCAAGTGCTGTCTCCAAAAGCAAACAGCTTTTCCACACGAAAATTGATTAACTACAGCAATTATCCAGGCTACCGATGACTAAACCTAATAAATCAATTATATGCCTAACAGAGTTAAACCTGACATTATAAACTCACTAAGAAAAACTGTTCTAATTCTGCAAGATTACATTTTTGAAACAAAGTACCCACAAATACAAGAAATAATTTTTTTAAAAAAAGAAAAGAAAACTTTATTTATGAGCTCAAAACCTGAACTTGGACCTAAAGATTCTTGTGCAAAATAGAATTTCAGATCAACCAGAAATTTGGCAGGAAGCTAAGCACTCTTCTCCCACTCTCAGTGACCTGAAAGTATTACGCTTCAGTTGCAAAGCCACTGCTGGCTTATTTAGCTCTCAGTCATTGCTTCAGCCACTGCTGCAGAAGTAAGGAGATGTGGTCACGGGCCAGGGTCAGCTGTGGGGGATCGTCACTCCTGGCTGGGTACATGTTGGCGCAGTGAGAGGTTCCTGGATCGGGGAAAGAAAAAACAGTGGATAAGGCATGCAAGAGAGACAAAAAAGAAAAAAAATATAGATGGAAACAAGACTTCCAAGCACAATTAACCAGCAAATAAAATTGGAGTTGAACAAGTAAAGCATTGTTCTACTCTGATTTAGCCGTTTGGCTTATGTAATGTAAAGCAACCACAAACATAGTTCAGTCTCAGTGTGGACTTGTGTTTTAAAAAAAAAAAAAAAAAAAAAAAAAAAAAAAAAAAAAAAAAAAAAAAATATCAGTGCAATCTGATGTACAGTTTGTAAGGTGTTTACTTAAAGGGGAGCTCACTTCCAGCTTCACTGTTATATTGTTAAACTCTGTTTCCATGATTCACAGTTTAAAGAAATCTTTATCTTATGTGGGGCCTCCACTTCTACAAGCCTGCTGTTCCTTTGAGCCAAACTCTGACTGGCTGTCCCTCACAAACAGAAGATCTAAACAGCAGGTGGTTGTGGCTTCTGTGTTCACAGCCAGAGATGTATACCTGAGATGACCATATCCAGGACCACCGCTCTCACAGACATCATTTAAACAAAAAAATAAATAAATAAATAAATAAATAAATAAAAAAAAAAAAAAAAAAAAAAAAAAAAACAAAAAAGGACAATAGGGATGTTTAGAGCAGTGTGCAGCCCGACCTTTTGGTTAACAGGGATTATTTGGACATATGCTGATCTCATGATTTGAAACAGACATTCTCCCCACAAATGTGTATCCAGAGTGTAAAACAAACTTAACATAAAAATTCATTATGCATCATTTTTGTTCACCTTTGATGAAAATCGCAGGTAGGTCAGCTGAGATGTCCTGAGTGACCCCCAAGGCATGCCAGGGGTCAATGGAGCCATTGGGGAACACAATTCTGCTTGAGCGGATGTCATAAGCACCGTAATACTCATTGGTCTGTGTGACAGCCTCCGCCACCTGCTCAGCACTGATGTTGTAAAAGTTTGTACACTGTTTCAGAAAATATCTGGATGGGAAGAAAAAGAAAAAAACCCCAATAAGAATGACAACTGAATATGCAATTAAATGTGTGAGCTTTACTGGCCATGTTTGGTGTACTCACACAAGAGGGAAGCCAGCGAACGGCTGGTTGGGTGAATCAGTGCTCTGGTAGAATCCAAATTCAGCACAGGTCTGGTAGACCCACTGTCTCCCTGTCAAGAAATACACAAAAATCTACCCATGAATAGCATGTTCATTTCCTTGTTAGCATTATACACATTATGTTATTAGAGCCAGCATTTCTAATAATTATCTTAAAATCACCTTGATAAAAAAAAAAAAAAAAAAAAAAAAAAAAAAAAGTATTCATTTTCAGTTATTCAGCTATAATAAATACCGAAAACAACTTGACTGGAGCCCCAAGACAAAGAGGTGGGCAGGGAAGTTTATGCAAGCGCATCCCAAAGACTTTTCAAAGAGACCACATCCTGTTCCTGTGACCCTCCACCCCACCCCTCCCACTGATGAAGTCTGAGCTGACAACAGAAACATGCGACCCTGGACAAAAATGCTATTTTTACTACAAAGTTATACATACATATATATATATATATATATACATACACACACACACACACACACACACACACACACACACACACACATACATATCCAACATCATGTGTGCATTTCTTCTTCCATATTATGTGCAGTATAAACCACAGGTGTTAAAGGGGATGCAGTGGTGCCAGATTCACTTCCCTGTTTTTAAATACATCTCCAGTGTGTCTTTAGACCGACAAATGGAATAGATTAACTCAATATTTCTTTTCTCTGCACACAGTCTCTGAACGAGCTATTGTGGTTTGCAGCCAGTTGTGATTCAGCACAGGTAAAAGCACCACCTCCAAGTAGAAAAGAACTGAGCTCCTGAATTCAGACCTAGCAGCTCACTTGTGTTCCGTTTGCTTTGGCATATAAACCTACAAAAACAGAAAGCGTGACGGCATACATAGCCACGGCAAAAGGAATGACTCGTATGACACTTTTGGCTGGAACTGGAAAGATATTCTGGGGCACATGTCGGGCTTAATTTAACTTTTTAAAAAGTGGATACAATATAGGAACTTTAAACCCTCGTGAAAACTTCGTTTAGAAAAAGCAGCCTTATTTTGGGATGTTATGCCAGGATTTATTTAGTAGTAAAGTTAAGCAATACTCCTGAATTAGCTTTTTTCCTTTTATTTTGGTTGTTCAAATCCTTCCATCAGCATAGTAACCACATGCCAGAACAAGCCTGTGACTGTTCTATTCCATTTCCTAAGGCTACTGCAGTGCTCCTGAATTATTGTTGGATGACAGTGGAAAGTCACGATGAGACATGACAGTTTCCCTTAAGTGCAACAACAAAAATAAACTACTCTACTAACAAAACAAAAGACAGCCTAAAATTGCAAGGTACAGAAATATCTGTTTCATAAGGACCACAAGCTAAAGCTAAATAAAAATGAGCAAACCAAATACCACTTCCAAGGAAGACGCGTCCACACCCACCTGCTATTGGAGCTGGTCCATCCCAGGATGTGTTAGTCATGTCGCTGACGTATTTGCTGAAGCTAGTGTCCAGGCATTTCATAGAGGTGGTCTCCATCATGAGACGGGCCACAGCTGCGTATCTGGCGTAAGGGTCTCCCAGTGAGCTGTCAGTCATCACACTACACAGCACCTTGATGGTGATGTTGGTACCAGTAACACCCTTTAATGACATATCACAGCACACCACAAGGAAAAGAAGATGGTTAGGATGACATAGAAACACTGTTTTCTCAACATTGATGGCAAGATGTGCAGTTATATTATTTTAATTTTTCAGAGCGGCTACTTTGGATTATTATACCCTTGACCAAAGTTTCAAATAAATCAGTGTTTGCACAAATACAGGGAGGGACGGTGGCGCTGTTGTTAGGACTATCACCATACCGCACCACTCAAGGCCACACACCTGACCAGGGTGTACCCCACCGCCTGCTGTGTGACAGCTAAGATAGGCTCCAACCCCTGGATTATTTAAGTGGAAGAAAATAGATGTGGAAATAATCTCTGAGCCATAACTTTAGGCTTTAGTTTGTCATATAAAGCCAAGAGTGAGGGTGAAAAAAAAAACAAAAAACAGAGTCACAGAGAGAGAATACCCTAATATGGTCACAACTAGCTGCAAGACCAGATTTAAGCTCCTACAATACAATACAGAGTGTATAAGTGGATGTGAATAGGAAATCCTTAACCCCCATCCTAAAAGGTGGTCCCAACAGAAAGTGGCAGTTTTTCCAGTGGTTAAGTAGATGAAGTTTGGTCAGCATTTGTCAAACACTAAAACGCATGCTGGTATGGCACAACACTTGAGCGAGAAGTTGTGTTTGGAAAAGCAAACACATTTAACCCCCCTCCCATCCCACACACCCCCAAAAACAAAACACATGATCAAGGTTGAATTAGAAATTATTTTGACTTTGACATTACCAGAAGGTCCAAAACAGCTCTTGAAAGGACCTTGCGGTGTGATGGCCTTTTAAATATTTTGTACAACCTCAAAAAACATAACATGAATATTTATTCATTTCATATGTGGACAAGGGCAGGGTATTTTAGAGTTCCCAGATGGTGACACTGAGATGAGGCCAACTGGCAAGAAATCCATCCTGTGAATCAGTTCCTGTAATACACACTAATCAACAAAGGCTCTTGTTGCTAATGCGCTCCACCTTTAAAAAGGACAAATATTATCTTCACCCAATTGTTGTGATATTGCAATCTTAGACAAAGTAGTGGACCAAAAAAAAATAAAAAAATTTAATTGTGAGGTGATAGTACAAAGAATACCTAGGCACACAGGCCAGCAGCATGAAGTGAGAAAGAGTTCGCCCCCAGGCATCTTCTAACAACATGCAAGAATGTCTTCACAGAGCACTCTGGGATTTAAGGCGGTGAGAGACTCACTAGCAGCTTGACAAAAGAAGAAAGCTGAAAGTTAACTAAACCTTTCATCTTATGCAAATGAGAGTTAACTCTTGGCAGTTGTGTAGTGTTTCGCATATAAAAATTAAGCCGCAGAATAAGCCAGTAAGTTTATGTTTTACAGTCTGGATACACATCTGTGGAGGAAAATATCTGTGTTGCATTTTCAGTGGCCTGTTCTCTTTGGACAAACACGCATAATATATTCATGTCTTTGTCCTCACAAGTCTAGCCGTGTACAATTAGTGGACATCGTTGATGCAGTTTCTGTCACGTGTGGCGACCTGCTCCATGTATGCCCATTATGATCAGCACAAACACTGTGGCTTTTGAGTGGTTGCTGTCCAGCACTCTGGGTCCACATATACACCCGTCTAAAATTACACTGGCAATTTTGAGTGCCTGAGGGTATTAACATTATCAAGTAAAGCTACATCAAAAGCTCTACCAGAACCTGGATGGTGTCTTTATAGCAGTCAAAAGTCAAATTTGGAATACCCTACAGTTTTTGAACTCAGCAGCTACCATCTTAGCTAAAAAGGAAAAAGGAAGGGCTCAAATGATATTGAGCCAAACGAGGAGGACACATCTTCAGCACTCATGGTAAAGCAAGTATCAGGAGGCAGTCCTGTTCCCCACAGACATGTGCTGATGAGTGTTTAATTCGAGACAGCACTACTCTGGTAAATGGCACATTCAGTGTGCCTCAATGCTTCCATTAGAGCGCTTTTTGACAGAGTGAGGCTGCAGGAGCAAACAGGTGGCAGTGATCAGAGTGGTGCTTACGTGAAAAAATGAACACCTAAGTGACCTGTGATTACCATCCCCTATTCTATGTAAGAAAAAAGAAAAAACAGAAAAGGAAAACAAACTATTTGTACTTGCGCTACAAGCTGTACCGTTACATAAGGTCCTTCTGCATTTTATACAGCACCCTATTGACAACCTTAAGCATAAAACCACTGCTGTGACTCTACTGCTTGAGTTACACCTCACCCCGAGTTCTTACCCAAATTCCTCAGCGGTACCCAAAACCTGCTAGTTTTCTCTGCCCTTTGTGTCAGAGAAGGCAGCTGTGGGCTGTGCCTGTCTGCTAGCACTGTGGACTATGTGGCCCGACGCTCCCTTCAGTTCTTTTATAAGCGTCTCTTTAGCTTGGGGCGACAGGAAACCAGAGAGACCAAAGGCTCTTTTGTTACTTTTTCCACATCAGCTTATTGGTAACCGGACTCACGTCTCCTCCAGGCACCAGGGGGACAGAGAGGGGATGGGGAGTCACTTTTTTTTTTTTTTTTTTTTTTTTTTAAAGAAAAGTGAGGAAAAGGTGAAAAGTACAGTAACCAAAGTAACTGACAAAAATCATGCACAATGGGACTTCTACTAAAAGGCTGTACATGTTTACTGCTGTACCACAACAGAATGCTGATCACACACACTTGCATGGATTTGTATCCTGTTCCTGAAATCTTACAGAAAAGACAAGAAGTTGCTGAGGAAAGTTCAGACCGTGCTGAAGAATAAAAGTGCCAAAAAGCACCAAATATTGACTTTGAAGCTGATTAGCACTGGGAAAACTGTGTTTTATATACTGTATTTTTGCACATTGGACCCATTTCCCTAGCAAAATATAAAGATACAGGGGTGGCTTAAGATTCTTGCGCATTACTGTGCATTTATCATGACCATGGGCTTCATCTTATGCTAGAAATATTTCCACTAAAAAACAAGCAAATCTCAGATAAAAAGCACCAGCACCAAACACCACCGTACTGGCTTCTTTCATTTAAAAACAAGTCAAACCCTCCCACCATCCACTGTTATCTACTCTGTTGGCCTCCACTTTGCAGAGCAACAAGCCAGGCCCCACTTCTTATATAAACACACAGACACAGTAAGCAAGCAACAGGTCCCCGACGCAACCTTGGAAAAATTCTTCCGAGGCAACATCTCTGGGCCTCTCGCTGTTAGACAATGCAGGGTTTATCATGTTTCAGCACACTGCCCGGTTCCCTGTTACACCCCTGACTCATAGTGGTCTTGCATTCAACTCAGGCCCTGATAGCTACAAAGCCTGTTCAGTGCTTAGTCAGTACACATAAATCATGTCTTAATTAAAAAATTCTTTCCATATCAGATGTCTTTTCACATCAAACGGTATCAAAAATACGTGGTTGGGCACATTTTGTAGAGCAGCTACACCCAAACACTACGCAAGCCGTTTGTACTTACTGAACAACAGCTACAGATATGCATCTGTGCCTGTCCTGCAGAGTCAACTGCAGGCATGTTGGTGTAAATCTTTATGCATGTGTTCTGTCCATCATTTACCGACCTCATCCTTAAAGGGAGAGCCTCCTCTTAACTGGACCTATGTGGATCTATGACAATGAGAAAGCTCAGAGAAAATGGGCAGTAGGGGATAAATGCTGTGCCCTCTGCAAAATAATATCAAATTTTCCTGTAAACAAGTGTTTTCGTTCTGTACAACTTCTAACATATTAGATGGTTATCATTTTTGGACTGAGGATATCAAGAAGCACTCCAGAAGCCACATGTCTGGCTCTTTCCCCCAATACAGTTTGGCTTTCCCCTCACCTCAAACCCCCTGTTGTCTTCATTGTACTGGACCACATTCATGAAGTTGCCAGCCAGCGTTTCCAGGAAATAGGCAGAGTCCATGTCTGTCTGGATCTGTAGTTTGGAGCACAAACTGGAGGAGAAGAAACATGGGAATAGGGAAGGATATGAAGAAATTAGAAAAACCAGAGGAAAAAAAGAAATAAAGGGAGGACAATAGTAAAGTGCTAGCCAACAGCATGTGTTTGGGTGTTACTTTCTATAATATGCAGCTAGAAGTAAATCCAAAGAACTGACTTCCCTTTTAATCAAGTATTCATGTATTCAAAGTCAATCCATGCAAATGATTAGGGCCGTCTGTCAAGCTGACAGTAATCACGGCAGTGATTGTACCTTACTGAGGTGCGTTTGTGGATGTACGTAGTTAAGTGTTCACTTTTCATTTTATTGGACTCAACTCCCTTGTGTGTGCAGTGAACCAAAACTTCCTCCATGCTCAAGCTGTGACGCAAGCGCTGCTTTGCCTGATATTTTGCGGTTTTAAAGCTGGAAGCCTCCAAACCACCCCTGTGACCTCTGCCTGCAATGAGGACATGTCTGCATGAAGCAGAAATAAAAAGATGGGCAGGTTCGCAAGTCCCCATGACAGCACAAGTTCTGCAAAACTGCCCACGCCATTGAAGACGCCATTCAACACTGCTTATTTATCATGCTGACAGTCACTATAAAAACCTCAAATACAGGCTATAAAATAACATCAGAGGCTGCACACATGGCACGGGTAAGAATGACTTCATGTTTGTAACTGAGAATAATGGAAGTGAATGAAAAGAAAATAATGTAATAAGAGGGCTGAGAAAATAACCCAATAAAAGTAAATGCCGAGGCGTTTTTGTTTACTTACTCTTTTTAAGTAATGTTAAGCCTTGAAATCTTAGACAGCCACAGTAATACCAATAAACCCAATGATAAAGTGATGTAAGGAAATACAGTGAGACATTTCTGTGCGTAACCACACAGAAACCCTCCAGCGGCCCAGCTTCATCCAGAAAACTGAGGCAATACTTCTGGAGCTGTTGACTCTGACCCAAGATGACCCTTGTTGCGCACGCACGCACACACACACACTTTGGAAGAATCATCTGGTTCTCAATGTGAATAAGATCAGACTAGAGAAGTAAGGGGATGTCAGCTTTGCTGTGGTCTGCCAGACTGATCAGGAAGGCTTACTCTGTAATTGGCTGCAAACTGGACACTCCGTTTATATAACATGCCTCAAGTTAAGGGCTCCTCTGGTCACGGCAAATAACAAAACAGAAGGATGGTAAATGGCCTGTATTTATATAGTGCCTTACTAGTCCCTAAGGACCCCAAAGCGCTTTACATATCCAGTCACACCCATTCACACACACATTCACACACTGGTGATGGCAAGCTACATTGTAGCCACAGCCACCCTGGGGCGCACTGACAGAGGCGAGGCTGCCGGACACTGGCGCCACCGGGCCCTCTGACCACCACCAGTAGGCAACGGGTGAAGTGTCTTGCCCAAGGACACAATGACCGAGACTGTCCAAGCCAGGGCTCGAACCGGCAACCTTCCGATTACAAGACGAACTCCCAACTCTTGAGCCACGATCACTTCCAGAGAGCAAATGTAACCTACTTGAAGTCTTTGGTGATGTTTTCATAGGTTCTGGGGTCTTTCAGGCGTTCGACGAGGTCATCCGAAGCCTTTTTCACTAGCAATGGGCACTCTGTGTTCTCTGAGGCCAGCGAACGCCAAACAACCTCCAAGTATTCTGGGGAAAAAAAATAAAAATAAAAAATAAAAAGAGAGAAAAAGAAAAAAAGGCAGAGGGTGCATGGACACTTAAACCTGGGCTGCTATAAAAAGACCACAATAATACACACACACAAAAAAGAAAAAAAGCTCTTGGTTAAACACACAGGACCATTTTAGAGGCACCAATTTATCTTCAAAACAGCGTGTGAACCCAGTTCCATTTAAATGTTTGAGAGTGTTTATTTGGGTTTCAGTGAGGTTGAAAGTGAAATGATGAGTGAATTTCACAGCTTATGAAAAGTCTAAAAGCTCAGAGGAGAAACTCCACATTACACAATCCAGGAATTTTCTCCCCCCCTTTTTAAGTGAAAGCCAACCTCTTACTGGTAGTTTCTAACTTACTGCTGTGCTGTGCTGGAAATGATAACCACGAACTTACTGCAGGACAAAAGAGATGGCTGATGCAAGTACACCATTGGTCCCAGGTGTTTTGTCTCTCACATGTCCCTAAATCCAAAAGGAATGTCTAATGAATGTGTGCGATAGCATCTTAAAGACAGCACATGTGTGGGTGGAAGAGCCTAAATCCATGTTCAAAAGCTCCTCTGACCTCGATTCCAGCCTGCAGCCTTGCGGAGAAAAACAAAGGAGACGGCCAAATACAACACAGACACAGATAGAGAATGAGCTCTCATCTCTGATGTGTCTGAGCCTTTTAGTTCCGAGACACTGACCGAAGCTAGAAAATTTGTCGAGTGGTTCGATTTGATGCTTCGTGTGTTTGGTGAGGGTGTTGATACTGCAGTGTGTTTTTAGTGTGTCATACATTATATGAAACTGAATGTAATACTGAGAAGCACAACAAACAACACTTTAGCGTATCCTTAATGTGGTAATCCCACTTTGTTTCCTGAATGCATATACATGTTCAAATCCTAGATTGTTTTAAATGGAGTTCGGCACATTCTAAAATCAGGACTAGACAACATTATTTAGGGCTTTGTTACACTGTTTGGGCTTTTTACATCATGTCTCTTCTTACCTGGAAAATTGACTGTGGCATAAACAGGTGCACTGGTGGCCACAGAGGCATGGACCAGGTGGGGGTATTTGAGCCTGAACCAAGCAGCCAGAGAGCCTGGGTAGGACCCACCGAACGCCACCCACTTCCTGTCAGTCAGCCCTCGGGCCTCGGCAATCATGGTGCGAAAGTGTGCTAGGTCAGCCAGCGCCTGACGACTGCTGAGGAAACGCAGGTTGTCTGTGCTGAGGTCCCTAAAAGAAAAGAGTAAGCATTCAGTATCAAACCACATTGTTCTATCTAGCGACTGGGCTACGGGCACACTGCAGTGCTGCCATCTAGTGGTGCTGATAAAACCAGCTGAGAAAATTCAGCTGGTGGTTTCAATGTAAATTTGTTCTGATCCTACAGTGTGCACAACCAGAGTTGGGGAAAACCTGCAAAGAGCTGTGCAAAGTGATTTAGCCATACTTAAGAGCACCTTGCTCTGGCAGAAACTTCCTGTGTAAAGATTCAAACTGAAGTTAACCACTTGAAAGGCACACAGCTCACTGGTGCATAAACAAAGGAAGCCTGACATTTTTAATACCAGTTTTTGCACCCACAACATTATTTTTTTATTTTGGTATAACATATTTGGTGTGCAGTACTGCTTCACTTCTGCATTTGATCATTTTTGTTCATGCTGAGCTGAAATTTAAGGAAGTCAGTTATTTTACTCAGCTACAGTTCACACATGTCCCTTAACCTTATCACATGCGGGTAATCGTGGAGTTCCTGTTCTAAAAATAGGCCGGCTTTAACTCACACTAAACATGGGATTTGAGAGCCACTCATTTCTGCTACATGATTGAGTTGTTAGAGTCATTTGTCACAGGAAAACTAAAAAAAGATGATATAGTGAAAATGATCAAAATATTCTGTGTGTACGGCCATCTTTGTGAATTTTGAACCACGAGTCACAGCCCTTCTGTCTGAGGGTTAAGACTTGGTTTTAGCGTTCAAGTTAGAATTAGGTTTCGGTTATGGTAAGGGTTTGCAGACGGTTAAACTTGAGAGCAAGAATATCAGGAATGCATTCATGGCAATAAATGTTTTCATAGCTTTGTTAAACCTGCTGAACCTGAAGCAGTGCAAACGTGTGTGTTACCCTCTGCACAGGGTGAAGCTGAGGGTTGGATACTGAGTTGTCAAGACAGATGACCACACAGACATAGAGATTTCTCTCATAAACAGAACATAAAGAGAGGGATAAACATACACTGTAGGGTGACTCTTTCCATAGAAGCGATGCTCCAGCATCAAGCAAAGTGCTCCCAGTTTCTCAGCGTAGGTGAGCCAAGTGCCATCCTTCATCCATGCTGGATTTGCTGGGCCCTCTCCCCCTATCATCAGAAACACCGGCCCACCAGGCCTGTAGAAGGCTTCATTTATAAAGTACCTCTGAGAGGGAACAACAAAGTGAGAGACATTCAGAAAGTAAAAAAAATAAACACATCAGTGGGGTTGCAGTAAAATGAGCCAAAAAGGCTTTATCTTTCGTGACAGATGCATGCATTATGACACATTTGTCCAACTGCACAAGATTAGACCACACAGTTAAATCAAACAAACGTCCATATAAACCAACATGTAGACCTGCCTGCTTCCACACTCTTGTGTCAGCGCCGTTGAAGTGATCCAATTTCTGTGGGAACCATTGCTCCTCAAACGGAGATCCCTGCTTGGTGTCCTGTGCTTCTTTAAACCTCCTGAAAATGGAGTAGCGACCCTCTCCAACAACACAGAGAGACAGAAACACGGCTACCTGACAAAGGAGCACCACGAACGTGGGAAAAGCCATAGTGCTAATAAAGAAGGAAATAGTGAAGGGCATGTGATATAGTGCAGAGAAGTCATATGACAAGTTGTGCTACTTTAGAAAACTCCCAGAAAATAGGAAATACCAGCATTCATCTTAAAATCGCACACAGCGCCTGTGTATTTACAAACTTCGCATATAATTGAAAACCTTATTTATTTAAGCCTTAAATATATTTTTAAATTGTTTGGGTTTTGTTTTCATATGTTTTGCCACCTATAATGCACAGAACGGTGTGTAAAGGACACAAACTCTGTCAAATTTTTGGTCACTGTAACACTGTGAAATTGACGTCAATAATTATGCGTCTACAGTGTGGCGCATGCTTATAGCTATCAATAAATAGTGAAATAGCGCAGTTTCTCGTGTCTTTGACCATGGAATTTCGCGTATCTGTTTCCTGTTTTACGGGACCTGAAGTACTCACAAACGACCACGACAGCCCGCCGCCAGTAGAGGCGGTAACGTGAAACCAGGACAGATTTTCTGTAGCGAAGAAGGTGCTCTCCTGCTTTCTGAACATTTCCGTTTGCTAACCAACAGTTCACAGAGCCACCACCATGGAGGAGGCAAAAAACAAAGAGAATAAGCAGCTCGAAAAGACTGATGAGAAGGACAAGGACAAGGAGAAGGCCCAGCAACCCTCGGGGAAGGATAAAGAGAAGAAAGAGGAGCAAGAATTGGTACATTTTGGCCTTTTGCTCATTCATTGAAATGTAATCGAGCCAGACGTGTTAATTTGCCTTAGTCACTGTCGCTTTGACAACATGGTCGAGCAGGCCAAAAGTTAGTGGGATTTAAGATAGTCTACCGAGCTTCAATTTACTGGACTGCAATTAATAAGCATATGAAATGTCACCAGTCTGACTTATTAGTACGTTGTGGGCCTTTAAAATGCTGCTAATAACCTCCGTTAGGTAATTTTAGCCTAGCCTACATCAGCCGGTATGCTAGCGTTAGCTTGCTACTTGTTATGTCCGCTGTCTTTGCTGGCATTAATGTAGCTCTGCTAGCATGTTCGGCTAGTACTGGAAGACGTACTGTATGACACAGCAGCTAACGTGAAGTCACAGAAACTCACGCAGCAAAATCCCATCTATTCTGCAATATCATATCTGAGAACTAATTAGATTGACTTTACATTTTACAGTTAGTGGAAAGCTAAGTGAAATCCAGTGCAAACGTGGACAGGCGAATTCTTATTCCGAATATTCAGCATCTTTATTTAGATAAGTTTGTGCAAACAAACAGAATTTGACTCTACTTAAATTTGCTTTCTTCATAGTTATAATGTACATACTACATGCTATTGGGTTTAACAAAAGTGTACAAATTAAAAATGCTGAAAAAATATATATAACTCGCAATTAAAGCATAGTATTATTAGTAAACCATATGTTACAGTAGCTTTAAAAGGCATACATTCATTGTTAGACAAATTCAGTAGACACATAATCATTATTATAAAGTAGAAAACCACATTCCTGTTCATATTTAAGCAATGCCTGGTGGTATGTAAATAGTAATACATACCTGCGCCACTGATGGGCTTGAATATTTATAAGATTTTATTAAGATTTAACAGAAAGAAATGTCATCTTGAGTTCTGCTTGGAAATCTGAATACAGGACTTTGAATTCAAGTATCTTGAATTCAGTGGAAGAAATCCCAACATTTTGGGATTTCCGAACTGAATGATTGAGCTTGCACCAAAACAAGCGGTTTATATAATACTCACTGACTGGCAACAGTTGACACTTATTAAGCAAATGTATTGTGTTGATATGCAACATCGGCAGTATTGAGAGGTCTTAAGGAGTCATGTTTTTTATTTTTACGGATTTGATTTATGACATTCTTATGTTGTCCTCATATTATTTCAGTCAGAAGAAGACAAGCAATTACAAGAGGATTTGGAGATGATGGTGGAGAGACTGAGTGTGAGTATTCACATTTCTCCAACTTCTTTGTGTGTTGAGGTATGAAACAAATTCCTACAAAGTAAAAATATTTTTGGGTTGTTGTTTTTTTTTTCACATTTGCAGGAGGAAAACACAGCACTGTATCGTCCTGCATTAGAAGAACTGCGCAGACAGATTCGTTCCTCAACCACCTCCATGACCTCAGTACCTAAACCCCTGAAATTCCTGCGCCCACACTATGGCAAGCTCAAAGAAATCTATGAGGGCATGGCCCCTGGAGAGAACAAGGTGAGACTCTTGGCCAGAAAATGGACTGAATTTAGTATGAATAGATTCCCAAGAGAGTGTGTGTGTGTGTATGTATTTATACTTTTATTTATATATATATATATATATATATATATATATAAATAAATGTGATGTGAGAGGAAGAAGGTTGACGCATTGCACGAGACCATTAAGAATTTTTAATGATATGTATGACAGTCCCCAAGGGGCAATTAAGATGCCTCCAATTTTGCAGTTGGTCTAATGTCCGTCACTAGTCACCAGGTCTCTCAATTCCCGTTGCAGTGCCACCTCCAAGATCTTATCCATATTGCATTCAGTAAACACAGTCTGAGTACTCACAGCCCTGCCGATCATGTCCGCCAGCCTTATGGGATTTTGAACAGCTGTAGCCGGTTCTTGTTCTTTGATAAGCCAGGTCCAAGCCAGCTCCAATCACACAGAACTTCCGAATTGGTAGATGTCGTTCAATGTCCTCCATCGAGAGTGTCACCAGACACACGACGCAACGTCCATCGAGTATCCGGCAGTAAATGTCTCCGCAGGACAATCGGGCTCTCCCAAGCCCCGGCTTCTCGGCAAGACTATACAAAAGACATGAGAAGCCAAGCAGGAAAGACAAGGGAGAGAGAGTGAGAAGGAGAAAAAGCAACGGCCTCCGTCAAGAGCCAAGAAAGAAAGGTGGTGGAGTGGTTAGCATGAGGGTTACAAGTTCAGCCTCCGCTGGGGCTTTTTGGATGACCTTTACTTGTTCTCACTGTACCTGTGTGGGTTTCCTCCGTGTTGTCCAGCTTCCTCCCACAGTTCAAAGACATGCATGACGGGTTATTTGGCCATGAATGTGAGGTAGACAAAGTACTTGGAAGTGTATAGAAATTAGGGCTGAACGATTATGGAAAATAATCTAATTGCGATTTTTTGCCCCAATATTGCGATTGCGATGCGATATGCGATTATTTTTTAAGGTCTTTGTCTTCTGTATTATTAAACAAAGACAAGCAATACATCATATAGTATGGCCAATACTATATTACATTAATTTTAAACTGTTCTTTCCTGGAAGACAGACCTCTGTTATGATGACATGAGGTGATGCATGAATTGATGACTGACATTTTTATTTAACTTCTTCAATCACAACAGTATATTTGAACATACACAATAGTTTGTTTTTAGCTTACAAACATCTGAGCATAAAGTGCTGACAAGGAACCCTGGTGTAAACATTAAAATGAAAGTCAGTACAATGTGCAGATTGCAGAAATATACATAAAAAAAATCAGTGGCTTTACCACACTCAGTTTTTCGACATCTGTGAACTACTAGACAGTCATTCAATTAAAAAATAATATTAAATAAATAAAACTAATAAATAAAAAATACACACATCTTACTGATCTCTGCAGTCAGTAACATTACACATAAAGTGCAAACATAATAGCAATTGTATAAACACACACACAAACACGCCTTTAAAGTTTAAAGGCGTGAAATTGGACGGTCTAGCCTTCTGATTAGCTAATCAGAAGGCTAGTTCTGATTAGCGTCACCGCTGTCTCGGTGGAGTTTAATAAACTTGGCCATCTGCTTCTTGCTATCTAAAATATAACCAGACACTGGCGTAAATTCTCGACTGTCTCATACTTCTGTTTAATAAGTTTTCTGTTTGACGTTTAGTCAGCTGTGTGAAAACCAAGGAGGAACCCACCCGGGGGATTAATAAAGTTTTATTTTATCTAATCTAATAACTTTAATCTCAGCCAAACCGATTTACTCACGAACAAACAAAACACTGAAAAAAGCCCAACAATAACATTTTTAGGTTGTCTAAGTGACTTATATATTACGTTTAACCCGAGCAGCGAAACTCCGCGGTGATCTGAAAATGATGTGCCGGGAGTTGTGCCGTTCTCGGCCGCATCAGTAACCCTCGAGCTCCCGGCTAGCTGTCGAGCTGGTGGGTAGCAGACGCCTCTGAAAACGTCGAAGCACTTTTGCAAATATGGGATATCTTGATAAACCGAGCAGATATTTGATGTTTACACAACTACTTTCTCGCCTGAAAATATGTTAAAAGTTTATTTTGTGACCCAGAAAGATTAGTATGAGTAATTTTAAAACTTAGTAGCGGCCGCCATTGCTGGAAACTGGAGTTTGGCTGGGCCGCGCTATGAATTCTGGGATATGGTAGTAATTTGGACAGCCTTCGGCGCGTCGCTGTGACGTAATCGGTCTACAAATGCGGCCTCAGGAGGATGCAGCCCATGAATTTGGACATGTCCAGAGTATAATCGCAGCCTTTGCGGTTAGAAAATTGCACTTGATCATGTCGCGATATTATCGCAAATGCAATATATCGTTCAGCCCTAATAGAAATGCTGTATGAATGTGTGATTAAAATGGAACTGTTAGTTAAAAGTGCTCAATTACATTGTGGGTCATTTGAAAAATATCCAACATTAGTATTGGGTTTAAACAGTGTGTGTTCATGTTTGTTGTTGCAGCGCTTCTGTGCTGATGTTGTATCAGTGCTCGCTATGACCATGAGCGGTGAGAGGGAGTGTTTGAAGTACCGCCTAGTGGGCTCCCAGGAAGAGCTGGCTTCCTGGGGACATGAATACGTCAGGTAAGACATGTTACAGTGGAGTGCTGCGAATGCCACAAGTTTTCTGCTGAGTAAAGGGCCCCGCTTTGGAATGATCTAACTGAGGAGTTCAGGTTTACATGTTTAGACATGTTGAAGTTTTCATAAAGGACTCTTAATTGGCTCTCTGTTCACTAAGGTTTTTTGGTTTGCTTACAGTGAGAGGAACAGCTGCTGTCAGCTCTAGAAATATACTTTCAGTTCACCCTGGTGTTCTTCAGCATAGTACTGCCTCTTTGCTGTCCACTATGTGTCAGTCAGAGATGAGCAGCCACAGCTCCACATATCTTTCACAATAATGTGCTTTTACTGTTCAACATTGACATTTTTTAACAGTAGAATTTGCAGCAGCTCTGTAGCTCCACTTTTTCACTGTCTCACTTTCTAGTAATTGAGAATGTTCCATGTAACCATCTGATTGCTAATGAAACTGAAACTTGTCACTTATTTGGAACTTTTTGAAAAGTGCAAAAGTCAGTACTAACCACTTCCCAAATTATTAGTTACTGATTTCTTTGGATTAGTGGTTGAGGTCTAATTAGTTGCATTTTAAGTTTGGTGTCTGCACCAAAAGTCTGATTTGATACTGAAAGGAATTCATACAAAAGCTTGACAGATATTGTGTTTTTCCTTCTGATGAATAAGTGGAAAACATTTTTATTTTCCTTTGCCTCATTTTTTGGTGAGTCTGTTTGGAGTCACTATTCTGTCTGTCTTTCAGACACCTTGCGGGTGAGGTGGCTAAAGAGTGGCAGGAGGTAGAGGAGAATGATAAGACCCAGCAGGAAACGCTTTTGAAACTAGTGAAGGAGATTGTGCCCTACAACATGGCCCACAATGCTGAGCACGAGGCATGTGACCTGCTGATGGAGATTGAGAGGCTGGACATGCTGGAGGACTATATTGATGAAAACGCATACGGCAAAGTCTGCCTCTACCTCACCAGGTGTGTTTGAGCTATTCTACACAAACCTTGTTTAGTTTAGCATGTTGTATAGTATAAATATGAATTAGTGATTTTTCACTGGAATATGAGCATCTCTTAACTTTGTGCTTCACTTCTTCAGCTGTGTGAGTTACGTTCCTGAGCCAGAGAACTCGGCACTGCTGAGATGTGCCTTGAACATCTTCAGGAAGTTCAACTGTTATCCAGAAGCCCTGCGCCTGGCCCTGATGCTCAATGATGTGGAGCTTGTCGAAAACATCTTCACATCCTGCAAAGACATGTAAGAACTTTAAAGTTCTGCCTTTAACTTTAAAGACCCAACATGATCATGTTGGTTCTCACAGGTGCAAAACTTACTGACACAATTTCTGAGTGTGCATATATATTTAACTCTATAAAGGTATATCAAAGTAATTTAGTCAGATATTAGTGGATAACGTGCATTAAACACAAACTCCTTGTAATTTTATTGTTTTATCCAGAGTCATCCAGAAACAGATGGCATTCATGTTGGGTCGTCATGGCATGTTCCTGGAGCTTAATGAGGATGTAGAGGACTATGAAGACCTGACTGAGATCATGTCAAATGTGCAGCTCAACAGCAACTTCTTGGCCCTGGCTAGAGAGGTAGGACAGGAGGTTATAAAGAAATGTATTTTAAGGTTTAAGAAATATATTGAGAATTGTTCAATAAGGGGTGGCATGGTGGTTAGCACTGTTGCCTCACAGGAAGAAGAGCCTGAGTTCAATTCCACCATCAGGCCAGGGTCTTTCTGTGTGGAGTTTGAATGCTCTCCCCGTGTTTGCGTACTCCCTGGGTACTCCAGCTTTATTTATAGTGGGGTTAACTCTGAATTGCCCTAGGTGTGAATGTGAGTGCGAATGGTTGTCTGTCTTTATGTGTTAGTCCTAAAACAGCTGGGATACACTCTGGCTCATAAGGTTGCATATACAGCTGTGGTCAGATGTTTGGAAACTGTGGGGAAAATAATTTTTTGATCACCTGGTGAATTTGTAAGCTTGCTCAGGTAGAAAGAAATGAACAATCTAGTATAGTTATGGTACTTTCATTTTAAAGGAGAGCGACAGCAAAAATGCCATTAAGTGAAATAAGTATTTGATCCCCAAGCAAGACATGACCTGTTGGCATTTACAGTGGCAATTTCTTGTAGTTGGTCTCCAGGTTTGCACATATCTCAGGAGGGAATTTGACCCACTCCTCTTCAAGTTTCTTGTTTTCTTGACGAGCTTGTTAGTGAGCTTGTGTAGTTTTGGGCTGATCCACCACCTTTCTTCTGGTAAAACTCACCCATGAGGCAAGATCTTACGTGGAGCTCCAGACTGATGGTGATTGACAGTCTTTTTTTTTTCCATACCTGAATAATCGCTCAAACAGTTGTCACCTTCTTACCAAACTTGTTGCTGATGGTCTAGTAGTCCATTCCAGCCTGTTGCATGTCTACAATCTTGTTCCTGACATCCTTTGACAGCTTTTTGTTCTTGCCAATGGTGGTGGAGAGGCTGGAATGAAAGAAATAGATTCTGTGCTCAAGTGTGCTTTGTAGCAATAAAAGATAGATTGACTGTAATCTGTGTACCACATAGAAACACAGCTGATCTGTGAGACCCAGAATTCTGGTTGGATGGAGAGGATGAAATGCCTATATCACTCAGACATGCAGATCAATTTATAACTTCAATGTAATGTGTTTTTGCTGGATTTTTTTTTGTTCATATTCAGTCTCTCTCCATTAGAATGAAACTGTCATAAAAATTCGATGAATGAATGAATTAAAAAAAAAATCACCCCAAAAAATAAATTCACCTTGTGAAGCCAGTAATTTTTCTTTAAATCAATAAACATGCATGCTGTCATTCCACCCTGGAGAAACAG
This sequence comes from Rhamphochromis longiceps, assembly GCF_057381845.1. Lineage (NCBI taxonomy): Eukaryota > Metazoa > Chordata > Actinopteri > Cichliformes > Cichlidae > Rhamphochromis > Rhamphochromis longiceps. The sequence continues at coordinate 8,240,704 of NC_140570.1, read as the reverse complement.
TTTGACGCAAAGTTCAAAATTATGAGTGACGTTCATCCTTATTATGAGTGACGGTAACTTCTGATCAAACTGTACAAATAAAACTTAAATGGCAACAAAAAGCTGCAATTTACAAGTCAAACATTGAGTGTTTTGATTGCCCAGTTTTCACATCATGACAGCTTATTTAGATCCATCCTATCATGTAACAACTTGTCGCCTGCGTTGCACAACACTTCAGTTATTAATAACAACTTTGAGGAAATGTTTTTCAAAGGTTTAGAAACAACGGTATGTAATGTGATGATATGGTCAGCTAGAGCTGGGCGATATATCGAGTTTTAAAAAAATATCGATATATTTTTATACGAGATATAAGATGTGACAATATCTTTTATATCGATATAGTCTATGTTACGTTAAAGCTATACTTGTGGAGCCGCAAGTTTGCCTCTCTTTCGTCCACTTTTGTCTTTACGCAACGTTACTCGGCCTCGCCCCTCCTTCACTGAATACAACTCCCCCTCCTCCCCCATCGCTTCACCTGCAGGAAGCGACAAGACGGACACGGCAAATCTCCGTTAATGAGTTACTGCGCATCGACCCGTGCGTGGGGCTGGACGCCGTCAACGTGTTAGCTAGCTAACCACGCTAACGAGCTAACGCCATGCAGCCCAGAGGCGCTGCACAGCCTAAAATCCTTTCATTTTCTCAAAAGTTGACAGCGCGCCTTATGTATGAATTCTGGTTGTGCTTGATGGCTGCGAACCGATTTTATGTGGTACACAGCGCTCAGCAATCTGTCAAAAAATGTTTTAGTACGACTTTGGTAAGCTACGGAGCTGCACCGCTTGATGGACTGTCAGAGCATTACGGCTACCGAGGAGCCTCGCGGAGTGATACGTACTGTGCTTCAACGTAATATTACCCTACTGTGTATAAGGACCATAAATGGCACCTGTTAAGAGACGTGGTTACGAAGAGGATTTCAAACTCAATGCTGTCAGTCACAGAGTAGAAGTTGGGAACAGAGCAGCTGTGAAATCTGTCTTTGTTATTGTGCTCAGCGTCTTTTAGTTTACATTTTGACTGCACAATTGTGAGCTTTTTGTTATGCACAAAAACAACATTGTTTTCTTTTATTTATGGAGCATTATTATTTAATAAATGCTCATAATTTATTTTTGAGTAAATTTTATGTACATCTATGCTCTATGTTAATAAAAGTGCCTGTGTGACATCTGGGACACAGCTTTGACTAAGAACTCTCTTTTTGTTCTTACTTTATGGCTTTAAAAAAAAAAAATCGAGATATATATCTTATATCGCCATCTAGGTAAAAAATATCGAGATATGAATTTTGGGTCATATCGCCCAGCCCTATGGTCAGCAACATCTAAACTTCCAGTATCCAAACCTTTTTGTGCCCAGTTTTTGATATCAAAATTCAGGTACCCAGAAAGGCCCCAATGTACCACCCTCCACATTAAAACTGTTTGTCTATACTATGTGGAATCAGTTATACAAACAGGAAACACAAGGTTTTTTGTAGAAAGGTTGTTGCTGAAGATTTAATTGAGATGAACTGTAGATAAATGTAATGCCAAAATTGTAAAAAGAGGATAAGAGGCAGAATAAATTTCCTCTGGAGTAGGTGACAAATAGATGGTGAAAGCACTGAATGAAAAGCCTAAAATGACTCTCATCACTGGCACTTTATGAATAATGGTCTATGATTCATAAAGGGAGATGGAGGATTATACCCTAAGCACAGCTTCACTCTCTAATGACTCAGTCCTTTTTACTTTTATTAATAACAAACTTGTCTTGTCTTCCCCAGTTGGATATCATGGAGCCCAAAGTACCAGATGACATCTACAAAACACACCTGGAAAACAACAGTGAGTACATGTGAAAAGGTTTACTGTTTCTATTCTGTTAGGTGGCATATCAATTTGAAGACTGATATACTCATTTTCATTCTTTAAAAAGAATGAAAAATAAGAAGGTAACAAATAGGGCTGGGCCATATCATACCGTTCATGGTAATACCGGTATAATGTTGGGCAACAATAAGAAAATGAAATATCGCGATAGAATATGGGTAAAACGCGCATGCGCAGTGCCTTTGTTTTCATACGCACATGGCGGAAAAAGCATGGCGGCGACAGAGAATGAGAAGGACGAAAGCGGATTGTTGAATGAAACGCATGAACCAGAATTGGTTTGTAAAAATGCTGCAACTTCAGTGGTGTGGAACTGGTTTAGCTTTCGTCTATCAGATGCACATCAAAGCACTATTTTTGGTAGAGCATGCTAGCGGGCCGCCGTTATTACCTTGTTTTTTGGAAAATACGGCACACTTAAAATCAATCCTTTGATTTTTCTGAAAGCTGACAGTGCCCCTTATAATCCCGTGTGCCTTATGTATGAATTCTGGTTGTGTTTACTGACCTTGAAATGATTTTATGTCGTACACGGCGCTGGAAAATCTGTCAAATGCTTTAGTATGACTTTGCTAAGCTACGAACCCGCACCGCTTGATGGATTGTCAGAGCATTACGGCTATCGTAGGGAGGAGCCTCGCGGAGTGATACGTACTGTGCTTCAACATAATATTACCGTATTGTGTGTGTGTGTGTATAACCTCTTTTTAAGTTTTGTGGATATTATACATGGTTATGCTGAGGATATGTCGGCCAATTTCCACTGGAAATGCCTTTTGGTTAAACTGTCAGCGAGGAATTTGCATTTGCACTCTTGAATTTTTATATAACTTTATTGTACATAAAAAACAGCTGCTTGTTTAAGTGAAAATACATAGATGTTTGTTTGGTTTTTTTGCACTAATAAAGTTGTGGAGTTGTAAAGTATTTTGTCTAGTGTCAATTATATCGTCAGTTATATCGTTATCGCAAATTTTCAAATGTATATCGTGATAAATATTTTTGGTCATATCGCCCTGCTCTAGTAACAAATCTTCTGACATAAAAACTATATGACCCTTCAGTGATGAACTTCAGAATTTAAGTGGAAGGATCTATACTTGCAGAGTGATGACAGTACAGTAACAGGACCAGCCCTTGGCTTTTTGGCGTACAAGACAAGATTAAATTTTAAACCCCTTTTCCCCTAATACTGAGTTGGCAACTCAACTCAGCTTGACTTGACTTAATTCGACTCAGTTTTTAGGGTTTTCCACTGGGTGGTGGTATCTAGTACCAGGTACCTTTTTTTTTTTTTTTTTTTTTTTTTTTTTTTTTTTTAGTAGCTCTTCACCTTGGGTTCCAAGCTGAGTTGAGCCGAAAAAACTCCAATCATGGGAGTGACGTCACTGGATGACTCACAAGAGTGACTACTTCACAAAAATCTCCATCAGAGCTGAAGTGGACCAGACAGAAAGCTGGATCCTCTTCTTTTTGAATGCAAAAGTGCTTCTCTCGCTCTCTCTGTTGCTCTCTTTGTATCTCTATATCTCTCTCTATCTGTCACTCTTGGCTCACTTTAAGAGGCCGGTGTTTGGTTCTTTAAATCCATTCACATCATTAAAGACAAAATGAGGTAGTTTGATACGATCTGTGTTTTGTGATTTACTGTTAAGTTGAGCTAAATGTACCCACGCTCCATCACCTTTGTGCTGTATGTGGCAGGGTTTGGAGGCAGTGGCTCCCAAGTGGACTCGGCCCGGATGAACTTGGCTTCTTCTTTTGTGAACGGCTTTGTGAATGCAGCCTTTGGACAAGATAAACTCCTCACAGATGATGGCAACAAGTGGCTGTACAAGAACAAGGACCACGGTATGAGAAAACACACGTAGCACACACAGCATATAAAGGTGGAGGGCTTCTGTGGCTATACTGGGTACTTTTCAATCTCACAATCATATATCTGTGAGCATTTCTGGCAGTCTTCAGCACATTTTATTTGCCGCTGTCTTCAGGCATGTTGAGCGCTGCAGCTTCCTTGGGTATGATCCTGCTGTGGGATGTAGATGGTGGTCTGACGCAGATTGACAAATACCTCTACTCTTCTGAAGACTACATCAAGGTATAGTTTGGATATATTTGAGAGGACACGTCAAACTTTTCCTTATATACAGATCAGTGTCCTGTTTTGACATTTGTAATGCATCTGTAGCACTGTTTTTATAGCAAGGCAGTTATATAAAGAACTCACTCTTCACTGACTTGGTTTTAACAATTAACTCTGTGAACAACATAAGTGATCCTCAGGCTTATTGTGAATTGGGAGAGGTATAAAGTGAAACTTTTTGGGGGTTTTTTGTTTGTTTTTTCCTCATGCATCATCCTTGTCTGTGCAGTCTGGTGCCCTTCTGGCCTGTGGCATTGTAAACTCAGGTGTAAGGAATGAGTGTGATCCAGCTCTTGCCCTGCTGTCTGACTACGTCCTCCACAATAGTAACATCATGAGGATAGGAGCCATCTTTGGGTGAGGAGAATGCTTGTAGAAACCATCCATAGAGATATCTTGTCTTATATTCTTTGAATGTTAAGTAATCACATTATGTCCTGCTCCTTTTCTTCTTTTTTTCAGACTGGGTCTTGCTTATGCTGGCTCCAACAGAGAAGATGTCCTGTCTCTCCTTCTCCCTGTCATGGGAGACTCTAAATCCAGCATGGAGGTATGTCTTCACATTTTCTATATAGCTCCCTATTCTTAAGGAGGATCAGATTAGTATCATTTCTGTGTGTCTTAAATCCTCAGGTGGTTGGTGTGACGGCGCTGGCATGTGGTATGATCGCAGTAGGAACTTGTAATGGTGATGTGACCTCCACCATTGTCCAGACCATCATGGAGAAGAACGAACAGGAGTTGAAGGACACATATGCTCGCTGGCTGCCTTTGGGCTTGGGACTCAACCACCTGGGTATGCATTTGCGGAGAACACAGGAAAATAAAATGCACAATTTCTCAAAGTTTGACAACTTTTTCTGAATCATTTTGTGCTGAATAAAATCTTCTTATTGTAGTGGATAATTTCTTTCCTCCTGGTCAGCTGCTCTAACTGCTGTCATTTCATTGGCTTTAGGGAAAGGAGAGGCAATTGAGACGACTCTGGCAGCTCTGCAGGTTGTCCCTGAACCTTTCCGCAGTTTTGCCAATACGCTAGTGGATATTTGTGCATATGCAGGTTAGTCTTTTAGGCTTACCACACACCTACTGCAGACCTATGTACTGTGTTAGTTATATTTCACTGCTATAATTTCCTCCTCTTCTGTCCAGGATCTGGTAATGTGCTAAAGGTGCAACAGCTTCTCCACATCTGCAGTGAGCATTATGAAGCCAAGGAGAAGGAAAAAGAGGAGGACAAAGATAAGAAGGACAAGAAGGACAAAGACAAGAAGGAGACTGCTGCTGACATGGGCTCCCACCAAGTAAGGACAGACTTGTAGTCCTTATAATCATACATCAGTTCTTTTTATTTATCTGTTTTCCTAGATGGGTGGAAGGGGAATAAAACCTTGAATACTTTGTTTACTCCGTCAGGGTGTGGCTGTTCTTGGTATTGCCCTTATTGCCATGGGAGAGGAGATTGGCTCAGAGATGGCACTACGAACATTTGGACACCTGGTCAGTTACACTACTTTACTGGCAGTGAATCTTTTCAGTTTCATTGCTGAATGCTTTGTTACCTTATCTCACCATCTCTGTGAGAAAAATTCATGTTTTCTCAAAAATGAAGTCTGCACTGACTTCTGTTCTGCATTTGATTCTTCTCACTCACATCACTCCTCCTTTTATCCTGATTCTTGTTCTTATTCTTAAAGAGTTCCTTTCTGTCATTTGTATACAAGGGTGCAACAGCCTAAGTAGGCAATTCATATATTTAGAAACACAGTTTTTGTTCCTGTATATTCCTGATTTATGCTGTCATGAACTTTCATTTTCTTTCTTTGCATTTTATCAGCTGCGTTACGGTGAGCCCACCCTGAGGCGAGCGGTGCCCCTGGCCCTTGCGCTCATTTCTGTGTCTAACCCGCGTCTGAACATCTTGGACACCCTCAGCAAGTTTTCCCATGATGCTGACCCCGAGGTCTCCCACAACTCCATCTTTGCCATGGGCATGGTGGGCAGTGGTAAGTTTAGGAACAATATGAAATCATGAAAACTAACAATGGTTTCCATTATACAGTACTGTGCTAAACTATTGAGCCGCCCCTCATTTCTTGATATTTCGCTTCCAAAGAAACTTGTAATATTTTTAAATGATCTTGAGCAATAGTTCTCCAGCTTTCTGAAGAGTTTTCTTTGGCCATTGGCTGCTTTTTCACTCATTTTCTGTTCAGGCCTTGTACCTGACCATTTTCAGAGGAATGTTATTTTAATAACACCAATCCTAAATCTGATCCTAAATATTATCATCCTTAAATAATTTCTGGAAACTGGACAAGTGAAAGATAGTTTAAAAGCCTGCTATTTTTTGTTCTATCTACGGCAAATGAATAGTATCTGAAAATCATGTCCTTAACAAATAAGGGGAAAAAATCAGCAAAGAATTGATAGAGGAGCTGAGAGATACATCTGGCACCTCCACTTACTACGTCATCTGTGTCATTAGAAATGATCTCAGTGGAAGAGTAGCTATCAAAAAGCCTTTCTTAAGGGAAGAGAACAAGGAGAAAAGGCTGAGATATGCCAAATAACACAAGACCTGGACTTAAAAGTGGCAACAGGTCTGATCGAGGGATGAATCTAAATTTGAAGGTTTTGGTTCAAATTGTTAATGTGTACAGAAGAGGGCAGGAGAGAGGTACAGCTGTGAATATCCACAACCACCTATGAAACACAGTGGAGGCTCTGTCATGGTTGCTTCATTTCAGCCAGTGCTGATGGAGATATTGTCAAAATTGATGTAATTATGAACACTGAAAAGTACTGTCAGGTTTTTATCCACCATGCAATACCGACTACAAAGCATTTGATTGGAAACAGCATACATTTTCAGCATGACAATGATGCAAATCACACTGCTGATGCAGTAGCGGCATATCTGGATAGAAAAACACACTGTTAGTCATGGACTGGCCTCCCCAGAGCCTTAAAGAAGCCTGGAGAACATTTCCTGAGGACTACTTAAAGAAATTACAGAAAACTGCCTTGCCCTCAGCCTGCTTTGTTGTGCATTTTATTTTCATTTTACAATGAGACTCCTTTTACAAAATAAGCATCTTTTTGCATTAAGTAAGACTTGAAATTACTGACTGTCAAATTAGTCACCAAAAACCCAGTTTTGAAATGTTTACTGAGATCATAGATCAATTTAGAACTAGGATCTCTTCCTGTGCTGGCTATTTGTAAACAATGCTGCTGTGTCCAAGGGATTTTCCTAGTAGCTAATTTCCTAGTCAATTCAGTTATAAGTAGAATAATAAACTGGTCCAAAATGAACAAAAATACAGAAAGCAGTTAAAATTGAGTGCAGTTGAATTCATGCATTCAATTCATGGGATATCAAATATTTTCTTTTCAAGCCTTTCACCATATTATTCATAACAAACTTGTATTGTAAATCCAGCTAAAACGTGTGGCTCAATCTTTAACTACACTGCTACATCGTCATGTAGCAGTTAAAGATGTCCCAGCTTGCATAGAATGGTTCATTATCTTGCTCAGTACTGCAGAACCATGCTAATTGGTTAAGACGCTAATGTGCCAGCTATCCGAAAAACTAACTGGACTAAAGTTTCTCACTAAAATTTTCACAGAATGCTTGAAGGTATATGTTACTTAGTTGGCATTTTCAATGCCTCCTCGACTGAGAGTGCCACCGGTGTCAATGCCCTTTACAAGTTTAACAGCTCTTAATTTTTTCCATTTCCTCAGGCACAAATAATGCCCGACTGGCAGCCATGCTGCGGCAGCTGGCACAATATCACGCCAAAGATCCCAATAATCTCTTCATGGTCCGACTGGCTCAGGTGTGTGGCAAAACAAAAGGAACCCTGTACAAGACTCAAATTAACTTTTGGAAAAGTGTGTGAGTGCGTGTGTGTTTGTGTGTACGTGCACGCCTTGCGTGTGTGTGTTAGAGTAATTATTGACTTTTTGCTGTGTTTGCCTCTGCAGGGTCTGACTCACCTGGGCAAAGGCACACTCACACTCTGTCCCTACCATAGCGACAGGCAGCTGATGAGTCAGGTTGCCGTGGCGGGACTGCTCACTGTGCTCGTCTCCTTCCTCGACGTCAAGAACAGTGAGTTAATTTTCTCCCACTCAGCTGCACACATCCATTATTAGTCAGTAATTTGAAAGTTTTTTTTGAACCGAGAGTCTCCTGTGCTAACATCCCCTCGTGTCTTGTGTGCATTACAGTAATCCTGGGAAAATCTCACTACATTCTCTATGGCCTGGTAGCAGCCATGCAGCCACGTATGTTGGTCACATTCGATGAGGAACTCCGACCGCTGCCTGTGTCTGTTAGAGTTGGACAGGTAAAGCCTGGGATAACTTATTTGAGACAATTAAAGTCTGCAGAGCTTATTGACTCTGTCTTTTCTCCCTAACACAAAGCACCACAGATAAAGTTTCAAACTGTGTTCAGAGAAAGATGAGATTACCTATCCTACTAACCCATGTAATTAATTCCCTCCTGAACAGGTTCTGCTGTCTTTTTTTTTCTCTGAGAGTTGCTGAAAGCAAGAAGAACTTTAACAGCTCTTTTCTTCAGAGAAAATTTTTTTTTTAAGAATAGAAGCGTGGTGGAGAATGGTATGTAATTTAATAGCCAAAAAATGGACATGGTTGTTTAACACAATTTTCTCTGACCTGTCTACAGGCTGTGGATGTTGTGGGCCAGGCAGGTAAGCCTAAGGCCATCACAGGTTTCCAGACTCACACCACGCCAGTGTTGCTGGCTCATGGAGAAAGGGCAGAGCTGGCCACAGAGGAGTACCTGCCCGTCACGCCCATACTGGAGGGCTTTGTCATCCTCCGCAAGAACCCTAACTATGAAACCTAGACTGCACCCGTCCTCACTGGCCTTTTCTCGTGTTTCTAAGGGTAGCCCTCCATGGCTCTTGGCAGTTGTTATAATTAGTTGTTCATTGCATGGCTGGAAAAGGGATAGACAGGCCTGGCTTTCTTCATCTGTCGTCTGCAGCCCAGCTCTAGCAATCATTAAAAATGGATGGATAGGGTCTGGTTAATTGGACTGGTATGACACAGGGAGGGCATACTGGGACCTCATCCTCTCTACATAAAGATGGTTTCCTCATTGCTCCAATTTTGATCCATCTCTCCCACATGTACTGAACCAGCTGTTTGACTGACCTGAGGCCAGTTTATAAAGTGGGACCTGTTCAACATCAGCAAATGAATGACTAAAATCCTGCAAAATCCTCATCACATGTGTTTCCCCCGCCAACTGTTAAATTCATTTTAATAAAAGCATTTAAAAGTGTGTATTCAGCATCACGATTTTCTTTTTGGTTTTTGTTACAGTACTGTACAAGGTTGAATCAGTAATAAAAACGTCGACCAGTTTGTGGAAATGCTGTGACTGTGTTTTTTTTTCTTTTTCTTTCATTAAGAAGCAAAATGTTTTATTTCTCTTGCTAAACCTATTCAATAATAATAATAATTAATAATAATAATAATAATAATAATGGATTGCATTTATATAGCGCTTTTCGAGAACCTCAAAGCGCTGTACAATTCCACTATTCATTCACTCTCACACACTGGTGGAGGCAAGCTACAGTTGTAGCCACAGCTGCCCTGGGGCAGACTGACAGAAGCGAGGCTGCCATATCGCGCCATCGGCCCCTCTGGCCAACACCAGTTCAAGCAGATTATTATTTATAGTATTTATTCCATTTAAATGCCTTTCTTATTGCTATGTGATAATAAAAGAGTAGCCATGATAATAGTTTGAACCAAGTCAGAACGTCAGCCTACTATAGTCACTGAAAAAGCCAATGGATGCCTGTTACTCACAAGAAGAGTAGAGAAAACACTGGTGACTAAAGATTTTGCATTATTGTTCAGAACATGATCACTGGGAAACTTTCACGTGATGGGATTTTGCCGGAATTACTAGGTACCGGCTTCCGGGAAGACTTTCCGTCCGTCCGGCTCCGCGGACTCAAGGAGAGAAAGGTAACGCCACGATCCTCAGCTAAATTCTTTATTGAAACGTTTAATATCTGAGATAAATGTTACGTCTCTGTTCTATGGAGACTCTGGTGGGACGTTCAGACCTACCTTTCACATTTTAGTGGGGTGATTTGGCTGTGTCTTGTGACTTTGTTGAGTGCTTTCTGCTGGATGGTGTTCCTGCTGTGTTTTTAGGGATTAGCTAGCTAGCTGGTCGCTAGCATTCCATGCTAACGCGACGTGGGTGTTCTTTCTTCATTTTAGCTTGTCCGGCTAGCAAGCTAGCATTTCGATAGACAGCCAAGTTGCTTACATGCCCGTTTGATTCGGGGACACACATTATGTTATGTGTACTATATCATATAAGAAAAGTGATAGACAGACTGTCGTGTCACAGTGCTGTTGTTTCGCCGGTAAACGTAAATTCTCCTGCTAGCTATTGAACCGTTTGTAGGTTAGCTACAAAGTAGCCTACATAAGATACGTGAGCAGCGAAACCACTTTTGGCTGGTGAAGGCGTGTTTTGCCGAAGTGCCAAGCTCCCGACTGAAAGTATTAGAACTCCTTTACACCTTTTTGACTGCCCGGCTTTACATAAAGAGATCACTGGAATCATTTAATGTATGTATTATAACATGCATACTGAGAGCTTGATACCTGAAACCATGTGATGGTGATTGGTGCCGGGTTGGGCAAGCATGTAAAGCTGATTTAAAGATCTGGATGTATACATGGAGCAAGAGTCTTTTTCTTCATGAACAGAACAAAACAAATGCTACAACTCCAATTCCAGGAATGGAGAGAAATTGGACAGTGTGTTTTGGAGCCTGAGTGGTTGAGTAGATGGATCACTGTGCTTTTAACTTGTCAACTGCAGTGGGAAATAAGCCACACGAGAATCTGGGATTTCCTCTCGGCATCCCCTGTACTGCACCGGTGTAAGCGTAGGTAGGTTGTCAGAACTGAGCGAGATGTTTGGCTGCAAAGTGAAACTGAGGTGTCTGACTCATTCGGGTTAGTTACAGTATCCATCACTGTCACGACACCACTGGCATCACTGCCGCGCAGTTTATCCTCATATAGCTAAAGCTATAGCAGCTATTGAACCAACGAGCTAATAACCAGGAGCCACCTGCTCAGCTCGACCGGGTTAGTATTTCTCCTCCTTAGATCCGACCTGTGTCACGCTTGTCTTCATTGCTGCCTCCTCTGCACGTTGTTGGACGTCTATGCTTTGTGCCGTACGTGAAATAGATGGTTGTCATATGTGCTGTCGGCTGAGGTGTGGCTGGCTTGAAGCCGGCAGCTGGGCTGTGCGTCGCGCCAGTAGCAGGAGAAACCACGTGGTAGATCGAGGTTGGGCCTAGGAAAGTTAGCAGCATGGCTAACTGCATAACATGCAGCAGCGGGTTTGTATTTGCAGATGTTTAGGGCAGCTTCTATTGTGCGTGAATATGCGTTTACTGTAAATAACACGGGAATAGATGAATTTGCCGTGTGTTTGGCGCACGCGTAAACACTTGACACGCCCCTGTGTCAAAGCAAAAGTGTCTCACAGTTTGGACAGACCGTTGTCTTGACAAGCTTGGTGTAAATGTCTCTGCAGTATCTGTGTCATTCATATGTATACATACACACACACACACACACACACACACACACACACACACACACATATATATATGGTGGGGGGCAGTCAAACGCTGGTATTGGTGGTATGTTCACATTTAAACCTTTTGATGATCACTTCGTCTACTGCAGCAAACACGAGGCTGATGTTAAGGACTGCAACCATGTGACCTTATCTGGGAGTGTGGGTCCAAAATGGATGCTGTTTCTTATAGATGGCATACAGTCTATATAGCTAATACAGGCAGGTGTTTATTGTCTGTCTTGTCTCTATCAGTGAACATTCATATTTGATATGCAGTGGTTTCAGACAAGCTTTATTTGGAGGAAATGAATAAAACTCACAGCAGACAAACACATGGAGCCAGCTACTCACAGTTTGCCGAACATAAGGATACTGCCGAGCATCCTGTTGTGAAATTTGAAAGCCTGGAGACTGGGCATGTGTGGGTTTTGGCAGAATGTTACCAGAGGAACATGGGGACAGGACCGAGAAGGGGAGGGAGGAGACAGGCTGTGCTGGCGTGATGCTGTGTCACTGCAGCTACGTTCTAATTGTATGTTCATCATTGTCAGAGTGGGATGCCTGCTTGTCACAGACTGTTGATGCTCAAATGGGATGATTATTGGTCAGTGTCAACAGCGGAGTACAGACTGTAAAGTATTGTTTTGTTTGTTTCATCCATACTGTTTAATTCACTCCACTTCAGAAAAAAAAATGTCAGAGGAATTATTAACCAGGCTGAGAAAACAGTGACTTGAATGGAAATTTATAATGTCTAATAAGATAAACTTGAAAAGTATGAGCAGGGTTAGGGCTTCAACAAAAAAAAGGAAGTGTAATAGTAAAAAGAGCGACGAGTAAGATTGAGGTGGTTTGGACATGTGTGCAGGAGGGATAGTGGATATACTGCACAAAGGATGTAGAATACAGAGCTGCCTGGCAGGAGGAAAAGAGGAAGATCTCAAAGGAGGATGGATGTAGTGGAAGAGGACCTGTTGCTGGTCAGTGTGACGCATAGGGTAAGATGGAGGCAGATGATCTGCTGTGGCGACCCTTGAAAGGAGAAGCAGAAACAAGATGATGGTAAAAAGCTGTGAGCTTTCAATGGGGATTGTATAAATCAAGTTGTATTGAGCAGATTTGTGGAAAATGTGGTAATGCAGCTTTTCCTGTGGCTCCTAATCAAAAACGGTATTTAAAAAAAAAAAACGGATGCAACTTCCTGGTCTGAGATGAAGCCAGTATGGAAGTGGTCTAAATCCACTTCCATACTTTGTGTGGCCTTTCTAATGGCCAACACAGTGTGACTCCCATGTTTACGAAAGGGTCCATTTGTAGAGAATTGTTTGTGAAAACAGCCCTTTGCTTCCTTGCTCTATGACCTCTTTAAAGGCTTTCCTGTCAGTCACCATTTTATCAAATACAGAATTATGTTAATTTTATAAATTATGATTCTCATTAGAAAAACAGCAGTAGCTTGTAATAAAGCATTAGGCAATGAGTGTGCAGTGTCCTTTGGTTTCCCGGTCAGGGGACCAGCATGGTTGTGGTTTGGTCGTTTGCTGTGGCTGCATCTATCTCAACTCAGTCCTGAGGCTTTTCTAAATATATAAGCCTCTGCTTTGAGTGTTTCTCTTGTAAATGCCCCAACTTTATGTAAGTGCTATTTTAAATCTGTGGACTATCTCTGGGAGAAGCAGCACAGTACAGGAGGAAATCTGACAGAGTTTATTTCCTGTTACCTTTCTGCTTAGGTCAGTGAACTTGAATATTGACCTAATTTCTTCTAAGTGTGTTGGTCCTGTCTATAAATGACAGAACAAAAACACAACTTTGCAAAATAAGCATGTTGTTGTCTTTGCATACTGAATTAAAACTATAGTCGTCGAGCATTAAAGTGATCCAGCGAAGCCTACCACTGCTGGAGCTTTCTGAACTGCGTTATCACAACAGACTACACAGTCACTCACTGTGACAGGTACAAACGTCAGGCCAATAAAATGTGTACAAAAGTTAAGTTACTAAGGTCATGTGCATTTGCAAATAGGCTTTGTGCAAAAGCCTGAGAGACGAGTGGTTTAGTTTATAGTATTTGCAGGCATGAAAAAGTGACTTGCATTCTTGTATCTTTGATTGTTTTTTCCACCGCTGTCTCCCCCAGGCAGGAAAGTTTGTCTAGTTCTAAGTGCAGATGTGGGTTTTTTTCGGGGGGGGGGGGGCGGGGTTGGGTTTTTTTTATAGGTTCAGTAAACAGTTGATTTACAGTAATGTCTCTCTGGGTAAAGGGAGTCTAAATCATGTGTGTTCAAACACAGACAGTGGTTACGCCCTTTATAGGAGACATGACAGCCAACTTCACTAGCAGCAAACTTTGGTTACCGACAGCAGAAGCTTACGTAACCGTTGAAGGAGCATGTTTCCCTGTCAGTCGTGCTGGCTAAATTTCCACAGTGCTGCATGTCAGAGAAGCTCAAATGACTGGCCTGTGTGTTATAAGGGGATGGGGTGGGGTTCAGTGGCGGTGTGGATGACTTTCCTCTGCCCCCCACCCAAAAACAAAAAACCCACATTCCTGCAAGAAAGGTCGACCACTGGGATCTTTGCTTGTACAGTAGGCTATTCCCGGGTTTATTTTTGGTGCTTCAGATTTTAATATGTGAACACTAATTTCAGCAATTCATTACTGGATTATATACAATTTTAAGACATGCTGCTGAGCTCACTTGACTGATGTCAGTGGACAGAAAGTGAGTCTGTTATAAACAGTGCAGTTTGTGTTTGCTGCTTGATTGGATCTTCTAAGTATCTACATATCCTTCCCTCTATCACATAACCCTTATCTGAAAGAAAACAAAGATATGAAGTTAAACTGCCGGTGGTAATTCAACATAATTAAAGAATTACATGTGCTGGTAGCAGCTGCTATGCTGTTAAAATCTGAATTTTATCATGCTACTGTTGCATACCCAGTGTATGAGACTTTCATGTGTTGTAACAGTTTTGAAGCCACGATTCAAACTGCAATATAGACCATATTTCCCCCATGGAGATCTTATTGCCTACTTAAAATAGGATAGTCTGGTAAAAGCTATAATGTTATATTGTTAAGGAAATGGAGGACCAGAAATGCATCCAAATAATGGAATTTATTTTCTTCATGGTCATCTGATAAAGCTTGTTATTCGTTTTTCATGCAAAACGCAGAGGTATGAAGCGAGCTGTAGATTTGGAGAATGGCTATTTTCCTAGTCGTGTAATCTGTGTCTTTGTGCTTGTTGGTATAGACAGATAATGTCTGAACTGCTGTGAAAAATGTTCCTTGGAGTCTTGGAGTTGGATAATGTGGTTTACGACATTATCTGCAGATGCTCTTTCTGACATGGTGCATGCAGTGATAGTATTAGACATGATGTTGGCAGAGTGTGTCAGGAAACGGGGCCGCTTGCTCACTATGATCTTACCAGACTTTTACCTGGACATTCCTCACAACATCACAGTCTGAAATCAAATAGATCTTATACTGGAGAGATTTTGCCCTCTCACTCACACCTTTGTCTGGGGATGTGCTGAAAAGTTGAGGGCTGCTGCACATGTGTGAAAACGGCTTCAGTGTGATGCAAAATGACTGGAGTAGGTAGCTTTTTAGTCTTAGGCTCTCTTTTAGCCCTGAGATTGTTTACTTAGCATTTGGTTCAAGCCAGCCCAGCTAAGCCTAACAGTCTTTCTATGGATGAGCCTGTGAACTGCCACCTATCTCCCTCCTGCATTCTTTCCTCACTTATATTGCTGCCTTCCTTAAAGCTCTGTAGCTCCACTATGGTGTGAATAGTTCAATCAATGTCAGGGATTTCACCTGCCTGTATAGAAATCCTCTTTGTTGAAATTGATTAGATTTTTGTCCCCTTGCATTTATGTATTGTTATAGTCATAGAAACAGTGGTGATAAATAAAATTTGAATTTGGATAACAACTATTTCTGTAGCATGATTTCCTCTTTGAAAAACAAACAAACATCCGGAATCATCATGACTCAGGCTTTTTATTCTGCTGCCTCAGAGTGTGAGTACTTCTGTATGTGTATCAGTAAAAAGAGCGTGTGTGTGTGTGTGTGTCAGCGACAGTGATAGCGATAATGTAGTGTTTGGGCTATGAATACCAGATGCGTTTATTATTAGTGAAGACTATAAGCTAGGGAGAAATCTTACTATGTATCTTACTATGTATGACATACGGAGATGACCATTTAGTCAGCAGGGTGACTGTTTTGTTTGAGTGTATCATCATGTGGTGATCAGACTAAATGGAGAGCACATTTCAGAGACTGAGCAGTTGGAACAATAGACAATGGCAATCTGTTGTTGTACACAGAATTGTTCTGGTAGGTGTGAGCTGATTCATGCTCCCTGAATTTTAAAACAGTTCAACTTTGGTTAGCAGTATTGATCTAATACAGTAGATAGGTGTCAGTGCTGATAGTGATAGTGGCGTCACTAAATGACCACTGTACAAATCTGCAAAAGTGTTTCTTTGTCATTAATATAAACTTATTCATTTGAAGAGTTTCTCCACTTATTTAGGATGCACCCAATCAATAATCCCCCCCCCTTGTTTTTCCTTCACAAATATTCTGCTGCTTTATCAGTATTGGGGATTCAGACAACTCACAAATACGTTTTGGGTTTTGTTTTTTGTTTTTTTTGGTCCACAAAACAAACCTCACAGCTGGAAGCCCAATAGGGCTGTTGGGAGTCCATAGCGACAGGTTAGACGACTGCCGCTGGGGGGCGGGGGTGGGAAATTAGCATATTTTAACAGGGAACAGCACACGCCATTGGTTGAATTCTTCATGCTTACTACGTAAAGACTGCTGTTGTTGATAGCAGACAGTCTGGCAGTTTATTTCTCACTCCTAGCATGTTATCTTAAACATATGCAGTGTCTAAGGTACTTACTACACGGATGTCCGCGGAACTGTTCAAGGTAAAACTGTAGTGGGTCATTGCATTTACCTGTGTTTTTAATTGTTGTAACTGTCAAGCTTATCATTATATGCGTATTTAATGCTAATACTAAAGAGGAGCTAGCTAAAACGATATATTAGCGTACTTAGCGGTTGTTCAGTGGGGTTAATTTATCTTGCAACACTGAGGTATAACACTTCAGGTTTAATGTAAACGAGTGCTCAAATTCAATTTATTGGCTATTGTTTTTCAATTATTATTTTTAATTTTACAGTCAAGTTTTACATAGCACTATGATTGAAATGTAACATGTTTCAAGTCAGAAAGCTATTGAACTATTTTCACATTCAGAAAACGTGTGCTATTAAACAGAAAGTGCATGGAGGACAATGTTAGCTGGCTAGCTTTTAAAGTTAAAAACGGCTTCAGTGCTTTGTTAGCTTTATGTTTCTTTGTCTTTATCTTTGAGTATATCAGCCTTTGTACTTAAACCAAAACAAGAGATGTTTCATTGCAAATGTGCTGGTGGTGATAAATACTTTATAATTCAGTGTGGAATTGGATATTGTAGACTTTATATATTTTTCCAGCCTGTTTGTAATGCAGCTGTTTAAAAAGTAGTGGCTGTAAAGTTTAAAATGTGATTCAAGCTGATCATTGTAAACAAGGTTTTTCTTTCTCTTTGACTTTTAGGGGAAAAAAATACCCAGCGTAACGACACTTGGACCTTAAAGGATTTATAAATGTAAGTCTAGTGAAGGCTCTCACTTTTTTATGTAAGACTTCAGGTAAACTGCAACTGCTATCCACTTTAATACACTCAGACTTGTACACAGGTCCACATCTGCCTCCCCATGCAGAGCTCCATGAAATGAATAAAGCACCACAGCCTATAACGGGACCCCCATCCACTCCCCACCCTGCCCCTTCCCCCGGCCTTTCACAGGTAAGATGCCACGCTACTTAACTCTGCATATTGGCTCTACAAGGGTGTGGTTTTCTTTCTCACTGTGTATTCTCAAAGAGACAGGGCAGTCGTTCAAGTGCTTTGTGAAGATAATGAAAAGTAGATCACTCAACAATAGAGGTTCTCTGATAGAGGACAGCTGCAGCAGACGCAAGTCTTGTGTTTTTTGACAATACTGTGGAAAGTCCCACAGCAGTTGATGTCCTCCATAGTAATTAACTGGAACGATGTCTATGACTGTCTTTTTCAGATCATGCTAACCTCTAACATGGCTTAAACTTGAATATTATAAATGGGCTCCAGTTGGAGTCGAGCCACAGATTCATAAACACACTATGAGCTTATTATTATTATCTTGCCATCATATTGTCAGGGGCCAGAATAGCCTGCGGCATCTTTGTAACTATCCAGCTAAACACTGTTATTTTTAATTGTGATTTTATTTATTTTGGTGTTTGTGTGTTTTTTACTTTGTCTCAAAAATAGCTATAAAGTACTTACTTGCCAGTTGTCTACACCCCATAAACATAAATCGGAAAAGATGTCTGTAATATAAACAGTAAAGCCTTTACACGGTTGTGGGACTCTACAGCCTCACCTTTTTGGCTCTCTTAAAGCTCTTTTGCTGTTGTTCTCACTTCCTGTCTTCTGCAGCCCTCATTCCCCCCTGGGCAGCCCCCGTCTGTAGTGTTTGCCACCCAACCTCCACAAATGAACCCAACACCACAACCCCGACAGGTAGGCCTGCTCACTCCTCAGAAACGACTGTTCTATCAGGGAACATATTATCTAGTCAGAAGCATGACAATTTACAAATTGGATTCATTGCTTTCCACACAAGTTCATTTTTGTGGTGCAATGCAAATATTTTTGTTTATTTCTAACTTGCATCTGATCAGTCCAGACAAACCACGCAGGGTAGAAATGCTATTGTGCAGTTTTGCAAAACTTCTACTCACTGGCACTATCCTAAACGTATAGGGTTCTTAGAATTAGGGCTGAACGATTATGGAAAATAATCTAATTGCGATTTTTTTGCCCCAATATTGCGATTGCGATGCGATATGCGATTATTTTTTAAGGTCTTTGTCTTCTGTATTATTAAACAAAGACAAGCAATACATCATATAGTATGGCCAATACTATATTACATTAATTTTAAACTGTTCTTTCCTGGAAGACAGACCTCTGTTATGATGACATGAGGTGATGCATGAATTGATGACTGACATTTTTATTTAACTTCTTCAATCACAACAGTATATTTGAACATACACAATAGTTTATTTTTAGCTTACAAACATCTGAGCATAAAGTGCTGACAAGGAACCCTGGTGTAAACATTAAAATGAAAGTCAGTACAATGTGCAGATTGCAGAAATATACATAAAAAAAATCAGTGGCTTTACCACACTCAGTTTTTCGACATCTGTGAACTACTAGACAGTCATTCAATTAAAAAATAATATTAAATAAATAAAACTAATAAATAAAAAATACACACATCTTACTGATCTCTGCAGTCAGTAAATTTACACATAAAGTGCAAACATAATAGCAATTGTATAAACACACACACAAACACGCCTTTAAAGTTTAAAGGCGTGAAATTGGACGGTCTAGCCTTCTGATTAGCTAATCAGAAGGCTAGTTCTGATTAGCGTCACCGCTGTCTCGGTGGAGTTTAATAAACTCGGCCGTCTGCTTCTTGCTATCTAAAATATAACCAGACACTGGCGTAAATTCTCAACTGTCTCATACTTCTGTTTAATAAGTTTTCTGTTTGACGTTTAGTCAGCTGTGTGAAAACCAAGGAGGAACCCACCGGGGGATTAATAAAGTTTTATTTTGTCTAATCTAATAACTTTAATCTCAGCCAAACCGATTTACTCACGAACAAACAAAACACTGAAAAAAGCCCAACAATAACATTTTTAGGTTGTCTAAGTGACTTATATATTACGTTTAACCCGAGCAGCAAAACTCCGCGGTGATCTGAAAATGATGTGCCGGGAGTTGTGCCGTTCTCGGCCGCATCAGTAACCCTCGAGCTCCCGGCTAGCTGTCGAGCTGGTGGGTAGCAGACGCCTCTGAAAACGTCGAAGCACTTTTGCAAATATGGGATATCTTGATAAACCAAGCAGATATTTGATGTTTACACAACTACTTTCTCGCCTGAAAATATGTTAAAAGTTTATTTTGTGACCCAGAAAGATTAGTATGAGTAATTTTAAAACTTAGTAGCGGCCGCCATTGTTGGAAACTGGAGTTTGGCTGGGCCGCGCTATGAATTCTGGGATATGGTAGTAATTTGGACAGCCTTCGGCGTGTCGCTGTGACGTAATCGGTCTACAAATGCGGCCTCAGGAGGATGCAGCCCATGAATTTGGACATGTCCAGAGTATAATCGCAGCCTTTGCGGTTAGAAAATTGCACTTGATCATGTCGCGATATTATCGCAAATGCGATATATCGTTCAGCCCTACTTAGAATGCCTGCATGTCTGTTTGCAAACTTTCCTCCAGCTCTGTGAAATGTAAACAGTCACTGTGGTCTTCATTACATGTCTTATGAAGTATTGGAGCTTAATCTACATGATCTAAATTCTTTTGTTTCTTACTGCCCCTGATTGATTTGAGTAAATGCAATCAGCTTAAAGGCAGCTTGATTTATACATTAATATCAGATCTATAATATTTTGTATGTAGCCTTGTAAAAAAAATTAAATAATTAAAAAAATATATAGGGCAAGCTAAGAAAAGCACATGCTATGACAGCCATTTTCATATGATGAGCGCCAGTTGGAAACGTACAGAACTGAAATAACCTGTTAGTGGGGAGTGAAGCATGGAGTTTGAGCTTTTGTCTATAATCTCTGTCCTGTCTGCCTCTCCTCCTCTAGTTTGCCCCCGGGCCCCGGCCTATACATCAACAGGTACTAACAGCACAGCTGACTAACTTGAGGGTGGGAGGGGAATTTCACCCATTTTAATGCATGTGAGAAGGCCAAGATTTCAGGAATAAAATGACCACAAACTGGTGGTTCCTGATTCAGAGACTACATGATAATATTTTTAACATTTTATGTTTATTTTATGTTTATGTAATTAACATTGCCCAATAATGCAAAATTAACTTGATGATAACTGAAGTTAATGTTTTAAGTAAATATTGAATTTACTGTGACAAAAGTTAAATTGCATTTGGGTTATGCTTTATAATAAAATGCATAAATGTTGCACCAACATTTCAGAAATTCAGCTAGGCCTGATTCACTGGGATTCACTGTTGTGCCTTTTATCTGCATGCTGCTTGTTAATTCACTGCTTAGCTAAGATCGGGTGGTTTCTGGGCGCTTTCCTCTAACTGATTTTCGTGCCTTCTTTTTCTCACTCTTTCTCTTGCCACCTTCTTCTTGCTTCTATTGAATGTGTGTCTATGTGTGATCTGTGCTTGTGCTGCTGAAGGGAAGCTTCAGATCGCTACAGGTAACTCAGGTTTTCTCTTTCCTCACAGTTTTTCCCTCCACTTTTCCCTTCTTTCACCCTCTGGAGGAGTGCATATGTGTGAGCCTAATATTTGGCAGTGTTGTGCTTTGTTGGCTTGGTGTCATTTTTCTGGCTACAGCAGTTAGCTCCCAGGCCATCAGCAGAATGTCAATGAGGAGGCTCTGAATGAACCAGCATTAGCTGCTTTATCTCTGCTGGCAGACAGGGCCAATATGTTTCCAGTTGGAGTCGAGCCACAGATTCATAAACACACTGTGAGCTTATTATTAGGCTGAACAAGCTAGTTTCCCTGGGTCCAAGAGATAAAATAATGCAAAGGGCATTTATTCATGTCAGAGGTTTCAGAGAGGTAGCAAATGGTCCTGTTTTGTTTTTCTTTCTTCTCTGTGGTCCATCACACCATATTTCTTCTTGTCTTTTTCACAACCCACACTTGCTTCACCTTTGCTTTTCTACTATCTTCTTAGCCCTACTACCCCAACAGGCCCAACCTGCCTCCCAGCAGTGGGCCAAGAGGTGTCCCACCCAGCAGTGCTCCTCGGTCTGTGACCCCCACCCATGTCTACCAGGCAGGCCCTGGCTCCCAAATGATGATGATCCCCCAGCAACAGTTGCCCTTTCCCAGTTCGCCACAGGGACCTGCCTACATCATACAGTCACAGGTAGGGGGCACAACTTGTGTGTGTGTGTGTGTGTGTGTGTGTGTGTGTGTGTGTTTATTATTTTTTTGTTTGTGTTTCTGCTAGAGGTTTTCTTTGTATTGTATTGTAGGGTCTATATCTTACAATATAAAGCTCATTGAGGCAACTGTTGTGATTTGGTGGTGCTATAAAAATAAGATTGAATTAAATTGAAAATATAGGTTTGTTAGCTCTATTAAAAATGCATTAATTTTTTTATTAGATACATTTTGTAAACCCTGCATCCACAAAATCAGGCTTAGTGACTCAAACTGCTCAAAGTGGTTAATGGTGCAGAGGCATTTGTAATTTTGTTGCAGAAATTACCAGGATTTCTACTTTGATTACTCAGAAAATGTGGTCTGGTCTTCTTATCCAAATGTGTGAAAATGTGCTGGTGTCTGGAGATACCCATTTGCAGCTACTTGGGTTGTAGAGGTGCTTCTCATTTATAAATAAAGACAGTTTGGTTTCTGTCTGTTTGCACATCTTAAGGACAAAAAAATGTCATTATTCAATTATATTCAGACACAAGAACACTTCTGAGGCGAACTGTCTCCTGCCGTACTACATTTCAAAGATGGCAGCCTTGTATAATGCACTAACCTCTTTTGAGTACCAATATGTCAAAGTCCTGAGAAAAGCACCTGAGTGTATTGATTTCACCTTATTTCATAGCCAGTATGTATGTAGTATTTTCTCCTCAACATACCACCAGAGTTTTGAAGCTGTGTGTCACATAGTTTAATCCAGCCACATAGTAACACACATACTTCCAAAATGCGAACGGTGTCCCATTTCACAAAAATAGAAAGCAAGTGCACAAATGCAAAAAATAGAAAGAAAAAGGAACAGGAAAATGTAGCAACATTACAGCGGTAATGGATTGCTTATTTGGAGAAGTAACAAAAAAGCAGATTACTTTTTTCATTACATTAGTTTTGCAATTCAGATCCCTCCCAACTGTAAAGCATCATGGAGGGATCCTTATGGTTTGAGGCTGCTTGTAGTCACTGAGGGAACAACAAACCAAAGACTGAAGGCAGAATTCTTTATAGTTTTTATAATATTCAAGTTTTAGCCCATGTTAGAGGTTGGCACGAAATCCTTGTAATTCCAAAGTGTTCACATTTTTTTTGCTTCTACAACTTTAATGATCTATATCTGTATCTAATGATGTTTTGTTTTGTTTTTCTCCATTTATCTTCTCTTCTATCTTCCACCCGCTCTCTGGTTTGCCCCCTCAGTACCGGTCACCAACCTACGTTCCCACACCTCAGCAGTTTCCAGTCCCAACGGGCACCCCAGGCTATTATCCAGGCACAAGCCCTGCAGAATATGGTACTTACGGTAAGAGGTTTTACCTGGAGTCTCATCTGTGCCACTCACCTAGTAACAAGCACCATTCTTACACTTGGCAAACTAAATCAGTTGGAGAGAAAAACAATTATGAAGATCGATGGTACACTTTGTAATGAAACGCAAGGACAAGTTGCAACAAAATTTAAATAGGAAGGGTGAGAGGAGAGGAAAATGTTAAGTGAAAAAAACACCACCCAAAATAATAAATTTCATTTATACGTGCCTTTCAACATACTCAAGGAGCCCTTAGAAGCAATTAAACAAAAGTATATCTTAAGTATAGATAAAATAACGGTAGGAAAACACCATATAGTAAAAAGTCAATACGTCTTAAACTAAAATCAAACGGAATAGAGAAGCTTCAAAAGATGTGTTTAAAGACTGACTTTAAAGATGGTAAGACTGTCAGAGTAGTGACTGTGCCGTGGGCAAGACTTCGAAAGACGCGGGGCTACTTGGCTGAAACAAACAGCTGTTATAGTAAGAGCAGCATAGGAGGAGCATCTCAGTATGGGAAGGAGTGGCAATGTGAAGAAGTTGGAGAGAGATGGGAGTGCAAGATTATCAAGAGACTTGAAAGTAAGAAGCAGAATCTTAAAAATTAATGCAACATTTTACAGGAAGCCAGTGAGCTGTGTAACATGTCATTAAATCCTCAGTAGTTGCTCACATCTTGCACAGTGATCAGCCTTTAGCTGAAGTCTTCTTTGTTTTTTTTTTTTGTTTTTTTTTTTTTTGAGGAATCCTGACTTGTTACTCTTTCAGTGTTTGTCTTCATGTAAGTGTTTACAAGAAAATAACCGTCTTCCCTTAATAAACTACACGCTTCTGAGATTTCTAATAATTACATTCATCTTGTCCCCTGCCACCCACTCATTATTTATGCATCTCTTTGTGCGAGACACTTCTGGCTAACATGAAATGAGAATGAACAGGAGTGGAGTATAAGGTGTTATAAAAAGCAGTGACAATTTTACAGACCGTGGGAGAGAGAATAATCAGGAAAGATGACCTTCTCTCAGCCAGCATGGACCATATGACCTTAATGAATAGCAGTTACAACTCGCACTGTGTTCCTATTGATGGGTGTGGCTGCATTCCCCAAAAAGTTTAAAGTTGCTGACTATTCGTGTCAAAGTGGTTATGTACAAATGGGCCCACAACAGCATCCTTAGAAATCTGCACTTAGCAATAGAGGTAAAATTTATGTATATCACAGTATAAAAGCCTTCAATGATTATATTTAATACACACAAAAGTGTCTTCATTTTACATTTACTCATAGTCCTTTTGTTCCACATCAACTGAGTATAGCTGCAACGGACACATTTATTGCTGATCATACGTGCTGTGCCTCCATCTAGTGGTAACTGTGTGTCATTGGACCATAAAACCTAGTGATGCCCTGAAACAAACTTGCTGACCTCCTCCTACCAGGCATTTGAACTATGTGTTGTCTTTGTTGAACTGAATGCAGAGGCCTCAATGCAGACCTGTAAAAACACAATCCTTCCTATGAGACTGCTCATAGGAAGGATTCCACTATTGAATGTGGAGTATGTGTATGTTGGGTTGTGCATGGGACAGTTAAACTGTATAGGGCTGAAGGTCTGGTGGACTTGTGCATTAATTTATGGGAAATTCACATGTTTGGCATATATAAATTTATATTTTCAGATATTTTGCAGTTCCTTTCTGAACAGCAGTCTGTGTGCGTTTGACTGAAGGCATATTTATACCCACCACTGTAACCCTCACAAAACAAACAAACACACTCTGAAAATGGTGTTACAAATGCTATTGCAAGCTGCTCTTTGGTGTCATTTTGGCCAGTCGTGGACCTGTTCACTTTTGTAGCCTGGCACACTGTGTTGGAATGTATAATCATATTGTTTTTTCCCACTGATATCATAACAAGGGCTCAGATCATTCCAAATTACACAGAAGAAGATGTTGTAAAGGCATGAAAAGCAGAGACTTTCTGGAGAAACTTTTGGTAACACACACTCTGCAAGTGTGGCGCACCCTTGGCATTAGGGATGGGTATCGAAACCCGGTTCTTGTTGAGAACCTGTTCCCACTGTTTCAATTCCTTGGAATTGTTTGGCATTTTTGCAAACGATTCCCTTATCGATTCCAGTCGCCCCGAATGACGTCACCACGTTGCGGAGCGTCATTTACCTGGCAGGAAACACGGCGCCTAAGCGGCTCAAACGCTCAAAAGTTTGGTCATACTTTACGAGAACAGATGACAACAGGGCAACTTGCAATACTTGCAAAGTAGATATTTCATTTAAGGGAGGAAACACTACGAATATGCAAAAGCATTTGCTCACAAAACACGTGATAACCTTAAATGAATGTCGTGTTTTTTAATTCCGCTCCGGACTCGTGAATCTCAACCCAGCAGCAGCGGTAACGTTTGCACGTCCTCTCCCGTTAATATGGCAGGTAAATAATCAACTAATAGTGCATATTATGGTAGCGCGATCTGCCTTATTACAAAACCTGCCATTACTGTGCATTTAGGTGACCATGATGAGAGAGACATCGTTAAACAGAATCGAAAATGGAATCAGAATCGTGAAAATCTTATCAATACCCAGCCCTACTTGGCATCACTATAAATTATGGCGGGACAGTGGTCTTGTCACATTTGGTGTGTGATACAACCAGTACGGTGACCGTAAACAGGCCATTACATTCATGTCTTTGCTTATAAGAGAAGTCAGTGTGGAAAATGTGCCAGTGTTATTTATTCTGTGTGAGTTTTGCTACTGTTAACATGCATTTTCAGGATAAGATCTTTTTAGTATGAGTGGCCTTAAATGGTTAGATTTGTTTTATGGACAGTTTGTACACATTGGCCTAACAAGCAAACAATCCCTTGATCGGTTCTGGTAGTAGGCACACATACCTTTGGGGTTTTGTCCCCCTTTTGATTAAAGGAGCAATCCAAAGTAACTTTACTGGTCATGAGAAAAATTTAATCAGGAGAATACACTAATCTCAAACTTCAGATTACAGACAAGAGAATGAATTCTAGTGTCCGTTCAGGATTTGACATGTCGATGTAGTCTTGAATGATATCAGCAAGTTCAAACATATTCTTATAGTTTAACTGTATTCCTACACCTCCCTGTGTCAGTGGTAGCACAGGGTGGTGTAGCAGGTTTTTGTATTGCCTGACAACAAGAAAACGGAGTCAAAACCTCCTGGCCGACCAGAGGCTTTCTGTGTGAGGCTTCCATGTTCTCCAAGATTTCAAGACTCTTTATTTGTCGCGTGCATGGTTATACAGGTATAACATGCAGTGAAATGTGACCTGATACGCTCCTCAACTGTGCAAAAAAAAAAAAGACAGACAGACCTTTATATACAGTGAATGAGTATATACAAGGTTTACACATGGGTTTTCTTCAGGTTCTCTGGCTTCCTCTTGGCTATTTAGGAATTCTGAAGATACTATAGGTGGGGATGTTAACATGTTAGCATAATTGTGTTTTGTGTTTGCCCTGTGGACTTGTAACCTCTTCAGAACCTCCCTAATCACACACATCAAAGGCCTATACCAGCGGTCCCCAACCCCCGGTACCGTGAGTCATTTGGTACCAGGCCGCGAGAGTTGAGGCTCAGGTGTGAAATGTATGGTTTTCAGGGTTTTTATCGGTTTTCAGCGTTATTTTGTTATCGTTTTTATCGTTAACTCTGTTTTCCTGGGTCTTTTCACGTGTGTTATGAATAAATCTTATTTTTTTCGGTACCGGTACTAGTTTTATTTTGTTGTATTTATCTGCGACACCTTAAAGGCTGGTCCGTGAAAATATTGTTGGGCACAAACCGGTCCGTGGTGCAAAAAAGGTTGGAGACCGCTGGCATATACAGCTTCTATAGCAGCTCTTCTATAGGAGTTTGAACAGGATCATTTTTGTCTGCCCAAACAGTCTGACAATGCTTTACTAGATTGTAAACTTCTGTGGAGTTTTAGTGATGAGTGAATCTTTACAATACTTAAATGTGTGATCTGAATACTGAACCCTCCCACGTCTTGTACAAACCCAGATAGTTTGACCCTAACAGAAACACTTCCCATTCTGTACTGTTGACTGAGATGGCACATAAAAGTGCATTTAAGTGTCAGTCTGCACCACAGCAGGGCTACAGCTCATAGGAATGAGCTGTGTGGCTGTTGAGCCTGCTGATTTCATGTTTATTATGAATTCAGCAGGCATAATTATTTATTATGAATAAATAATCTCCTGCGTGTCTGTTGCATCAGTCAGTCTGACAGTCCCTTGGCATGTCGTGAAATCAGATGGCACATGACATAAAATAACTGTCTAGTGACTGTAAGACATGGCTCTTTAAACCTGGTTGCTGAGGACCTTGACTTCACTGCTGCTTGCTTCATGAAGATGTCTTGAGCCAAGAAATGGATTCATGTGTGGAAGTAATGCTTTTTTTTTTTTTTTTTAAATAATTTTTGCCCTCTTAAGCTCTATGCTCATCATAGTTATAATCCCAGAATATCATTTTGCCTCCTTGCAGCCATCTATGTGGTGGAGTGTTTCTTAAAACACACATACATAGAAACAGCCCTACACACACACACACACACACACACACACACCCCACCAAATCCGTTTGACTCTTATGTGTTAACCAAAGATCAGATAACATGCCTGTGGTGGAGAGATAGAGGAGTCTTCAGGGAAGTCAGAGCCACTTGGCATGGCACAGTTTAGTTTGTCTGCCACTATACTCAAGAGGAGGGAGGGAGGTGGGGAGGAATCAGCAAGGTCAGAGGGAGGAGCAAAATGGAGACACGCTGGAAGAGGGAGGGCTGAGGACTAAAAGAAGTCATTCTGAGAGGGCACCTGTAGAGAGGACAGGGAAGAAAGTTAGAGAGGGGGTTTAAAGAGAAAACCCCCTCTAAATTGTATTTCTGTACAGTCTTTACATTCTGCAGCAGTTCAACATGGGCAACCTTGGTTCTCGAGAGCAGGAGGACTCTGAGGGTAGGTGTTGTCTAGACGGTGTCTCTTTGCAGCCCCCCATCCCCCTCTTATGGCAAACTTTTGTGCTTTGAGTCATATCTCAGGTTTCTTATTTACAGTATTGGGATACTGTCCAAGTCTCATTCCGCCTTCTGGCTTTCTGCTTTTATGAACCTTCTCCCTCTCTCTGTCCTTCTCTCGCTCACTTTCTTCCCTCCCTTTCCATGTCGCACGCAGTCTTCCCCCAGCCGGTGTGGGTTTTTGACTATATTTAGGCTGTGCTGCTTCTGGGCAACAATGCAGACTCAGTAATGTGAGTTAGACTGTAATGCATGCAGCAGGGGAGAGAAGCAGAGCAGGAGCTAGCTACTCCCAACCTGAATAAGAGGCCTCTTCAGTTTAGAGTTGGGGGGGGGGGTTTCTTCTTGTTTTTTTTAGTCTAAGTCTTGTAAAAGTGGGCTACACCTGATTTTGAACTGTAGCTGAGGCCAGTTACACGGCCAGGTAATGTCACTGAGTGGTTTTGTCTTGTTGACATTATTGACCAGGTATGCGAAAAGCGTTTGCTTGCTCTTTAGGAGGGTGTCACATTGGCAGCAGCTTTCTTGGCAAGTTTGTGAATGTGATAAGTATTTAATTCCTTATGAGATCACCAATGCAGAGCTGACACAGCAGACTGCTGTGTCATGGTCTGAAAATCTACTTGGCGTTCTTCTTGGTACCATGTTTGCTTAACTGTTGCATTTGGTGAAATGCTGATTTTAGGCAGTTGTTTCTATTCCAGCAAATTTCTACTGAAAGAACTTAATTGAATTATTTATTCCCAGGAAAATAAGTAATTAAAATCACCTGATACTTGACGATAATAAAGTCATAAAATAAGGAGCTGCAAGAGTTTAAGACATCTGCCCTTTTTTAAGTGCTGAAATATAATATTTCACCCTAATATTACATTACATGAATAAGTCATTTATCATGTTTTTGAGTTGTTAGAATTTTTAATTTTCCTTAATTCGTTTTATACAAAATCATTTTTCTGCTATTGGGGAAAATGGATTTGTTGAAAATTAGTTGAAAACTGTAATTGTTGTTATGGCATCCTTGCAAAAAATAGGTGTAATTTTGGTCATTTTCCATTACGATCGACTACCACCTAATGTGCATGGCGTTGCTATACCAGTGTAGCTTGTGACATCATTTGTATGCTACACGGATACCACACCAATGGAGACACCGAGGCGATGGTGTTCCTGCTGCTTGGTGTATGTCTTTTTTTGACAGACTCTCAGACCACAGTGGTTTTTTTGTGTAGCCGTTTCCATCATTGCTGGGTTTGAAAAATGATGGTTTTGATTTTTGTGAAGGAGACGTTCTCATCACACATCGTGTGACACCACTAACTAGCTAATCAGTGGCATGCAGTCTGACATCACATTTTTTAGATCACGTCAGATCACTTAGAACCCCGGCCGAGTAGGTACTAAAAAAAGTACCTGGTACCAGGTACTACCACCTAATTGGTGTTTCAGAAATCCCCAAAAAAGTCAAGGCAAGGCGAGCAAGGAGGTACTAGGGGAAAAGGGCTACAAGTTCAGTTAAATTGGTCAACACAATCAGCCTGAGGAAGCTTTAAAACATTCATGTTTAAACATTCATAGTTAAACTGAAGTGAGCAAACTCACTCTTGACACTAATTGAAATGAATCTGAAATGAAAGCAAAAATTAAAACTCTCTTAAAATATACAAAAAAGTATCTGGTAACCAGAAGCAAGGTATTTATTTAAGTGGTATGTGTTTTAAGTTGATGTGTTTATGTTAAGTCAATATGACTTGGTTTACATTCTTCTGTCTGTGATTCACAGCAGGGGCCTACTACCCTGCACAGCCACAGTTCACCCCCTCGGTCCAGGCAGGACCTGTGATTATGAATCCTGCACCTCAACAACCACAGCCACCCCCTCAGCCTGCCCAGCACATCCCTACCAAACGGGAACGCAAACAGGTACAGTCAGCATTCCTAATTCAAAAATGTGCCACACTTCAAACTCTCTGTGCTGCTTTGAGATGCATGTGATACAGGATATGTGTTTTACCTGCTTATGACTTGTGTGTATCCTCAATTACATTTGCTTTTATGCAAAATCACCACGTCTCTCTAGACAGACTTAACATAATCTTAAATAACCATATGTTATTAGCAAAAAACAATCCTTGGAAGTTATCAAAGAGGAGACACTATATAAAAAAGTGAACACAGCACTCAAACAATCCTAACAAGAAAATTATGAATGATTTCTGAAATGCTGAAGAGGGAGGTGGTCACACCCTGACGATCTTGTTGCAGCTGGTAACATGTTCACAGTATAGACATTCATGACCGTCTGATTTATGTTATCATCATACTAAAAACTACATATTACTTTAAAAAAAAAACAGCCACAACTTTATAGCTGTGCAGTATAATGATTTAGGTTTTGCATATGACATCCAACAAATTTTTTTGGGTATCACATATAAAAATAGATATTAACTGTAGATATTATGCTCAGTTACGGACACGGACGAGTGTCTGCGCAGTCAAAAAAACAAGCAGGTACTTAGACGTCTACTCAGACCCTCACACATGCGATGATATCATTTAAATCACTGGGACCCGAACAGACCCATGTATAATCCCTGCTTTAAAGACATGGGAACTTAACCATGTGCTAAAGTTATTGAAAGCTTCATATTCATCATTACCAATGAAGGTCCTTGATAATGAAGGTGGTGTCTTGCAACTGGATTTGAGATGAGTAAAAAATGTTGTTGCCCTTTTGATTTCATGATATTATATTATTATATTAGAAGTATTGGTCAGCTAAAGTGTATTATTGCAGCTTTTGCACGATTTATAGATGGATAATTTATGGTCACTGGAGACATATTGTAGCATTATGAGCAAGTATGTGTGTCATTGTAATCCAGTTTCAACACAATGCAATGGGATACAGAAACATCCTTGTTGTTTCTTATGATTAAGGCTTGAATTGGGACACTGAATTCAATTTACTGATTGAAAAAGATATTAATAAACTTGTCTTCAACTTCTTATTTTGCATAGCTGAGCTGCTGTACAATGTATTCCCTGATTTAACAGAATGTCTAGTGTTCCCCCTGTGCTCTAATATGGCCCTCGCCTGGTATGTGGTAGGTCTCTGTGAACTCAAGCCCCTCTAGTGTCACCATCCTTTTACATCTGAGACATCTGCAGTAATGCTTACATATGACTGAACAGTGTAACCTGCTGCTTTTCTCAGTCTGAAAAGTGAGTGATCCACTGTACGTGATCTATGAGACACAAAATGTGAAGCTCTGGTTGCAAGATGATAAATGTCATTGGTGATATCACACAAAATATCTGCTTGTAATTACATTACATTGTGCTTTGGCTGTTAATATAAAGAGGTGGGGTTTGTGTGTGTGCGCATGTGCACACTACAAGACTTGCATTCCTTGAGTTTCGGGAGTGATGTGCTTTAAAGGAGCACCAAGAGATTTGGTGTCTTGTACAGGGCACATTGACAGAAATTAGGTTCTACTGTGAATGGATAAAGGCAGCTTCACACAGAGGTAGTGGTGTGTGTGTATGTGTCTGGGTTTGTAGCTTTTTAAAGTGTTTGTTGCTAGTGGTGTCTCCATCCAAAAATCGGATACCAGCTGACTTGCAAGAACTAAATGCCTTTTTTTTTTCTCTACTCCCCTGTTTGTGTGCTCTCACTATCGCCCCACGTCAAAGAGTGTTCAGCGGGGTGGGGGGTGGAGGACATGTCAGCACATAGCTCAGCTCCACGTGGCCACCAGTCTCCTCCCCCGTTTGAGCCGGAAGGGCTAAACAGTCAGCCTTCCTCTGCTGCTGTGGCACCCCACCCCCCCTTCCTGCTCCAATTCTACATTTTCTTTTCTGCTCTCAAAAGTCAGAAAAAAGTCCAACTTGAACAGAGTGTGCAGGATGACTGAACAGCGAGAGAGAGGGATTGAGGAAACGGGGAGTTTCTTATGGTAACCCTTGTTCATTTGACAACTTTTTGTTCCTGGAAACCCTCCCATTCTCCCTGCCATTGCCCCTCCTTCACACTCTGGCCCCTTTAACTGTTTGTTAGTTTCTGTGGGCGGGGGTTTGCACATTCCAAAGCGTTACAAGGCCAGTTGCTTTATCCTTTTTTTCCCTCTTCTGTTTAGCATATGAGAAACGGTCAAGTCGTGAGCCAGCGTACTGAGAGTCAGGCCCAGCCCTGCTCTGTCTTCCGTATAGCTCTTCTGTCTCGTGCTGGATTTCTATTGTGGGAGCTAAGTTGAGAAGGAGCTACTTGTTATCCACCCACTGTCCTGGGTTTTTTTTTTTTGGTGGGGGTTTAAAGTCCAGCCCTAAGCCAGCCAGATCTGTTACTCCAGCCCTCGGATGATAGAGGCCCACTGGGGTTTGTAGCACTCTGGGAGAGGAGTTGCAAGCAGGCTGAATCAGGTAAAGGTCAGCATGGTTGAGCTAATACTATCAAAAGTAGGTCAGAGTGCAAAAGTGTTACAAACGGTTTAATCCTTTTCTAGGAATGGCCTGTGTCACTGAAGTTAGCAGCATTTGGACTCCTGAATTCATTGTTACTTTGTGTGACTGAGAAAACACGTGTTTGTAACATATAAGAAGAGTGCAGTGTGTACACAGGAATGCATTCTGTTGTCACATCTGATTGTGTTTTGCCTTCATGTGAGCAGGCTTTTTCAACAACAACGGCTTAAAGCAGCAGTGGAATTTTGTTTCGCTGTTTAGCTTCAAGTTGGCTTAATTTAATTCACGCTCAGTCAGACAGCTTTTCTGGTGACTCAGAGGCTGAAGCACATTCAGTTGGGCAGCAGAGGAATTTGCATGGTGGTTAGAGTTTGGATTTTGTGTGCCTCAGTGAAGAAATGTAGCTTTCATTCAATGAGGCAAGCTAGTGAATAAGAGCTAAAGGGAGGACTGTGAAAAAAGACGAATGTAGGCACTACACCATGGGAAGCAGGTTTTTTTCCCCCTGCCTTTATTCTTCATTTGAAGTTAGTTTCAACTAAAGTGTTGTCTGTGTTATTTACCTGCTGTCCCTTACCCTCATCTTTTGTTCTTTTTACTTACACCAGTAGCTCATCTACTTTCTTTCCCCCACAGATCAGAATAAGAGACCCAAACCAAGGAGGTCGAGACATCACAGAAGAGATTATGTCAGGGGGCCGTAGTGGCTCCACCCCAACCCCACCTCAGGTGAGCCACAGAGCCACATTCTTAACTAACAGTACTCAGGAGAGCGGCCATACAAGCACACTGTTCGCTTTTTATAAAACTCATACACTTGAAAGTGACATTACCTGACAACTACTGCTTTCTGGGGTCCATATTAAAATATAGAAAAAATACTTTCTGCTTTATTTAACTTAAGATTAAATAAAACAGAAAGGACTAGAATTGACTCACATGCTCTGTCCATATGTTGCTGCTTGGAAAGAATGCTGATTGCCATTTCCAATGTGATACACTACAATCTGTCAAAATTAAACTGACTGGCACTTTGACACGTGGCTTTTAAAACCAGCTGGGATTTTAGCCTGTTTTTTCTTTTCCTTTTTTCCCCCCATAGTCAAATGGGAAAAAAATGTGTTAACCTCAATTGTAAGCTCACCTTTCAGTTTGTGTGTATGTCTCCCACCAGACATCTGGATCAGAAAGTACGTCATTGACCCAGGCCAACGGTGAGAGTGTCCCAGCTGCTACTACACCAGCACTGGTTAGACCAGGTGAGTGGTACATGCAGTCTTGAACACAGTCGATACATATTTTACTTACTACAAATTTTATAACTGTTATTTGTATGCATCCTGCTTAGCCGTTTGTACTTTCATAACCATTCTTTACTTTGAATAGGTCTTAAATTCACCTATAAAATGAAATGATTCCAGTTAATGTTTTCATCTTGTGATTACTTAATTGTTAAGATTGACTTCTACCAGTAAACAGCAATAACTGTTTAAAGAAGCTAGGAGAAAGGAAAGATAGAGCCTGTGCTATGTATGACATAATGTTTCTTTACTTTGACAAGATATCCAAAGTAACTGGGGACCAAACTTGATTCATGAAACAAGCCATCTATGTGGGTATAAGGCATGTTAAATCACAGCCTGTGGGCATAAGCAGTTCTTAGTTGAAACGCATTTCATTTTCACTGTTCAGTTGTTTGTACATATTTTAGTCTGTGTGTGCAGCTACATCGAGGAGCCCTGTGGTGAACAACAAGTATCTTGGTGAATCTTGAGCAGTCAGCATCGCATGTGCTGGTTTTTTTTTTTGTCTTTTCTTTAAAACAGAACTTTTTTTTTTTGTAATTTTCCCACCTAAGGTTAAGTAGGGTTATCTGTATGGAAGTGCACACAACTGCTATCAAGCACCACTTTCAAAATAAGAGTGATGAGAATTTTCCTAGTAAATCCATGCTGCTTGGTGCCATTCTCTCTGCTGGATTTAAACATAGTTAAAATAAGTTGTTAACATCCCTGAGTGGCTCGCCCAAGTGTAGGAAAACAGGGAAGCTGGTTTATTTTGGGAAGGGGGTTGAATGAGGTGTAGATATATAACATAAAAACCTTTATTATCCTCACAAAGGTGACCCGTGGCTGTGGATGAATATCGGTTTATAGGTTTTCAGAAACGATGTATTCAGTGTTGATTGTAAAACCATGAATGTGGACTGTATAACTGTGTCATTTTTTTTTCTGACTTTTGACCCTCCAGATGACAGAAGGAAACCTACACCTCCACCTGTGGCAAAGACCCCTGAACTTCACAAAGGCGACTCCATCCCTACAGAGGCTAAAACCTCTGATACGAACACTAAGACCCCGTTACCTGCTCCTCTGTCAGAAGCTGAGAACACGCCTATTAACACTATTTCTGCACTTGCACCGAGCCCTCCTGTTCCAGATGTGATGGATGCGCCTCCATCTCACAAGGAACCTACACCCCCTCCCCAGTCAGCACCTGAGATACCTGCCTATCCTGCACCCCTTCCTGATCCTGTCCCCACCTCTGCTGCACTGAACAAAGTTGACAATAAAGCACCAGAGGCGAAAGAGGAGGTGGCAAAGGAAGAGGAGACTAAAGCAGAAGAGAATGTGACGTCAGTAGACACACCTCAAACTCCTCCTTCCTCCACTAATGGTGTGGCCGAGTTGGAACCTGAAAGGCTGTCGGTCACGTTACCACCAAGTCACCTAGAGGACCCTCTGGAGTCTCCAATTGCACAGCCTGAGGAGCTCCGACTACCCAACGGGCTGCCGCTCCCAGCCCCTCAAGACCCCGAAGCGCCTGCCGTCAACACAGCTGAACGTGACGACAGCCCCATAGCTGAACCAGATGTCAGTCAGCAGCCGATAATACAGACATCTGCAAACGTCGCTCAGGCAGGACTATATCTAGAAGCCATACCTCCACCTGTTAAACATTCAACCCCTGCACCCTGTGCTCAAGAAGCGGAACCACCTCAGGCTGCACCTGCCCAGCCTGAGGTTCCAGAAACTGTTCCTGCAGCCACTCTGGATGTTAAGGAAGACACTCCAGTGCCCCAGTCTAGCACCAAGGAAGAGACTTCTTCTCCTACAGAGACCGTTTCAATAGCTGACAACACCCCAGAAAAGGTGCCCACTCCTCCCCCTCCTACAGCAGAGGAGAGGGAAGACACTCCTCCTCCTCCCCCACAGACGGTCACCTCTGCTCCTGTAGAAACTACTATGCAAGGTTAGTCACTTCCCCAAGTTTGATTTATTTTAGTCATTTGTTTCTGCTTTCTACAAACTGAGAATTGAGTCATCCTTAGATTTTCTGTCAGATGCGGTATTTTTGAGCTCATCTGAGGCTGCCTGTCTTTCTTTCTCTAGCTGCTGTGTCTGTGCCAAAGAAAAAAAGAAAAATGAAGGATCTAAACAAAAAGGAGGCTGTGGGAGACCTCCTGGATGCCTTTAAGGAGGTATCTGATCGATGATGTATTTGTTCATTCATTCTCATACTTTTCTTGCCTGTTGTAACTAATCTGAAATTACTCCATACCCACTGAAGCTGAAAAAGAAACTAGTCATCAACCCTTTCCAGGGACATAAGACGAACTGCAGTTGCTGATTTCTACTGTAATGTCTTAATGAAGCTCATATTTATGAGCTTCCTAAATTCCAAACTGATTTTTCTGACTAAGCAGCAAAAGGTGGTTGCACCAGAGCCTGAGCCAGTCCCAGCACCAGAGCCCCAGCCCCCTGCCACTGCTCCTCCTGCCCAAGAGGAGGCAGACTTAACCTGGGAGGACAAGGAGGACAAGCTGGATGCTGAGAATATTCAGCCGGATCCTCTCAAGCCGACTGCCACTGACAAGAAGTATCAGTACAAAGAGGGTGGGTGTCTGAAACTTGACAGAATTTATTCATTGAGTGGTCTACCTTCCTCCTCTCATATGTTGTGAAATGTCTTTTAACAAGAAGACATCTTCTGTTTTCTGTTTGTTTCAGAACAATGGATGCCAATAAACACAGAAGAGAAGAAGAAATATGACCGTGAGTTTCTTCTGGGATTCCAGTTCATCTCAGCCAGTATGAACAAACCTGAGGGCCTACCAGCCATCAGTGATGTTGTCCTGGACAAGGTGCAAAGACTTACCCTAAAGTCTAGTCTAAGTGAAATAAGACTAAAAAAACATGTCTAGATCACATAGTAGTGGAAATTGTAATTAAGTTCCCATCCTGCTTTCTGTCTTTTCAGGCTAATAAAACACCTCTGCGACAACTCGACCCCAGTCGCCTTCCAGGAATGAACTGCGGCCCTGACTTCACGCCCTCCTTTGCCAACCTTGGCAGGCCCAGCATGGGAGGAGGAAGCAGAGGACCAGTGAGTTCAATTTTTCTTTGTGTAACCGAGCACTTTCCAATTGAATTATTACTTCAATTAAATCATGTTTTGATGTTTCCCTTACAGTCTCCGGGTATGGGCATGGGGATTGGCGGACCACGTCGCTCTCAACAAATGCCGAGGAAAGAACTGAGGAAAATCATCAGCAGCATGCCACTCAGTGATGAGGTGCAGCTGAACAAAGCAGAGAAGGCGTGGAAGTCTTCAGTGAAGAAAAGCCCTCGCAGCCGTGGGGCAGAGGAGGTAGACGAGAGTGAACCAGAGCAGATCAAGACCCAGGAGCTGTTTAAACGGGTGCGCAGCATCCTCAATAAACTGACCCCCCAAAAGTTTCAGCAGCTCATGAAACAAGTAACAGAACTGACCATTGACACAGAAGAGCGGTTGAAAGGAGTCATAGACCTCACCTTTGAAAAGGCCATCTCTGAACCAGACTTCTCTGTGGCCTATGCCAACATGTGCCGCTGCCTTATGGGGGTAAGTGATGACTCACCCAATATAGATGCTTGAATATTTACAATGGAAGTGTTGTTGTTTAGATGTTTAACTTATGCAGCAGAGTAGGGGTGGGCGGTATAAGCGGTATACGGTAGAAACTCTACCGCGAGATTTGTCGATATGTCAAGTCTGACTTTTCTCCTCTAATATCAGCACTTATGTGCCAGTATTGTCTGGGTGATGACACCTAACATTCAAGAGAATACTGCAGCAGTGGCTTCCTGTGCCTTATTGAAATAAATAAAAGTGACTGTGAGACAATGTTTAAGCAGTGAGCGAAGCGACCATTGCTGTGGGTCTTGGGGGTATTGTAGGGCACCATTTTTTTTTTTTTTTTTTTTTTTTAAATTGAACTTCTGAAGTGAGATAACTCTACTGTATATTTTGTGTGTGTGTGCGTGTGCGCGCATGTATATATGTTTTTTGTTGTTTTAAATAACATTGTTCGATCTGAAATGTAGTTGTTGGCAATGCAGGAAGCCCGAACTCCACCACAAAAGTGACATCATGGTTTGTAATAGATTGACACTGGGGTTGGCAGATGCAACAATGCTTTTGCAGTGGTGTCAATCCTCGTACTGCTAGTTTACAAATGTCTTTGAGTCTCCAGTGATGAACTCAAATTAGTGATGGGATTGAGGGACTGAGGAGCCACTGCAACACTGAGCTTGCACCCTGTCTTCTTTTGCCATTTACTTAACTTGTGTTTTCTTTCTCTGCTTTTTTCAGCTTAGAGTCGAAATTCCAGATAAACCAGGAGCCACTGTAAATTTTCGTAAGCTGCTGCTAAATCGATGCCAGAAGGAGTTTGAGAAGGATAAGGATGATGATGAGATTTTCGAGAAGAAGCAGAAAGAGCTGGAAGCTGCATCCGTGGTATGTATGCTGCATTGTGAATTATTATTTGCACAAAGGAAGTCATGTGTCAAGTCAATAGTTAAACATCTGAAAGGTTTCAGAGATCCATCTAACTGTACTTGTTTTGAATGCCTTTTTTTGTGTTTGTTTCCCAGGAGGAGGAGAAGCAGCGGCTCCTTGAGGAGTTAGAAGAGTTTAAGGACAAGGCCAGGAGGAGGTCTCTAGGCAATATCAAGTTCATTGGTGAGCTGTTCAAGCTGAAAATGCTCACAGAGGTCATCATGCACGACTGCATTGTCAAGCTGCTCAAAAACCATGACGAGGAGTCTCTGGAGTGCCTGTGCAGACTATTGTCCACCATTGGCAAGGACCTTGACTTTGAGAAGGCCAAGGTACAAAACACACACATGTTGGAGAAAGATGACCGAGATGCATACAAACCAAGATTCTATAATTTTGACTGATAAACACAAAATGCACTTAACCTAACTATTGTGTCCCACTTCAGCCTCGTATGGACCAATACTTCAATCAGATGGAGAAAATAATAAAGGAGAGGAAGACCACCTCCAGGATCCGTTTCATGTTGCAGGATGTGCTGGACCTTCGACGGGTAAATAAAAAAGTCGCATATGGACTCAATGAGCTGTTTGCATATATAATTTGGAGCTTAAGCCTTTTCCCCAACTAAATCTCTCTGGTTGTAGAGTCGTTGTTTTAAAAAAATGCTTATTTATAACATTTTATGATTTGAGTAGACCAAAAATAAGATCTAGCTTTTTAAAGCCTGACCCACTATGCAACACTTGAGATTTTACAGGCACTTTTATTAAATCAGATAAAATGATAGAAAATGCGATTTCATATATCATATTTAAATCTGTTGGGTTCCCAATTAGGAGCTGCTGCATGTTTCAGGAAACTAACAGTTCAAAATAAACATTTTTTCCACTCAGTTGTGGGAAATCTGTAGCATGTGGTTGTGATCAGAAAGAAAACTAAAGTCATTCAAATCAGTATTGGTTTGTTTGCACTCTTATACAGAACATTTCAGTAGCTTTACATGCTGTCAGACTGTCTTTGTGATGGGGAAATGAAGATTTTACACTCCACCAGACACTGACAAAAGCAGTAACTTTATCTGGGAAAACCCAGGAGGTGTTTACTTAGTGCTGCCTTCATTGCCTGCTTACTTTGTAATTGTGTGTTGTTGTTTTGTTTGGTTCTTGTTAGCATAAATTCATTAAAATGCAAAATTCACACAAATTTGGCAGCAATTTCTCTTCAGCTTTAAAGAAACCACTTTTAACATTCTGGGGGCTCACTCAATGATCACTTGTGCTGTCACACAAGGACTTTAGACATTAACTTAGTAGTGTGTGTGTGTGTGTGTGTGTGTGTGTGTGTGTGTGTGTGTGTGTGTGTGTGTGTGTTGAGGACTATGTTTTCACTAAGGTGATTATATTTCTGTGAATTGTGCAATCGTGTTAATGCGA
Source organism: Rhamphochromis longiceps (assembly GCF_057381845.1). Classification (NCBI taxonomy): domain Eukaryota; kingdom Metazoa; phylum Chordata; class Actinopteri; order Cichliformes; family Cichlidae; genus Rhamphochromis; species Rhamphochromis longiceps. The sequence continues at coordinate 8,200,694 of NC_140570.1, read as the reverse complement.
TGAGTTTTACGCATAACTCATCCATTATTGTTGCATATGGTCTGTGACCCTGCATGGTGCTGTCCACAGCCCAGAGACACCCACACTGGTCCTTCAGCTCTGGCCAGTGTGAGGCTCATACATGGGCTAAGAAAACAAGTCTTCTTCAGCTCATTAATGCAGGGCAGCTCCTAAACACAGAGCTACTCTGTGCCATTGGCTGAGACAACAAACAGCAGCATGTTCATTCATCCATTCATCTTCTCTCAATTGAAGTAACAGGATTTGAGTGATCCTATGTTATGTCATCATGTGTGCCTCATAATTTTCCTGTCACCCCTTCCCCCCCAATTTATCTCAATTACGTGCAACTTTCTGAAGCCAGTTAAGTCTGGTGGTATTGAAGCTTCTTTCTTTTGAAGGAATGTTGCAGTCCTTTAGTTAGGCTTCCAGTCCCTCCCACAACGTCCTACAAAACCTGCTGTTTTCAGTGTTTTTCAAGCTGGAATCTGCTGCTCTGTGTCAGTGTAGTGGCCCAGTTTAATTGAAGCACATACTGCATGTTTTATTTCCTTTCAAGACAAAAACAGAAACGCGACTGGAATGATTATCTCACTCTCTCTCGCTGTCTTGTTCTGTGAACACTGTAGTTATAAAGAGGACTGATTTAGAGACACTCATCAAAATGACAAGGGTACATAAGCTCTGCTTTGTGTTCATTCATACAATGGTGAGATGGACAGAAAAAGAATACATTTTCAAAGTCATCCTCGTTTTTTTGTGTGTGTGTGTGTGTGTGTTTGTTGTTTCCCCCGATCATTCTCACAATTCTGTCTTGTACTTGTTCCAGAATAACTGGGTGCCCCGGCGAGGCGATCAGGGTCCCAAGACCATCGACCAGATCCACAAAGATGCTGAGCTGGAGGAACACAGGGAGCAGATGAAGGTGCAGCAAGCCCTCATCTCTAAGAAGGAATCCAGTGGAGGCTCAGGAGGCAGGATGGGTGGAGGCCGTCGGGGCCCTCACTCTCCAGGTCGTCGAGGCCCTCATTCTCCAGGCCGTAGGGGAACCCACTCCCCAGGGCGTGGTGCCTCTCCCCAGGATGACGGCTGGAACACAGTGCCCATCTCTAAAAACAGACCTATTGACACCTCTCGCCTTAGCAAAATCACTAAGGTAAGAGAGGGAGGGGGTTTCTTCTCACACACAATGTGAGCACATTTTGACAATCAATTGAAAATATCAGACTTCTAATGACAGCCTTTTCTTCTCAGACTCCTGTTCTTGACTTCAACAATCAGCTGCTTGCCCCAGGAGGTAAAGGCACATGGGGCAGCTGGGGTAAGGGCAGTAGCGGTGGCACAAGTGCCAAGCCTGCAGATTCTGGTAGGTTTTTTCCACAAATGTGTTTATATATCAAAGAATTATCTATTTGTGGTAATCAGAACTGAAGTTTAATTTGTATCGTGTGCCTGTTTTAATCCCCAGGCTCAGAGACGGGTAGCCGACCAGCCACCAGCACGCTCAACAGGTTCTCAGCCCTGCAGCAGCCTTTGTCCTCAGGCTCTTCAGTAGACACAGATAAGAGAATTCCTCAGAGGTGAGCAAAGGGACACAATTCTCATTACCAGCTCAAACCTTTCAGTATTCATAGTGTGAGTGTGTAGAGATGTATTTTACAATTGTACGACTTCTTTTCTGAACTCTACAGAAACAGCTTGAGTCGAGAACGAAGTGATCGCTTCGACCGCTCAGATCGTGGCAGCGACCGCTTCGAGCGACGAGACGACCGTGATCGAAACCAGCTCCAGGTCACTAAACGCAGTTTCAGTCGGGAGAAGGAGGAGCGGAGTCGGGACAGAGAGCAGCGTGGCCCTGCTGATCCAGTCCGCCGTGTGGCGAGCATGACGGATGACCGAGACAGCAGAGAACGGGCCAGAAGCAGAGAGAATGGTAGCCTGCCTGAGATAACTTAAGCATTATAATATTAAATATTTAAAACTTAAATTAAAAAATATTTCACAATACTAAATAAAGAAATCAGACAGCAGGAGACCAGACTTGAAAAAAAATAGTCCTTTTCAGATACCTGGGCTCATCATCACACCATTTTAAACTTCTTTCTGCAAAAGTTAGGGGTCCATGCCCCTAGATTAACTTTTTTTTTTTATGAATGAAAAAATGACATCCATGATGTAGTTAGTGTTTCTAGAGATGTTGTTTGCAGGACATGTACAGAGTACTCATAGATCTGGGTATGAGCACAGTGGCCTTCATTTACTAATATGTGCGTGTAAACGTTCTTATTTATGACATGGGCCAATTTTGCTCTTACCGCCAGTGAAGCAGACTCGCTCTAAATTAACCAGAAAAGCATTGTTGCTTCTGCCAACCAAAAACAGTAATCACTTGCACCACTGAGGCAAAAAAGAAGGAGATAGTCAGACTGGAGAAACTTTAAAAAAGCGGTTGGGTCCAAGGAGGGAGCCAGCAAGTGTTTCCATGGGAGTGATAACAGTTTAAAAATAAAGTCTGAAATAATGACGTTTTTCCAATATTGTTTCTTCTGAGAAACTCGCTATGGGTCAAGTTTTTAAAAAGTTTGTAATCAAAGTTTATTTCTTTATTTGAGACCACAAGGAAAAGAACAGGTGGAAGATGACGAACAGCACATCTGTCAGCCCAAATGAAAAAAAATTGCTGCAAGGGCAGGGGGGAAAAAATCCAGATTTCCCAGCATCTGTGGGACAGTGCCAGTAAATTAAACTGCAATTAATGGTATCCAGCTTGCTTGATGTTTTTTATTATGAAATATGAGATCAGTTAAAAAAGGTCTGTTTCAGAGGACGAGATAGATGGTGATGATTTTTTTTTTTTTTTTTTTTTTGAAATCATACAGAGCTACTGCACTCTAAGAATAACAATCTGCATTTTAAAAGTCGCATAATGACTTCTGCAGCTCTTTTTGTCATCAGTGCACGATTCTCTGAAAGCTTCAAATAATCAGATTTTTTTGTTGTTGTTGTTAGGGGGGGAAAAATCAACTCCACCCCAAACATAAAAATGTTGGCCGGACTGCTGTGCTCCTCATTATTCAGTTGACTTCAGTTTGAAGATTTACAAGAAGATAACTGTGGAAACAATGTTTCTGTTTGTTTTTTTCCCTTCATGTAGCTTAAAATCTGATTTGCTGTTCTTTCTTTTTGTTGTTCTGTGAACAGCGAAGAGGGAGAAAGCTGCCACCCCTCCACCTCCCCAGACCCCCACCAAGCCTGCCTTGACCGAGGAGGAGTTGGAAAAGAAGTCCACAGCCATCATTGAGGAGTACCTCCATATCAACGACATGAAGGTACATACTGATGCTGCTTTTTAAACACACACACACACAGCAAGGACACCTAAAATTAAATACAAAAAACAACAACTACCTTTTACCTTTGCTTATGTGAAATGTATTCACAAAGTGCTTTTGTGGACCAATTAAAGCACTTTATAATTAATGCTGCTCTAATAGTCTTCTTATTCACAGTGAGGGTTTCAGTGTATTTCCATCATCTAAAGTCTGCATTGTTGACACCTGAACATCTATTTATTACACTTAAAGCCATGAGAGGATAAAAGAGGAGCTTATGATTCACTGCTGTCTTTCTGTCCTTGTCTGTCCCCACAGGAGGCTCTGCAGTGCGTGCAGGAGATAAATAGCACTCAGCTGCTGTTTGTGTTTGTACGAAACGGGCTGGAGTCAACACTGGAGCGCAGCACGATCGCCAGGGAGCATATGGGCCTGCTGCTGCACCAGCTCATTAAGACCGGCATCCTACCAAAGGAGCAGTACTACAAAGGGTGAGTACAGAACCCCCAGGGAGGTGCTGGGTTAACCGGTAAAGTTTGGACCAGCAGGACTCCACATTACCAGCGGCCCGCAGGGAAACGTCAGGCTTGTGAATATTTTTCAGCATTTCATGATCTTAAAACCCCCTGCCTGGCCAAAAAGCAGTGAGTTTCCATATGTTGCTACCAGCATGGTGTGATGCTGCTTAATAATTCCATCTACTGAGTCAAGTTGGGCTTGTTCTTGTATTTCTTAACCCTTGAATAATCTTTGATGTCCGTGTACTGTGCTTCTTTTTTCAGGCTTAAGGAAATCCTGGAGGTGGCAGAAGACATAGCGATAGACATCCCCCATATCTGGCTCTACCTGGCTGAGCTAATCACTCCCATGCTTCAAGAGGGAGGCATCCCCATGGGAGAACTTCTCAGGTTTGTTATAGTACTTGCTAAGTCTCTCAACACTTCAGATGAGGAATAAATGGGATATTTCTATTTGTTGATGGTTAATTCATTGGTTGCCTGATGTATCTTCAGGGATGTCTCAAAGCCTTTGATCCCTCTGGGCAAAGCTGGAGTCCTGCTGGTTCACATCCTCACTTTACTCTGCAAAGGAATGGTAAGAGCTGATCATTATTATGTCATATTGTGTTTTTGAAAAGCTAGCATATATACATAAACTTTTGTCCCAGAAAAAAACAAGATTAAGATCTATTCATGTGTACAAACATCTCTTTCCTCCCATCAGAGCCATAAAAAGGCAGGTACAATGTGGAGGGAGGCAGGCCTGCAGTGGAAGGACTTCCTCCCTGAGGATGTAGACGTCAACAAGTTTGTGACAGAAAAGGTGAGGGTTCACTCACTGCCTTCATCATTAACAGCCTTCTGTCTGTGGTTATCCTCGATGTAATTCAACACTGCGAAGGAAAAAAGCAAGAATCTAAAGCTCAGGTCTTAACTGAGGAGTCTGATTACTAAACATCTGGACGTGACTTTGTGTTCACAGTTAAAGAAAACCTCCACAGGGTTATCATGCTTCAATTCTTTTAATCTATCTTGAACTAGTGTTACATAATTCTGTTTTTTTGAGCGTATTAAGGATGTCAGCATTGTCCATCATACAGATCCAAGTGAGGAAAAAAAGTATCTTACCACTGTAATGACAGATGCTGAAGAAATGCAGAAATGTTAGGTATCATCATTGTTTATGTGATCTTAAAATACCACACATGGATCTTAAATGAGTTCCATTAATAATAGTAGTATAATAGTCTAATCCTCCAGTCCAATATGCAGTGTTACAATCCTCTCATCACATTTAATGTAATGCAGGATAAAAGGAAGAAATATTCTCATAGCATGTGATGTGACAAACGTCGTGAAAAATGACCATGATGCCCCTCTCTCTCTCTCTCTGTAGAATGTGGAGTTTACACTGGGCGATGAGTCGGAGAAGGACAAGAAGAAGGAGCTCAGCGCTGCAGATCTGACCAGACAGCTGGACAGACTGATCCAGGACAGGGCTGACAACCAGAGGATCTTTGACTGGATTGAGGTTTGTTTCAGATCCACTCATGTGGGTTCTGACTTTTAGAACCTGAAAATGTGTCATCGTTAGTTTCTCAACAAAGCAACTTTCGTAACCGCAGCACTGACAGAGCTGATTCAGACAGGTCGTCGTATTTTGGATGGTGTTTTCCAGTTTTGTGCACACGTAAATAAACGTGATCTTTTTTTTTTTTTTTTTTTTTTTTGTAGGCCAACCTGGATGAGCAGCAGACCTCCTCCAACATGTTTGTCAGAGCGCTGATGACCTGCATTTGCCAGTCAGCAATTTGTGAGTCATTCTGCACTCTTCACATTAAACACTATTAACACTAGCCTAAGTAGACTAGTAGACTTCCTGGTCCACTTCAGTTCTGATGGGCTTTAAGTCCTCTTACCATATTACTGAACTTTGGGACCTTTTACTGCTGCTACTCAGTGTGTGAAAATATCCCAGGCTAGAGGGTGTAGTCAGAGTGAAATGTGAACATTCTTGAAACTTTTCCTCCACAGGTGAGAATCCCTACAAGGTTGACAGCGAGCAGATCAAACGGAGGGCGAAGCTCCTGCAGAAATACCTGAAGGACGAACAGAAGGAACTACAGGCTCTGTATGCTCTGCAGGCCCTCATGTTGCAGATGGAGCAGCCTGCCAGTAAGTAGCTCATTCAGGCTCAGGTTGTCCTTTGTCACTGCTTTGAAATTCAGATTTCTGCTTCTCTTCATGCTACAACTTAAAAGATTAAGAAAGTGATCAGCATCATTTCCTCATTTCTCACCATTTTCCTCATTTCCTTTCTCTCCTCACTCATCAGATCTGCTGCGAATGTTCTTCGACACACTCTACGATGAAGACGTGATCAAAGAGGAGGCCTTCTACAAGTGGGAGTCCAGCAAAGACCCCGCCGAACAGCAGGGGAAGGGCGTGGCCTTGAAGTCCGTCACTGCCTTCTTCACGTGGCTCCGCGAAGCCGAGGATGAATCCGATAACAGCTAGGGGCTGCTGGGAGAATCGATGAGAGTTCTGGGCAAACCCATGGGGAGAGCGAATGTTCTGTTGATGATTCACAAGAGGCTGAATCAGCAAAATCCTTCTGCATAAACAGAAAAAAAAATAAAGAAAAAAAACTTCTTCAACTGGGAGAGATTGTATTATGGATCGAACATTCGATCCTTTTTTTTTTTTCTTGTTTGTTTTCAGTTTCTTGTTTTTCTTCTGTGCAACCGAATGTCTTTTTTGAAACAAACACAGGATTAACTAAAGAGATGAATAGATTTGAGAGAAAGAGAGAGAGAATGCTGAGAAGAGTTGAAAGCTGTAGGAATGCTCTGATGCTGTTTCCTTCAGTATTTTTATTTTTTGGGTTGTTTTCAGAAAGCTTTTTGTGGCCACGGCAAAACTGCTCAAGACATTTTGCTTAAAGACAGAAAATATAACAGAAGACTTTAAAAGGCTGTTCACATCTATATTTTTGATGAATTCACCCTTTATCATGTGGACATGACAGATGTCATGCTACATGTCCGCCGTTTGGATCTACATGACGTGCTTATGTAGAGCTTTTTGTTTCCCTTTTCAAAGTGTTGGATGATTAAGGGTGGTTTGTTTCATTTTGTTTGTTTTTTTGTTTGTTTTTTGTAAGAAAAATTGAAAACTACAAAGAAAAGAGCCATCTAAGAGACATTTCAGTCATGAGTGAATGCAACAGTTGTGGACTTTCTGAGGACGTTGTCACTGAGGAGAGGGGCAATGAACATTGACCATTTTGCTGCTTGCAGGGGTGGCAGCGATGCTACCCTTTAAAACCCCAGCCCAACTCAATCCCACCACCCCAACCTCTAATGTGTCTGTTTCACTTGTTTCCTGTGCTTCAAAAACGAACTGTGGACCGAGAGAGGGAGAGCAAGAGCGAGGGATCATGGTTTCACCCTCGTTCAAAGCCGGTTGGTGTTTTTGTTTTTTGGTTGTTTTTTTTTTAAACTTTAAAAAGTATACAGACAAAAATCCACTTTAATGACAAAGGACTTTTAAGAAAAGTTTAACAGTACGAATCCTAAGGCCTTTCTTTGCTTCCATGAGTGGAAATGCATTTCAGGAGAGTTCTGTAAATATACGATGAATAGTTTTCTTTTAAAGAAAGTATGCTAATGTAACCCCTATTTCCCCTGCTCCTCTGAAACAATGTGGCAGTCTTTCCCCCCGTATTTATATTTTTCTCTCCTCAGCTGGCAGAAGGTGCTTGTGATATCCAACCCCAGTCATTGATTACAGTTTAATTGAATAATTGTAAATACTTTTCTGCTTTACTTTATTAAAAAAGATATTTAATTAAAGAAAATAATTGCCTCTTTTCACATCCAGAACTGGAAGAGATAATAAAGATGGTTGCAAATAAAAAGGAAAATGCAAATGCTTGTGGTTTTGTGACCGGAGGCGGCAGCAAGGCCGGTGCTGTTTTGCCACTTTGATGAAATGAAATGTAGTGGTTGATGTTTGATTTTTTTTTTTTTTTTTTTTTAAATAAGTATCTTTCAGGTTAAAAAATAAATCGGAGGGCTTTATTATAGACACTTATCTCCTGAGTTTGAGCTTCATTATGAGACACGAGTCATGAATCAGAAACATGAGAAAACTAAAAACTTTGGAATGAATAGGTTTTTAGCCGGGGGAGGTGGTGGCATGGCCAGGGCTGCTTTCCCGCTTTGATCCTGTGATTGGAACATTCCTCGGTGACTGCAGATTTGTTGACTGTGAGTGTGAATCACCCCAAAGGTGACTGGTGGCCTTTTGGGTGCACTGAACTTGTTATCATTGTTCAAGAAGTCAGTTTGAGGTTTGTGACATGTCATATTATCCTGCTAGAGGCAGCCATCGTTCTGCTCTTCTGCATACCTTTGTTGCATCCATCCGTCCATTTTCTTCCGCCTATTTGATTCTGGACTGCTGGAGCCTATCTCAGCTGTTATAGGGCGAGAGGCAGGGTACACCCTAGACAAGTCGGCAGTCTGCCAAAGAGCTAACACATAATAGCCCTTCACACATAACCAGTTAACCTAATCACACTAACTGCATGTCTCTGGACTGTAGGAGGAAGCCAAAGAACCCACGCAGACAGGGAGACCCTGGCCAGGTCATAGATTCAAACCCAGGCTGCTCTTGCTGTGATGCTAACCAGTGTTATTTGCTCAATCCCAGCAGATCACCAGTTTCTGAAATACTCAGACCAGCCTGTCTGGGACCAACAACTCTAGTTCAAAGTCTCTGAAATCACCTTCCTTCCTTACTCTGGTGCTTGGTTTGAATTTTAACAAGTTGTCTTTAACATGTTTACATGACTAAATACAATAAGTCATGTGATTGACTGATTAGATATTTGCATTAAGGAGCAGTTGAAGAGGTTTACTTGTTTAAAAAGTGGCTTTGGAATTCAAGTTAAACCTGATTTTTATTTTCCTATACACAAAAAACCTGAAGATTACAGGACAAATCTCACAGAGCAAACGAAAACATCTGCTTGAAGTTGGCAGTGGTGGACACAGGCCTTTCTAAAAAATAAAAAATTCACAGCAGAAATATCTCTTCATTAATGTCTCCCACAGCAAATCGCATTGACTACTTCAGTTCAGACAGGTGAGCTGTTACCTGTTTTCTCGAGTGTAATGAGAGTTGATCCACTGACTGACCTTCAGTGTATGACTCCATTTCAATAATGGTTTTCAGGATGTGGCATCTCTAGTAATTAAAGTATCAAAATGAGGCAGTCATGTTACGATACATCAAAGCCACGAGAAACTGTCATTTCTGAGTGGCCCGTGTCTGACAGGCGGTCTCACTTTAGCAGACCGCCATGTAATCCATGTCTGAGAAGAGCTTTACTTTGATAGTACAGTGAAACGGCACATCAAACAAGTCATTTTTTTCTTTTTTTGTCAAGTAATGAAATTCATTGCTTTATCGTTTTTTTTCCCTCCCTATGTTTTACATTGTTTAATTATTAAGCAGCGGCTGCAGATGTGGCCTGACCCACTAACTGATGGAGCTCATATAAACCTGAAATATGACCTAGAGGTAATCATTTAACAGCTAGCCTCTAAACTCCAGGGATACCTGCTGACATGTATCAGGGGACAGATGTAACGTTATACATTGGTAACTCAGAGACAGAGTGTCACATGCAGTCTGCAGCTCAGAGAAATGCTGCTGTGGTCAGCAGGAGAAGTTATGTAACTAGAGGCCAGGACACAGGTTACAGAAACACCAAGGAGACATCTGTTCTGTCATTCCAGTGGGGGGGGGGTCACACTAAACTGAAAAGAGCTGGACTTCTTGGGGATCTCCGGAAAGTAGGGCTGGCCTGGATTAATTCACCAAGAAACACTAACACATTAAGTATAGAAGCATTAGAGCGGTTTTGAATTAGAATTTGAAATAATCAGCAGGAAACTCCAGGTCTAACAAATCAAGACAAAAAGCAGGTCCTGTGGTGGCCAATAGAGGCTGAAATAAGCAGAAATAAGCATGTTTCCAACCTGGTGCAAAAACATTATTGTTGTTATTGTTTTAAAATTAGGGCCATGGTTGCTGATCAACATGGTTAACTGCTACCTGCTAATCACTGCTAATTAGAATAAAACTGAACCTCTGGACTGTTGGTGCCTTTTGGAGCATTATTGGAAATATTTGAAAAAGAATGCTGCTTTCTACTGCCTAGTCCTTTACTTCGGTGTTTATTTGTATAGCAAAAAACATTACACATTACAAAGTGCTTCACAATTTCAGTTAAAGCCACACATAAAGATATGTATACATGTTACACCTTATTCCTACATACGCACAAATAGGTGTAAACTATGGCCCCAAATAATGGGGGACAGATTAAAGGAAAGCTAAACCATGAAAAGAGTTTTCAGAAGTTGGTTGAAACAAATGACAGATTCAGACGACCTGACAGGCTGAGGAAGGATGTTTCAAAGTTCAGGCGCTACCACCTCTAAGGTGCGATCACCTCTGGTTTTAAAATCAGAGCATGGAACAATTAAAAGATCTTGATCAGATGATCTGAGCAGTGGCTCTGCAATATAGGCAATATGTTAGTAATAGGATTTTAAAGTGGACTCTGAATTTCAATGAGATCTGGTGAAAGGAAGCAGGAACAGTTGTTGTTTGTGAGCGTCAGCCTTTCTGCTGTGTTCTGCACCAATCAGAGACAGGCTATAGAAGACTGAGAGAGGACTGTGAAAAGTGAGCTACAATAAGTATGTGTCTCTGTGTTGCATTGACTTGCTTACCATGCATGTATGTAATAACATTAGTACTTTATGCTCTCATGCAAATATGTTTACTTTTAGCTCCACAAAACCAACACGGGAGTGGCCAAAATGCACAGGCCAGAAACCACTGTGTGGTGTCATGGTGGCTGTTTCCATCTTTTATATACAGTCTATGTTATTATCTCAAACTGCAGTTGCACTTAGAATAGAGGTGGGCGTACCAAAGATCTGCAGGTAGAAATATTCACATTTGTTCAAATCATATTTCTGTGAGCTAAACATCATCACTAGCTAGACATTTCTTACAGAAGCTGACCCAACATCACATGATGTGGTGTCGAGATAAGCCAAACCTATTTTATTCACTTGTCTGATGGGCATCATTAATAATAATAATAAAATTTAAAAAAAATCTTTTTATCACTGATTGCAGTTGCAGTGAAAGCACACACTGTTTGACGATTTGTGACACAAAGTCTGTAGGAGCACTTTTTATTTTTCCCTTTACTTTTACTTTTACACATAACTGTATCAGGGTTGTGTCAAAAACTGTTAGGTACTCTAAACACCCCCCCGCACTTACAGCAAGGGGAAGTTATTATTCAATATCTCACATTCAGAGAACATGTTCACTTTGGATCTGTGATTCAGGTCCAAATACACACAGATCAGATTAGTTCTTCCGGTAAAGAGGAGGAAAAACAACCCCTGTTTTGTTTGCAAGAATCTGCTCTCTGCCTTTTTCATCATGTAATCCACAAGCTGTGACTGTTCCTGTGCTATATCCTGTGGGGTGTTTTTTTTTTTTTTTTGGGGGGGGGGGGGGGGGGTTGTATATCATACTGTGAGAAAGCTGCCAGTTCAGTCTGTAACACTAATATGAGCTGCAGAGTGGAGTGAAGCCTTCTTTCCCCACCTCCCACCATCAGCCTGAAATAGAACGGTATGGTTGTGCTGGACCGCTCCTAAATGCAACTCGGGCCAACAGAGTGTGTAAGCTCAGCAAACTCTGCCTGTACAAATAAAGAAGCAGTGCTGTTCCCACATTCTTCCTCCTTTTTTATATTCATTTATATTCATTTAAGTCAGTGTGGTCTCTGTTCAGCAGCGCTTCACACAATCGACCTACAGCAGCACCTTTTGTAGGCTGTAAGTCGATCTGTGTGTAACCACAGTGAGGCCTTCATTTTAAACCTGTATCATCTTATAACACATGTTAGGAGAGCCGCCGTCTCCCTGCTGACACCACACCGCCTCACGTAGGGAGGAGGGGGTCGTACCGCCTTATCTCCAGCCTCAGCTGCACGATCGCGCTCAGCTGGAACCGGTTTTCACATGACATTTCCACCACTGTTACACCATCATTCCTCACCATGTAATCCTTCCAAAGCATGTTTGTTCTGGGTACTGTGACTAGATAAAGTTGGACCAGAGGGAAAACCCTTAGACAGCATTACAAGGTATTTTTTCCACAGTGGGTCAGCACGTTTGAGGGTGCTGCTGACTGGATGGGACACACAGGCTTGAGTCAGTCATGTGAACCAGAGCTGTCTGCAGTTAAGACTTCCAAACACACGTCAAAGTCAGGGGAAACGTGGGCGGTGACGCTTTGTATGGAGACGAGATCTTAGTCTGACATTCACTTGAGATTTTACATCTGAGTGATGCTGTATCTTAAATCCATCTGCTGTATATTTTCCTGTTTATCTGCAAATGGATTATAAATGAAGGTTTATAGGACACACTTGTATGCACATCTGTTGAATGTTTGAAATCTTACTAAGATTTTATCTTTCTTTTTGATGGAGGCAGGTAAACCCTGAAAAATATGGTTTTGGGGATATGAAGATAAACTGTATGTGGAATCAAGAGTCTAATAAGCAGATCTAAAGTGCTGATTTTCAAATAAACACCTGCAAAAAAGTGACATTAAAGATGATGTTTTTTATGTAAAGGGATTTTGTTACTTTTTTCTGTCTGCCCTTTTAATATCTACACTGAAACACAGCATTCGAATGCACAGGGAACACATTTGGATTTTTCCATGGCCTCATCCTGCTTTGACGTTTCATTTCAGATACTTTGCCATATATAGAAATCATGAGGATGTATTTAAATTGTCTTTTGAATGTTTGGACAAGTAAATATTAAGATGAATATGCAAAAATACAAAATCACTTGGAAAAGTACATTTAAGCCATGATAATTAGAATCAGAGGTTCCAGGGACTGCTAGTTAGAACCTTGCTATTCAAATATCCACCACAGTAAAGTGTGTGGTGTCATCATACAAAGATCTAAAGAGCTCCCTTGGGCCTTTTGTTTGGTGGGGGTGGTAGGGGGTCTGGCAAGGATTTTAAATTTAAAAAAATTACTAATTGCAGTGGAATATATCACTTGATTGCACACCACCATCATCATGGAGGGCAGATTTCCAGCAGCTTTGTTCAGCACAGCCTGCCCTGACAAATTCAGCCCAAGAGCAGAAGTCTCTGTGACCCCGAAACCCAGGCCCAGATGACTCTTGCTGCTGTTGCTGTCAGAGCAGACACATCAACAATCACAACACGGTTCCACAAATTTAAAATACGTGCCAGGAAAGTTCTGCAAAACTTAAACATATGGGGAAAACCAGCCCTTTACAGATAATGCCCTTTAATCAAAGGATTAAGATCTGTGTGGCTCAGACACAAAATGGCATTTCAGGAGAGGAACCATGGGTCACAGCATTGGATACTAAAAATGGCTTGAAAACTGAGGTTGAACCTGAAGTGGACCTTGTAAAAGGATAATGATCCTAAACGCTTTCACCAGAGAACAAATCCACCAGTGATTGGCTCAAAAACAAAAAGTAGAGCGCCAAAACCAGATTTGGAATGTCATTGGAATTTATGGAAATTTGAAGTCAGAAATATCACAGCTGAAGGAATTTTGCTGTGAAAAGTGAACATCAGAGAGGCTTAATAACAACACCAAATGCCTTTCATAAATCTTGCTAAAGGGGGCCATACTAGATCCTCATGCTTTTTGTACAATATACAATATTATATCTCATACTCTTCTTGAATAAATGCAAAAATTATTTTTCTTTCACTTGTCAAAATATGTAATAAATTAATTAATTTAAATTGAACTAAATTAAAATCTCTGATTTTAATTTAAAGTCTGAAGAGCGAGTTGCATTAAACTTCAGTAATAGTCACTATTGCATACACTAGAGGGCACCATTACACCGTGTATATTCCCCACATTCACTATATTGAGTGACCATGCCAGCTTTTGCAAATCTCTCAAACACTAAAACTGTCTCCAAGCAGCAGATAACAAACAAACACACGTTTTAAAAATATAATAGAGAGCCAAAATCACTGTTGGATCGGTGCCATCTATACATTACAAATGCATTCATTTTGTTCCACTTATTTTGTTCCTAAATATTTTTTGAGTCTAGCTTTATCCTACAAATTGCTGCCATGACCCGTTTTCCCCCCACAGGTACCATTGGAGTTTAACTCAAACACATACACAACAGTAAACTAATGAGCTGACATCATATCGTCATGAATCATAGCTCCACAGCAGATGGTGGGTGTGTGCAACAGCCTGCTGTCCTGCTCACCGCAGAGACCCACAGCAGTGAGGACACAGTGTGGTCGCATCTCTCCACCACCGTCAGTGACAACATGTCAGCGTCTTGGACTCGCTGCACAGCGCACCGCATCAACCTATTCAGCTGTGACAGTTTGCTTTTCTCACAGAGGTGCTGTCAGTTTTTGCTGTCTCGATGAAGCAGAGGTTGGCCAAGGTCACAAAACAATGTTTTAATAATGTTTTACAAAAGTTACAAATATGAATTTCAGGAGTGTAAGTGGATGATATATATATATATATATATATATATATATATATATATATATATATATATATATATATATATATATATATATATATAACACCCAGCACGCCCCTGCGGGCGGTTTATCCTTCAAGCTCGGGTCCTCTACCAGAGGCCTGGGAGCTTGAGGGTCCTGCGCAGTATCTTAGCTGTTCCCAGGACTGCGCTCTTCTGGACAGAGATATATATATATATATATATATATATATATATATATATATAAAACTGATTCAAGAAGAACAAAATGTGGAACACAAGCATTAAATTGCCCTGAAGTCTGGCAGTGAAATGAATTAAGCTACAATTAATCCAAACATACCAAATAAATGAGCACCTTGAAGCCCCTTATACCTGCATTCTTTTTAATGGCCAGCACCAGGTTTTATTTAAATATTGAATAGCTGAAAATTACCCTTGGCTTGATGGCTCTGTGACACCAGTAAACACCTTCCTGCTGACTAATTTGCTAAATTATGGTCATTTTTAGAATCTGGGAGGCCAAACAGCCACAGTCTCAATCGCTGTGAGTACACTGACCTCTCAAAGTTCAGGTATTATTCAACTGTTTTACATGCATAGTAAACTACATAGCAGTGTGTGGGTTTAGCTAAAAGGGAAACAGTGAAGATGAGAGAGAAACTTTTTTTATGTAGCATTTAAAATGATTTAAGTTGCAATATTTGATTTTATGAAATGTTTGAATCCTAATATCATCACTGTTAATGTATTAGACTGATATTAGCATTATTTAGATTTACAGTTTTATGACCATGTAATAAAGCTTTCCTACCACAGCTTCATTTATTTTTGACCAATTAGGCCATAACTGCACAGGCTGGTAAATGTAGCGTTTTTAAAAAATGCATTTTGGCCTTTTGTCCAAACATAAATGGCATTTTAGCTCACTGAAAACAGAGCTTTTTAGAAAACGTCCTCCAGCATCAAGATGTTCAGTTTCTGCGTTTACATGTCAAAGTCACGTGTGGTCAAAGGAGAGCCACTGTATTATTGTTTGTAGGTTTCTGATGGGCTAACATTCCTACAAGGTGTAAAGTTCAGGGTAGTTATGCCTATTGTTCTGGCATGCACTGACATTGTTTCTTTAAAACATTTTTTTTGTGTGTTTTTTCATGTGGACTGGGATATTTTTCAAAATGACAGTATAAAATCCCCATTAAAAACATCACAGTTTATTCTCCACATTTTCAGATCACTCAATTTAGCATGAACTATGATTTGCATTGACTATTTATTATGTTTAACAACACACGGAAATGAGTAAGAGCAAGCAGAATTACTGTTTATGTGATTCAATTCATAATTCAATAATAGAGAGAAAACAAAGAAAACCTCAACAATCAGATGACCCAGTATGAACAAGCTGTTTGGCAACAGTAGGAAGGAAAAACTCCCTTTTGACAGGAAGAAACCTCCACCATCTCTGTGGTGTTGGAGATGAGGGGAGGAAGACAGGATAGAAGACATCCCGTGGAAGAGAAGTGGAGATTAATAATAACCAACCATTAAATATTTGTAAATGTAAAAACCATTAAATATGTGTTATGTAGAGGCCAATATTAAATAAAAAAATAAACATTAAATATTAAATTGGAATTATTGCATACTGTGCATCGTCAAATAATTTTAGCTATAGAAAAACTAAAAAGTTTTTCCTGATAACCGGATTTGAGGCTTTACGTGCTCATGCTGTTGGTCTCGTGTGTCTTCACTATCATTTCTCATTCTTTTTCTGGCTTCTGACCAGAATCCATCAGTAATGATATTTTAATTAAATATGAAGCCTCACAGACTTTGTTTGCGTTGATGGTGTACCATCTTTTCCTACTTTGATACCTGACTCATACTTTTGGTGCTGAGCTCCCAGTATTTCTGGGACTCACTTTTCAAAACTTTTTCAAATGTTATTTAAAAAAAAAAATCACATTAGTTTTTTCTTTCTTATCGGTCAAGGTCACACAAATTGTATGCCACGCCCCTTTCCACATTTTTTCCTCCATTTGCTCTCATTTACTGAAAAAATGTAAAAAGGAAAGAAGAAAAACTTTATTTCCATTCCTATTAAGGAGATTAAAATTGGTTTGCGTTCTTGGCTTAATGCCTCATTCACACCGGTGAGACTAATCAGTGAACTTGCAGGGAACATTATGTGATTAAATTACCTGTGTGACGCATGGCACCTGTTGAATAAGATGCAAAACACGCTTTCTGCATCGGTTGCCATGTTACCTCTTGTTCTCTCAGAAGGGTGATGTGGAAATTTTGGACAAGCAATCAAATAAAACATGATTGTCGATACTTATATCCCTTCTTGCTAATGTATTCATTGGAAAATAGATGGCTGAGTGCTTCTGACTTTCAGCTCAGTCCCGGCGGACTCTGTCTTTCTCACTTACATAACTGTATTGCTCTGTTGCATTATCTCTCAGATACAGTCCATTTATGGTTAGAAATTACACACACACACACACACACACACACACACACACACACACACACACACACACACACACACACACACACACACACACACACACACACACAAACTTTCAATTGCTGATTGGTATGTTCGCATGCATTTCCTTGATCTTTGTCACAGGGTCATAAATAATGCCCGTGTATACGCTCAATTCAATGGTGTCATTAAAACTACTCTTAATGAGTCCTCTAGTCAAGGACCACAAATATTCATAGGTTCATTATTACAGTAGTTTAAGCTGCAGGTATATTTTTGTTATGTTTTTTTTTTTGTGTCTTATTTCTCCTCCATGCCAACCACAACACATTTCTTTTCACTCAAAGGGTCATATAAGGCTGCCACAGGTTGATTGGTGTTTATGTATTTATGACATGCTGTTAAATATGACTGACAGCAGGTTAGATTGGAAACGGGTATTATTAGAGTGGAAGAGTTGATTCAAGACTTAGAGGAGCAGACTGCCATCTCGATCGTGGCCATGGCGTCCACAAGAAGGTCGTTCCTGGCTCTCTTTCTGTTGGTGGTGCTTGGATCATCCATTGCCACAGGTAAGGAAAGAAGGAAAACGCACTCTTGTTTTAGTTTTGTTTTGGGTTTTCTTCTGCTTTGATGTTTTCTAAATCAGATATTGAGTCTGTACATGTGACATTGTGTTTGACATGAAACTCCTCTGCAGGTTAGTCCAGGACAAACAGGTTAGTTTGCTGTGTTGTGATGGATTTAAAGTAAAGAACAGTGTGTGATTGGTGATTTGATGGCCAGAGTTGGGTTACATCCAATGTAGCAAAGATAAATTTGAAGTTAGGATGATGATACTGTTTAGCATAAAGACAGCATAAACAGTGTACTGTCAGTGTAGATAATGGAAATCAGCCAGGAGAACTCATGCTCACATGCATCTGCTCACATCCGTTTGTATATTCACAAAGAGCAGCAGTGTCCCAGATCAGCTGATCACAGCCTGTACACAAAGATAAATACTGGAGCACTTAAAAGAAATTACTTATGTTATTTTATTATTACATTAATATAGCACAATGTTTAGCTTTGGATAAAAATAGCTGAAGTATCTGTACTTCTACTTAAGTACTGAATGTGTGTACTTTTGCCACATCTGGCTCAAACCTTATCCTATGTCACTTTATTTACCAGTTTCTTACACTTTGCTGACCATTCAGCTCATAAGTGTTTTTTGTGTCACAGGGTAGTTTGACTGATTTTCAGCTTTTACATTTAAGCAACTGCTTGCTGTATTGCAACCAGTGTGGGAACACTTCAGCTAGTGAGTATATCGGTTAATCAATATTTGCTTCGGGACTTCCTGTTCTACCCACTGGCCATTGTCTATGCATAGAGACACATTTTAAAAAGTGAATAAAAACCTCAACTCTTGACAGATAACAGCCTCTGCATGTTCTTCATCTAATGCTTCCATTGTTTTACATTTACCGAACCTCAGGGCTCACACATCAAGCCAAACACACACAGTCTTTAAATGTCATTTCAATCGTGTTCGGCATTTACACTACAAATGGCTGTTCAACTGCGTTCACCATGTACAAAATCAACAATAAGCACTATAACCTTCAACTGAAAACCTTTCAGTGCTTCAGTGATATTTCCTGAATTAACTGCTCCACTGCGTTCAGACTTTACACATCAGCTGACATGCCCACTTCATCTGCTTTCATTTAAATGTTTCAGCTGAAGTTCATTTTAATTGTAAGTGAATCAATACCTGTGTTTAATCAAAAACCAGTTCCACTGTTTCCATCTTAAGCTTGCATTTCATTTACGTTTCAAATGTACATTCATTCTGCTGCCTTCAAATGCTGATGAACCAAACAGTACACAGTGTTTTGACCTTTAACACTGTTCAAACCCTTTCAGATTTCAGCTCTTTACCTTTAAACAAAAACCTTGAAAAACCTAACCCAGAACTTCTATTGGTAGCACACAACAAGTAGACCACTTGTCCTTGTATTAGTTTTCCCATTGTCCTTTCTTTCAGTATTGATATTTGAGTGCCACTTCGACCAGAACTTCATTTTTTTTCTTCCAGTGTTACAGCTGCAGAAATTCACCCACAAGCAAAAATGCACCTCTTCATAACACAGGCTCCCCCCCCCCCCCCCCCCCCCATTCCTTCACTCTGCAGCTTTTACACAAACTATTAGATTTGCAGGTCTTTTTACGATAACATCAGAGTGACCTGAAAATGTTGAGTTTGATGTATGATTCTCCGTTTTTAACCTAAGAATCAAACTTCTTCTCTATTTAAAAGCTTTAAAACTCCATCATCCACCAATTCTGAGTCCCTTTCTCTTCTCCCTTTGGGCTCTGTCTTTACCCTCTTTTCACTTTCCCTTTTTTCTTCTTAATGATGTCTCACCTTCCACCCTTCCTTTCATGGTCCCCGGTTGTTTTTTGACAGGAGCTTCCAAACTTTGCAAGTCAGCACTTTGAGTGCAGATGGAGTTCCGCAAAACTCCCCGTTATCAGCAATCACTGTGAATTAATGGACTACTGTATCAGAATAACTGTTTAACAGCATACAGAGATGTACTGCAGTAGATAAGAGAGCATTAAAGTGAGGTGTGACAGCTGTTGCTGCGAACAAACACTGCAGTAAACACACATTCAAGTCTCGAAAGAGTTTCTTTCTAACACTGCTCACAGTGATCTCTGCAGGATGCGCCGAACAAGGCTTTGATTGTGATCTGTGGAATTTTAGGCGGAAGTTTTCTCCAAGTTTAAAGTTACACCTGAAGTGAGATACTGATTTCCAGCAGGAACATGTTGCGCTATAAACACTCACAGTAGGAAAGCATCTTAGATAAAACTGTAATTATGCTACAGTTCAAAGGTTTAGAACGTTGCTAGATGGAAAACATATTTCAAGGTCAAACTAAATTAACTTGATCAGAAATTTGTAAATAACTAAGATTGTGGATCTATAATCATTATGTGTTTATTATGTTTTTTTAACTGCATCTGTACTTTGGAGCCCGTTTTTAGAGAGCCTCACTCCTGTTCTAAAGACACATTGTAATACTCAATTAAAAGGCTGATTAAACATTTTAAAAATCCATTCTGTAATTATGATAGTACATATTAAAATTATTCTGCTACTTTTATCTAGCTGAGTACCTGGAGCATTAGCATCAGTAGATTACAAGCCCAGAATGGTCTAAATTCATCAAAGTATTCTTGTTTGATGAAAAGAAGGCCATTTGAAAACCTCAACATTATGTATTAATCACTCCACGGAAGAGCACAAACTGAGTCAAACCAGGAGAAAGTTTCAGCTTGAACCTGATTGTGCTGCTTTGTTAACTGGATCACACACTGTTGTATGAAACATCAGTGTTTTGGCAGTTTCCTACAGTCAATAGGCTTTATTGCTTAATAGCCGGATGAGTCAGAGAATAAAACTCTTATTAAGAAAGGTGTTTTTAGACTACAGGGTGGGCCATTTATATGGATACACCGTAATAACATGGGAATGGTTGGTGATATTAAAGTCCTGTTTGTGGCACATTAATATATGTGAGGGGGCAAACTCCTCAAGATGGGTGGTGACCATGGTGGCCATTTAGAAGTCGGCCATCTTGGATACAACTTTTGTTTTTTCAATAGGAAGAGGGCCATGTGACACATCAAACTTATTGGTAATGTCACAAGAAAAACAATGGCGTGCTTGGTTTCAACGTAACTTTATTCTTTCATGAGTTATTTACAAGTTTCTGACTACTTATAAAATGTGTTCAATGCGCTACCCATTGTGTTGGATTGTCAATGCAACCCTCTTCTCCCACTCTTCACACACTGATAGCAACACCGCAGGGGAAATGCCAGCACAAGCATCCAGTATCCGTAGTTTCAGGTGCTGCACATCTCGTATCTTCACACCGTAGACAATTGCCTTCAGATGACCCCAAAGATAAAAGTCTAAGGGGGTCAGATCGGGAGAGCTTGGGGGCCATTCAACTAGCCCACGACAACCAATCCACTTTCCAGGAAACCGTTCATCTAGGAATGCTCGGACCTGGAACCCATAATGTGGTGGTGCACCATCTTGCTGGAAAAACTCAGGGAACGTGCCAGCTTCAGTGCATAAAGAGGGAAACACATCATCATGTAGCAATTTCAAATGTCCAGTGGCCTTGAGGTTTCCATTGATGAAGAATGGACCCACTATTGTTGTCCCCATATACCACACCAAACCATCACTTTTGTTGTTCCAACAGTCTTGGAGGGATCCATCCAATGTGGGTTAGTGTCAGACCAATAGCGGTGCTTTTGTTTGTTAACTTCACTATTCACATAAAAGTTTGTCTCATCACTGAACAAAATCTTCTGCGTGAACTGAGGGTCCTGTTCCGATTTTTGTTTTGCCCATTTTGCAAATTCTGTGCGCCGATCTGGGTCATCCTCGTTGAGATGCTGCAGTAGCTGGAGTTTGTAAGGGTGCCATTTGTGAGTAGCTAATATCCGCCGAGGGGATGTTCGACTAATTCCACTCTCCAATGACATGCGGTGAGCGCTACGCTGTGAGCTCTTGCTGAATGAAGCTAGGACAGCCACTGATGTTTCTTCATTAGTGACAGTTTTCTTGCATCCAGTTTCACGAAACTTAGCAAGCAGTTTGCTAACTGTAGCATGGGAGATGGGTGGTCTCGTAGGGTGTCTTGCATTGAAATCTGCTGCAATGACCCGGTTACTGCGTTCACCAGATATCAACACAATTTCGATCCGCTCCTCACGTGTTAACCTCTTCAACATGTCAATGGCTGTGAACAAAGAGAAACTTGTAAATAACTCATGAAAGAATAAAGTTACGTTGAAACCAAGCACACCATTGTTTTTCTTGTGACATTACCAATAAGTTTGATGTGTCACATGGCCCTCTTCCTATTGAAAAAACAAAAGTTGTATCCAAGATGGCCGACTTTTAAATGGCCACCATGGTCACCACCCATCTTGAGGAGTTTGCCCCCTCACATATACTAATGTGCCACAAACAGGACTTTAATATCACCAACCATTCCCATGTTATTATGGTGTATCCATATAAATGGCCCACCCTGTATAATGAAACAAATATAGGCTCCAAACATTTACTCTCCAGACATAAACTGTCTTTAAGCAGCAGCTTCATCTATAGTTATCAGTTACCCTTTTAATATAATGAATGTGCACTGCTTAAAAGGCCCCTCTATGTGCCCATATATCTCCAATTTAAAGGTAATGAGCGATTACTGAGTAATTATTATGGTATGTACAATTTAGCTTTTTTCTGTTTCCTGCTGTCCGCTCCATCTCTGGTTTATTTTAGTGTACTTACTTCAGTTGTGAGAACACTTTGAATTTCCAGCTACAGTAGGAAATGCTAAGTGTTATATCATAGTTTTGTCTGAAAGCAACCAGCATCAAGATCAGATGAACTCCAATATGTAAGAGAAGCTTCAATAAAAGGTAAGCTGGTGCTTGTGTTGAGTGCATATTTTTGTTTGAACTGATGTTTTAAACACCACTCTGACTCCTGTGTTTGCCTTAAGTTGAGGAAGAGAACTCAGAGTTCTGGAGGTCACAGGCGAGGAAGACACTGCAGGCAGCACTAGACAGGAAGCTGAACACCAACGTTGCCAAGAACATCCTGTTTTTCCTTGGAGATGGTAGGTTACACAACACTGTCAATCCTTTGCACGAATATCATTAGACAGCCTCACTCGGCTGAACAGTTAAAACAAGCAGAATAAGTAAAGAGTGCTTGAATTACTTTTTTATATACATAGATCCATTGTCTGCTCTGTTTGCTCAGCCACCAATTTACAGCATAGAAAACAAATATTTTAAAGGAATACAAGAAGATGCAGGAGGGAGTTATTTGTGTTTATCAAAGCTACAGTGTGTGAACTTGTGTCTGTGGGCCTCAGGTATGGGACTCACAACCCTCACAGCAGCTCGTATTCTCAAGGGACAGCTGGAGAACCAGCCAGGGGAGGAGACAGTGATGACCATGGACACCTTCCCCAATGTGGGGCTGGCCAAGGTACACACACACACACACACACACATCGATACATAATTATGATATAAAAAGAGGAACCCATGGTACCATATAGCTGCTGCGTCAGCCACAGTACAACTATGGGTGCTCCCAAAACAAGTGTGACATGTGATGAAGTCATTTAAGTATATGCATCATCCTCTATCTTTAGATCAGTGGTTTCAAACATAAGGCCCGGGGGCCAGAATCAGCCTGACACAGACTCTGGCCCAGCTGCACAGCTTTAGAAAAATAAAGAAAGGAATTTGGGACTTTTGAGTGTATTTTCATTAGTTTTAACGCTTTATCTTTACTGACCTCGCCCATGGGCCATTTATGCTACCCCAAAGTAATTAGGTAGCAGATTAAGAAAAAGAAGAAAATTAAGAAAAGACAGAACAGAAAAGTTCCTATTTTTTCACTTCTTTCTGTGAGATATCAAAAAAAGAGTTTCTGATTTATAATTACAGAAGATTAAATGAGCTGCCAGAAGTTTTTCTGTAATTTTACTCATTGATTTCTTACAGTTTAAGCCAAAAGAGTTGGGGTGACAGATTTCTTTCATTTACTGCAGCAGCAATGTTTTATTATGTAGAAAAACTGAAATGTCCTGTTGAAATCGCACTTCTTTTTCTTATATTAAGATATCTCAATGATTAATTCTATAATTAAACTTTTTTTTACACTGACAGAAAGAGGAATTTCACTGGTCACAATGGAAATGAGTCTGGCATCCCTATTTTAGATTTTCAGTACTGAATATGAATGCAATCAGCCCTGTAGGCATACAGTTTCTGTGTGAGGGGCCTTATGTCAGACTGGTCTCATAGTAACTAATATATATTATTAAACTAATGTATTTCAGTTGGAACTTGTGTCTACAGCACGTGTTTTGGAAAGCCTTTAGCAGGTGGCTGTAACTCTTCTAACCAGAAATACAAGCCTGTAACTTGTTAGACTTAATGCCTTACCCTAAATAATAACATCAACTAATACAATATTTTATATTAAAAACATATTAAAAATAAAACAACTTAAGCAGAAAACGCTGTCACATGTATTGCTCAAACTGTGGACTTTCACGTGAGTGACAAAAGGGACTTTTCTGCCTCTTAAAAATGGAGGATATTAATTTCAGGGAGATGGATCAAAAATCAGTGACAGGAAAGGTAAGGATAGGAAAATAGTGTGTAGGGACATTAAAAACAAAAAATAGCCTTTGTTGTCAGACAAACATCTATTGTGCCATAGAAAATTAGTGCACCGTAAACTTCTTTAAAAGAAACTAGAGTAGACAATTGTATATTCTTCTGTAATTTTATATACACATACAATGGCAATAAAGGGCTATTCTATAGCAAAACAAGCCACAGTGTATGAATTTTAACTGTTAATTGTAAAGCTAGCTATGAACCATGGCTAGTCTTAGCTACAGCTAAGCCAGCTGTTTTCTGTCTGTAACTGGAAAAATATCCTTGTTAAAGGACCATTTGTTTCTAATTTAAGATGATCACTGTTCACTAAAGCCTCATCAGAAATGCTCTCAGTGGAAGGGTGGAAGAAACCATTCTTGGGGAAGGGAAATGGGAAAAAATAGTTAAGCTATGCCAAATTATACAGGGAGTGCAGAATTATTAGGCAAGTTGTATTTTTGAGGAATAATTTTATTATTGAACAACAACCATGTTCTCAATGAACCCAAAAAACTCATTAATATCAAAGCTGAATGTTTTTGGAAGTAGTTTTTAGTTTTAGCTATTTTAGGGGGATATCTGTGTGTGCAGGTGACTATTACTGTGCATAATTATTAGGCAACTTAACAAAAAACAAATATATACCCATTTCAATTATTTATTTTTACCAGTGAAACCAATATAACATCTCCACATTCACAAATATACATTTCTGACATTCAAAAACAAAACAAAAACAAATCAGCGACCAATATAGCCACCTTTCTTTGCAAGGACACTCAAAAGCCTGCCATCCATGGATTCTGTCAGTGTTTTGATCTGTTCACCATCAACATTGCGTGCAGCAGCAACCACAGCCTCCCAGACACTGTTCAGAGAGGTGTACTGTTTTCCCTCCTTGTAAATCTCACACTTGATGATGGACCACAGGTTCTCAATGGGGTTCAGATCAGGTGAACAAGGTGGCCATGTCATTAGTTTTTCTTCTTTTATACCCTTTCTTGCCAGCCACGCTGTGGAGTACTTGGACGCGTGTGATGGAGCATTGTCCTGCATGAAAATCATGTTTTTCTTGAAGGATGCAGACTTCTTCCTGTACCACTGCTTGAAGAAGGTGTCTTCCAGAAACTGGCAGTAGGACTGGGAGTTGAGCTTGACTCCATCCTCAACCTGAAAAGGCCCCACAAGCTCATCTTTGATGATACCAGCCCAAACCAGTACTCCACCTCCACCTTACTGGCGTCTGAGTCGGACTGGAGCTCTCTGCCCTTTACTAATCCAGCTACGGGCCCATCCATCTGGCCCATCAAGACTCACTCTCATTTCATCAGTCCTTAAAACCTTAGAAAAACCAGTCTTGAGATATTTCTTGGCCCAGTCTTGATGTTTCAGCTTGTGTGTCTTGTTCAGTGGTGGTCGTCTTTCAGCCTTTCTTACCTTGGCCATGTCTCTGAGTATTGCACACCTTGTGCTTTTGGGCACTCCAGTGATGTTGCAGCTCTGAAATATGGCCAAACTGGTGGCAAGTGGCATCTTGGCAGCTGCACGCTTGACTTTTCTCAGTTCATGGGCAGTTATTTTGCGCCTTGGTTTTTCCACACGCTTCTTGCGACCCTGTTGACTATTTTGAATGAAACGCTTGATTGTTCGATGATCACTCTTCAGAAGCTTTGCAATTTTGAGACTGCTGCATCCCTCTGCAAGATATCTCGCTATTTTTGACTTTTCTGAGCCTGTCAAGTCCTTCTTTTGACCCATTTTGCCAAAGGAAAGGACGTTGCCTAATAATTATGCACACCTGATATAGGGTGTTGATGTCATTAGACCACACCCCTTCTCATTACAGAGATGCACATCACCTAATATGCTTAATTGGTAGTAGGCTTTCGATCCTATACAGCTTGGAGTAAGACAACATGCATGAAGAGGATGATGTGGACAAAATACTCATTTGCCTAATAATTCTGCACTCCCTGTACAAGACCTGGACTGAAAATCAGTGGTAACAGATATGGAGTCCAAATTTGAAACTTTTAATTTAAATTATCTTCAGTATCTACGGTGGTGTATTTTAACAAGGTTAGGAGAGGGTATAACAGCGACTACAGCCATGTGTAAAACACAATGGAGGTTCTTTTATGTTACGGGGCTGGATTTCAACCAGTGGTGTTGAGAGTGTTGTCAAAATTTATCGAATTATTTGCACAAAAGAGTACCATCAGATTGTGATTTACCATAGAATACCATACAATAAAGATTGATTGGTAATGGCTTTACTTTTGAGCATGATAACAATCCCAAACGCATTATCAATGCAGTAAAAACATACCTGGATAGACAAACACACCATGACACAGAGCCCAGAACTCAACATTACAGAAGCAGAGTGGGACAATTGGTAGAAAAAGGAACATAAGCTTGCCCGAGACAGTTCAGGCTGTGTGGAAGAATAAAGGTGGTCATATTAAAAATTGAATTTCAATTTCATCAGTTTTTTTAAAACCATCCATCCGCTTCCGCTTATCCTTTTCAGGGTCGCGGGGGGCGCTGGAGCCTATCCCAGCTGTCATAGGGCAAGAGGCGGGGTACACCCTGGACAGGTCGCCAGTCTGTCGCAGGGCCAACACACAGGGACAGACAACCATTCGCACTCACATTCACTCGCACATTCACACAATGGCAATTTGGATTTTCCAATTAACCTATCCCCTCAAGCTGCATGTCTTTGGACGGTGGGGGGAAGCTGGAGTACCCGGAGGGAACCCACGCAAACACGGGGAGAGCATGCAAACTCCACACAGAAAGACCCCGGCCTGATGTTGGAATTGAACTCAGGACCTTCTTGCTGTGCAGCAACAGTGCTAACCACCGTGCCACCGTGCTGCCCGTGCTGCTGCTTGCCTTATTTTAAATTTTTGCACATGTTTTAATAAATATAAAGATGTGAAAAATGGCTCAAGCACAGTAGCACTGAAAACTGAATTTCAAATACTTCAGTGGGGTGCAATGAAACCATGGCTCACAAAAGGAAGAGTTCTACGTGCCTACAGAAGAGGGAAAATTACTTTGAAGCCTTTCATTTTTTAAATATCTCCAGATGCCCAATTACTCTGGCACCACCACACAACCCTAGGAGTAAAGGGAGCTTGATGAGACAATACTGAAAATATTTAAATGGTAAATGTGTCTTTGTGTATGTGTGTGTACTATGCAGACCTACAGTGTGGACTTCCAGGTTGCAGACAGCGCAGCCACAGCCACAGCCTATCTGTGTGGGGTGAAAACCAATCTGAATATCGTTGGAGTGAATGCGGCGGGTCGCAACGGAGTATGCAGAACTCAGAAGGGCAACGAGGTGACGTCCATCTTGAAGTGGGCCAAAGATGCTGGTGAGCCACTGAAGACAAGAAATGTCATTAACTGAATCTTTAAAAAGAATTTTTTCATCTGTAGACTAAAACTCCAAGCAGTAGTAGTGGAGTATTAGTACATCCTTTAATGCCCAAATGTATAAAGATTGTAGCACAAAACCTGAGGGAAAAATGGGCAAATTTAAAATTCACCTATTTATTCTGACCATGTCAACAAACGTGCTAATATTTTGGACTTCTTGCCTTCATCAGAGCATGCGGAACAATAGTCACGTGTATGCAGCAGTTTGGATGCTAACTGGGTCAAAGAGTCAAAAGACGACAGAACTATACTACTTTGTTTTTAATCATTATCATACCAAAAAGCTTACTTTACTGCAGTTAGTTGAATGTGTCAAATGAAAAAAAAGAAACACAAGATGGCTAGCTATTCTGAATGTTTGAAACATAATTGGGGGGGAAAAAAGTTTTATGCTGTGCTCCGTGAAGCTTATTTGAATTGGAAAAAC
This sequence comes from Rhamphochromis longiceps, assembly GCF_057381845.1. Taxonomy (NCBI): domain Eukaryota; kingdom Metazoa; phylum Chordata; class Actinopteri; order Cichliformes; family Cichlidae; genus Rhamphochromis; species Rhamphochromis longiceps. The sequence goes on along the minus strand of NC_140570.1, from coordinate 8,172,555 downwards.
TGTTGAGCCAGTCAGAGCTTTGTAAGTGAAATTAAAAAAAGGTTACGCCATATTTTTTATGCCAGAGGCGGAAAAATGGAAACAGAAACATTTGCATAAAAATGACAAAATGTGGGTGATGAGAACCGCAAAGCAGAGCATAAAAACATTTAAATTAGCATTTTTATTCAATTGACATGCTTCAGAAAACACTGCTGCAGCTTTTTTGTTGACGGGAAATTCAGCGGCGGAGACGACATTTAGTGGCAGATGATTGTAAATGTAAGAAAATACCTTTAAATGAGAATTTAACTGATGTTTAAAAACAAGATGCCACAAGATTAAAGCGAAAAAGCCCATAACATTTCACCATAATGCTTACGTGATGTATAATAATGAGCAAATGATTTATAAAACAGACTAATGGTAATGGTGATATTCAGCAGATGGCAATAGGCTCATGTGAACAAGTGCAACTCATTGCTGCACAGATGACACTCAGAGGATAAGAATTTAAAAGATGCCGTGATTGAAGCAACAAATGGGATTGTGTGACTCTTGTACAAAGAGCAGGCAGATACCTGACATGGCCCTGCGTGTCACATTTAGGTTCTAGCTTCTGTCAAAAGAAAATCCCCCAGGTCTTACACGGCCTCAACAAAACCTGATTTTACAGCTGAGCGCTCTGCTGTGAGCTGCAGTGCCCTGTCAGAGTGGTATTACAGGGGCCACCGGGGAGCAGGGAGCAACAGCAGCTCACAGCCTCAGGTTCCACCACAGCATAATCTACTACACGGGAAAGCACCTTGACTGTTATCGTGTTCCAGTGTTATCAGCATCCATAAATATCTCATGACACGCACACAGGCAGAGTGTCATGGCCATGACCCCAGCGCTATGCCAAAGACCGATGCTCAGGTGCGAATGTTGCAGAGAACCAGTTTTTTGAAGACGCTTCTATTTAATGTTGTAAAAAACATTTTGGAAACGGTCGTGTCCTTCCACGCAGTTTCTAGCAGCAAGGTTCACCTGGAGCCCGGCACCTCTTGAGATACAGTGGGGCAAAAAAGTATTTAGTCAGCCACCGATTGTGCAAGTTCCCCCACTTAAAATGATGACAGAGGTCAGTAATTTGCACCAGAGGTACACTTCAACTGTGAGAGACAGAATGTGAAAAAAAAAATCCATGAATTCACATGGTAGGATTTGTAAAGAATTTATTCGTAAATTAGGGTGGAAAATAAGTATTTGGTCACCTCAAACAAGGAAAATCTCTGGCTCTCACAGACCTGTAACGTCTTCTGTAAGAAGCTTTTCTGTCCCCCACTCGTTACCTGTATGAATGGCACCTGTTTGAACTCATCATCTGTATAAAAGACACCTGTCCACAGCCTCAAACAGTCAGACCCCAAACGCCGCCATGGCCGAGACCAAAGAGCTTTCGAAGGACACCAGGAAAAGTATTGTAGACCTGCACCAGACTGGGAAGAGTGAATCTACAATAGGCAAGCAGCTTGGTGTGAAAAAATCAACTGTGGGAGCAATCATCAGAAAATGGAAGACATACAAGACCACTGATAATCTCCCTCGATCTGGGGCTCCACGCAAGATCTCATCCCGTGGGGTCAAAATGATCATGAGAACGGTGAGCAAAGATCCCAGAACCACACGGGGGGACCTGGTGAATGACCTGCAGAGAGCTGGGACCAAAGTAACAAAGGTCACCATCAGTAACACACTACAACGGCAGGGAATCAAATCCCGCAGTGCCAGACGTGTTCCGCTGCTGAAGCCAGTGCATGTCCAGGCCCGTCTGAAGTTTGCCAGAGAGCACATGGATGATCCAGCAGAGGATTGGGAGAATGTCATGTGGTCAGATGAAACCAAAGTAGAACTTTTTGGTATAAACTCAACTCGTCGTGTTTGGAGGAAGAAGAATACTGAGTTGCATCCCAAGAACACCATACCTACTGTGAAGCATGGGGGTGGAAACATCATGCTATGGGGCTGTTTTTCTGCCAAGGGGACAGGACGACTGATCCGTGTTAAGGACAGAATGAATGGGGCCATGTATCGTGAGATTTTGAGCCAAAACCTCCTTCCATCAGTGAGAACTTTGAAGATGAAACGAGGCTGGGTCTTCCAACATGACAATGATCCAAAACACACCGCCCGGGCAACAAAGGAGTGGCTCCCTAAGAAGCATTTGAAAGTCCTGGAGTGGCCTAGCCAGTCTCCAGACCTCAACCTCATAGAAAATCTGTGGCGGGAGTTGAAAGTCCGTGTTGCTCGGCGACAGCCCCAAAACATCACTGCTCTCGAGAAGATCTGCATGGAGGAATGGGCCAAAATACCAGCTACTGTGTGTGCAAACCTGGTAAAGACCTATAGTAAACGTTTGACCTCTGTTATTGCCAACAAAGGTTATGTTACAAAGTATTGAGTTGTATTTTTGTTATTGACCAAATACTTATTTTCCACCCTGATTTACGAATAAATTCTTTACAAATCCTACCATGTGGATTCATGGATTTTTTTTTTCACATTCTGTCTCTCACAGTTGAAGTGTACCTCTGGTGCAAATTACTGACCTCTGTCATCATTTTAGGTGGGGGAACTTGTACAATCGGTGGCTGACTAAATACTTTTTTGCCCCACTGTAACTCTGAGGCATCACAGGAGGCTTTTTCTTCACTGATATCTTTGCTTTTTTCTCTTAAGTAATAACCCTGCACAATTAAAATTACATATTAGCTGGAGTTTTATTTTATTCATTCATCAAGTCTAGAAAACTATGTCAAAATTCCCCTCTAAACCCCATGGTGAAGTGTCAAAGTGAGGCTCAGTGCTCACATTTGACAGCCTGCAAGCATATTTCTTTCATTTTTGAAAAATTGCTCTAACAATTAGCTGTCCTAATTGTTTGGATTAATTGCCTGTGGATTGGCTAATTGTTTAATCAACCATTTGCTGCCGCCTACAGTGCGCATTACAGACTGTTATGTCTTTAATGACTTTTGAGTTTCAGGACACTTTTTCCAAGTGAGCATAAAGAACTTTGATCCCTCTGATACATGACAGAGATTTGTAATCTCACATCACCACTTCATGAAGCCATGAGTATCTGTGTCTGATAATTTGCCGTCACATCACTCATCTTGCAGCTATCACACTGAGACTGAGATCTTAAACTTTGAATGTCTGTCAGATGAAGGATAATTAAGTACTAAAAGGACAATAAGTACTGTATCTACTAGACTTCACACCAAGATAACTTTTGCATTCAGAGTTGAGAAAGTTTTTGACTAACGACTAATGACTTTTCTTCCTGCTCATAGAGCATGGAGCAGAGTGCTTTTTGTTAACCTGTGTTAAGCAGGAAGCTACTGTGTTTACGTTGCAGGCAAGTCTGTGGGCATCGTAACAACCACGAGGGTGCAACACGCCACCCCAGCAGGCAGCTACGCCCACAGTGCCAGCAGGACGTGGTACAGTGATGCCGATATGCCTGATTCTGCTAAGACGGACGGCTGCACGGATATCTCATTCCAGCTCATCAACAACACAGACATTGATGTACGCTTCTGTTTTTAACAGTATATATTGAACTTTTCAACGGCTGAATTTGATTTAAATGTTCGCGTGTGTGTGTGTGTGTGTGTGTGTGTGTGCATGTGTTTTCAGGTGATCATTGGCGGCGGTAGAAAGTACATGACCCCTACTGGTACCAAGGACCCTGAATACCCCACAGACTACTTTTCAAACGGTGAAAGAAAGGATGGGCGTGACCTGATCAAAGAGTGGCAGAACTTAAAAACTGGGAAGGTAAAACACCTCTGCTCATAATAACAGGTAGAAGTAAGAAGTATGATGTGGTGTGAAATCAGAAGACCTAAAAACCTGTACATATACAGTCATATTAAAAAGATAGGACACCCTCTTTCAATTTACAGTTTTATGTGTCAGGACATAATATAAATCTTAAAAGCAGATAAATACAACATCTGTTAATCAATAACACATGACATATTATACTGTGTGATTATTGATTGCATAACAACTGAACCCAAGTGCAGAATACTTTGGTATACAGAGGATTTCACTATTAACTCCATGACTGCAAGGTACCCAGGTCTCACTGCTACACAAATCCAAATCATGACCCCTCTACCACCATGCTTGACAGTTGGTGTGAGGTGATGATATGCTGCTTTTGGTTTTATCCAAATGCGGTGCTGCGAAAAATCTCCACTTTGGTCCCATCTGACCAACAGACATTGTTCCAGAAGTCTTGTTTGTACAGATGCAGCTTTACAAACCTGAGCTGGGCTGCTATGTTGTTTTTAGAAAGAAGAGGTTTTCTCCTGGCAAACTTGTTTTGTCATGAACTTTACTATTTTTGGCGAGGGTGTGCTTAGTTTGTCACACACTGTTTTTGGCCTTTTGACTTAAATTTCTGTTGCATAAATAATGAAACGGTACAATATGTCAAGCTTTCATTAAAATTTGTATTTATTATAAGACCTGCTGAGGACTGGATGATTTTTATTTTGACCTGATATGTTTAAAGAGGGTCCAGTTGTGTGACTGATCTTATCAGTGTCTGCATCTGACTGTAATGGAGACCGTTAACATTATAAGGTATCAGGGAGTTTTTGTTTAAACTTTATTCGCCAAAAGATACCAGAGGTGAATGTATTACAAAATGAATATTCTGCTATTTTCCCATAAGAAACGTGATTACTTGCATCATATAAGAACAGAAACCTGGTGCAGGTTTCATAGTTAGAACAGTTAAGTGTCCTTTACTTTGCACACGAAGCGGCTTCCTTCTGTTTGCCGGTGAGTCATGCAGTGACTAATAACAAGTACAACCACTTTTGGTATTCTGCTTCCACTCTCCATGGTTATATGTATTCCTGTGTGTTACAGGTTGCCCACTATGTGTGGAATAAAGCAGATTTTGACGCTGTGGACCCTGAAACCACTGACTACCTCATGGGTATGTTTTTTTCTCTTTTTCCCCTTCCTTTGCTCCCTCGCGCATTCCCCTGTTGCTTCACATGTAACTAGAAACGTGGTTTCTATTAAATGGAGCGGTGGTGGAGTCAGGCATCAACATGGTTGTGTGTCACTGTTAGATTTGTATTGTTGATTGTCATTTATGCTTAGAAATATTTACTTATATATGCTTAGAGTTTTGTAATTAGTTGTAGATTGGTAGAGGTTTTGATCCTTGATAGTCTGCAAACTTTGTGTGTATTACACAGCACTTTGGGAGCATGAGAGGTCGTACCGTGTCTTATTGTTTTATGGTAGGATTAACGTAGTTGCGTCTGTTTTAGTCTAAGTGCTCTTTGTTTAGATGAACTGCTGGACTTCCTCACCGTGTTATCTATCTAGGGTGAGGGGGAGGCTACCCTCTTCCTGACCAAGGATGTTTGACCCTTTGATCAGCAGTCCACACACACACACACACACACACACACACACACACACACACACACAGGCAAGTGTGTGTAGACGTCATATGTTAATGAACTTATGCATATTCATGTAACCTCAATAGGGTCAGACGAGAGAGCGGTGTCTGTCCGGTTTTCTCCCGTGCACGAGTAACATGAAGAACTTTGCCTACTTGTGTCTTGCTTTGCAGTGTAATTATATTGCCTTCAACGTTCCAGCAGATGGGTTCAAGCTACAAACCTATCAGTCACTTATTTTTTGAGTTTGGACGTTTGTTTTTATTTGCGGTTTATGTATCCAAATTATTTGTTTAGGGTCTTTAAAAGGTCTATAATAAAGTAATACCTTAACCTTAGGAGCTTTTCTTTCTGTGTTCCGACTTCATAATTTAGTGACTCAGTTAACTAAGTGTACATAATATTAACCCTCTGGAGTCAACAGTCGCCAGTGCGTCCAAATCACATGATGGATTTAAGAAAACTCTGACTGACTGTTTCAACTTGGGCCAACTGTGCTCTGCTTTTCTCTCTTGGATTTCCTACTCTTTTCTCAATCAACACTGTTTTTGTTTTGTTTTTTTCATTTTGTTCCATTTGAAAAAAGGATTTTAAAAAATGATTCTCAAATCCAAATATTACTTTACCAAAAAGTCCAGCAAGAACATCCAGGCGACACTGAAAAAACAGCTCAACACTGGGACAACTTTCATTTTTTAACTATTTTTCAGCAAATATTAGACAGTGAGAAAAAATGGTAGACTCTGATTCAGCTGAAATGTTTGCAGGGTTTTAGCTCTGTTTCAGAAAATGCTCCAATATATTTTTTCAGTACCAGGTGCTGTCAGTAAACCTTTGGTATTTGAGGGTGTGTAGGAAGTGTAGGGATCCAGTCATTGTGCTTTTTGTGGACTGAGGGCTTGCTTGCTGCTATATTTTGTGTTTTCTCCTGCTGTGTGGTTAATCAGTTCCTGTGTGCTGAAAATAGTGGTAATAGTAGTAGGAGGAAAATAGGACTTTCCTTGCCACTACACCCCCACTGATCACTGATAAATATAGCGCAGTTTTCCTTTCTCCTCCCCAGCTCTGTTCGAACCTGGTGATCTCCGCTACGAGGAGGAGAGGGACCCGAGCACGGATCCGTCCATCATCGAGACCACAGAAAAGGCCATCCGCATCCTACAGAAAAACCCTAAAGGCTTCTTCCTGTTAGTGGAGGGTGAGGACAGCAGCTTCATCTGTTTTCTACACATTCGCATCACTCGATCCAACAAACACTGGATAAAAAATTCCTGTGAGAGGACTAAAAATAGAAGGATCAGTTAAATTGCATAATAATCATACCCAACCAGCCCAAGTGACAGTTATATATAAATAACTAAGTAATTGTTGTTTGCTGAAATATTAATATGCGTACAACATAGGAGCTTGGTTGGGATAAATTGATCTTTGTGCCATAGTGACAACATTGGCTCAGAGCACGGTGTGTACCTGCTGTTGACACTGATTCTGCATACAGCTCAATGAGTTTGCCGCAGTGTGTGCTGATGGTGTGTTTCCGTTCCACGCGGCTGCCTCTCTGGCCTCCTTGTCTATCTCTCTTTTAATCTGAGGCAGCTGCCTGGGGACTCCACGGTGCCACTGAGTGTCTTCACAATGACTTTAAAAATAAGAGGCAAATATATAAATAGAAGTGGACATATGGTGCGCCCAATCACTGACAGCTCGCTGAGATCACAACTTATTAGCCGGGTCTACTTTACTTTCCAATATAGCCGGTGGAGAGGACAGGAGCGGGAGATGTGCTAATGCAGAAAAAAAATCACCCACTCTCTCTTTAGAAAAGGTTCAACTCTGAAATGTACCTGCTGCCAGGGGGAAAATATACAGACTGTATAACTCATTCAAATAATAGTTAACTGTTTCCTTGCAAGGTGTTTGGATGTTTATTAGGACTAAATATAACCTTTCAAAGTTTATTTTAAGTCTTCTGGGCAAGTGCAGCTCAAGTCGTTTGATGCTGATGAGACTTTAATCCAGTGATTTGTGGATTTTGCAAACTGTTCTTGGGAATCAGTGAAACTGTAATCTCCTAATGTCCAGGGTTTCTGCCTTTGCACAACGCACATGTAAAATTTGTGTGAATATTGAGAGCTTAAAAAATAATTTTCAGATTCACCTGTTCATAATGCAGCTATTCACACTGACCGCTGGACAAATTTAGGCATTAGTTTTTTCTGATATTTTGGATCGGAATAAACAGATCTGACCAATCAGATTGGTCAGATCATCAATCTTTTGGCACACACATAGATCATCATTGCTTTATTTTGACTTTGTTTGTTTCCCAGTGCATTTTTGGAAAATACATTTTTTGAAAAAAATGCTTTCGTTGTGTGTATACATCACATATACATTAAATAAAAGTACTACATGAACTGTTTAGGAATTATGGCCACTTTATGTAGGAGATATTTTTAAAATTATGCTGGTTTTTCCAATTATTTTTCTGCTCCTAAAACCAAGACCAGAAGGCAGTACATCACTCTCCGTTATGTTTAACCCCTTCCTTCCTTGTGTTTACAGGTGGGCGTATTGACCAGGCTCACCATGCTGGGCGGGCCTCCATGGCCCTGCATGAGGCGGTTGCTTTTGACCGTGCTATCGCTAAGGGCCTCGAACTCACCGAAGAGCATGAAACTCTCACTGTAGTGATGGCTGACCACTCTCAGCCTCTTACCTTCAATGGCTTCCCCTTTCGTGGGAACAGCATTCTGGGTAATTATTAACAGAACTGCAATTCATTCATCTAAAAAAAAAAAAATCCTGCTGAAAAAAATGCTTAAAAAGAATTTAGGATTTTCTTTAATCGTCAGTGTATCAGTAAGTTAAGCTTTCTCCACAATTCTTTCTGTTTTCCCCCTCAAACCTTTACTCTGTGCCTCCATTCCCCCCTCCAGGTGTGTTTAACCACTCTGACAATAGACACCTGCGGCAGCATTTGTGCCTGTTGTGTGTGTGTGTGTGCGCGCGATGCCTCTTAGTGCCTGTATCCTCACAGCTTCAGTGTGCTTCTGCCACCAGCAGCTTGACATTTCATCTGCTGTCTCTCCCTGCAATTACAGCCAGGGTAAACACACATTACTGGCAGCCTTTCTCCTGCTTGCCTTTCTATTTCAGTCCCCTGCTTTCTCCCTCTTCTGTCTTCCATTTACCATCTACAACACTGATGACACCGTCTCTTCTACCTTTTTTCCTTCTAAGTTCTCAATCACTTTCACCAGTTAATCTCCCTTTAAAGGGCTTTCCTATTGATCTTATGTGCTCCTTACCTCTTCAACTCTCTCTCCTCTTGCTCACTTTTCTGTTTTATTTAAGGTTTTAGACCTGAAAGATGTCCTTTTTTTCATAAAATACAGTTTGACTTACCACAGAATAATTTTTTTTTTTACAGATGTATATAATAAAGATGAAGAGTAGCTGAGTCCCTTTTAGGTGCATCACTCAAGTGGTAACTATTAAACTGTGTATCTACTCAGTAGATATTTTTTCCAAAAATGTATCAGCTCCAGAAACAAAACATGTGGAAATCATAACCCCTCCACCTGCTGTGTTTGGTTTTCTCCAAATGTGGTGCTGTGCATGTTAGTCAGACATCTCCACTTTGATCTCACCTGTCCAAAGGAGATTGTTCCAGATCTTTAGTTTGTTCAGACACAACTTTACAAAGCTCAGCTGCTGCCATTTTCTTTTTATTAAAAAGAGGTTTTCTGCTGGTAATTCTTCCAATCAGACATACTTATGAAGTCTTTTTCTGGTTGTACTGTCATCAACTTTGAATACTAAGGTCTGAAGAGGTGAGATGTAGTTCTTGAGCTTTCTTCTTATTTTATTTTATTTTATTTTTTATTTCTGTGAGGATTGCTGTCTGAACTCAGGATGAATTTCCTGGGAAAATGGACAACTATCTTGAATGTTTTCCACTTGTGAATAATCTTTCTCACTGTAGAAGATGGACTTCTGTCATGGTGTGCTGTGTGCAGGCAGGAGAACAGGACCCAAACGCTGGACTCACAGTGAACTAAAAGAGGCAGCTTTATTCCACTGTGGCAGAAACTCCAAATATAAACTCACAAAAACAGACCTAAACTGAAAACACAAAGCTAATAACAAACACTAGGAAAACCTAAAGACAAGAGACTGGGAGCACAAAAGAAAAACACACAGCAAGTTGAGGACGCGACGCGACGCTGAACACTGGAGGACACACATACTATAAATACACATGAGGGAACGAGGAACAGGTGGGAACACAGCCGGGAGAAATTAGAGCTAACGAGACAGAGGAAACGAAACTAGAACACTGACATAAGACATAAACCTTCAAAATAAAACAGGAAATCCACAGACTCAACTCAAAGACAACTCAGACAAAGAACGGAGGGAACACAGAGTACAGGGACCAGAGTGACATGAGAAGCAGAGGAATACACAAGCTAAGAAACACAGAACAGAAACACCAGGACTCATAAACCATGAACCAAAAATCAAAACAGACTAATAAACAACAATACAAAATCAAGACACTGGGCCACTGACCCAGGACCGCAATGACTTCAAATAGTTTAGAAATGATTTTGTAACCCAGATTGATGAGCAGAAATGATCTCTCAAAGATCATTGCTGATGTCTATCCTCCATGACGTTGTGGTAACGCACACCTGAATGCTTCAGACCAGCAAATTTCCCAAACTGCTTTCATTTAGGTCGACTGAGGAATGAAATATGCAGCCTGTTGTACTGAAATTGCACACAAAGATTGTGATAAATTTGAGGTCTAGAATCATCCCAACATTGGTGTTGTGTCTACTGTAACTAGTATGCAAGCTGGAGCAAAAGCAAGCTGGAGCAAAACTTCTTGGACGGTCTCACATAAGTCAATATGTAGTAAGATGATCCCAAAAGGTACTGATGGCAACACAACACTGAGGAATGGAGTTCAGTGACTCCTCTTTATGAAAGTGAAGTCCAGCAGACAGTGATAAGTTAGGGCAGCCTGTGCCAGACGTCTGTCAGTCAAAACAGCTACGCCTCTGACTGCAGTATTCAGATGGATGAGCTCTGCAAAAACCCACTCTCACTACAATCTGTAATTGGGAAAGGGAAAACCTATCCAGAGGAAAACTGTCCAGAGAGTTGCCAAGAGTAGACAGAGAGTTTCACTGTTCTAACAAAAAAAATGTTTCATCTTCAAGGAGCTGCCGCTGTTTGGGACTTTGTTTCTCAGGCTTGGAGGCTGCTCCTCCTTCTCTCCAGTTGTTACCAGTCATATTATCACTGTACTGTATCACTATCAGTCTTCAGAGTCTGTATTGATTGATCTGTGGTCGTGTCATGCTTTTCACACCTTTGCGCTCCCTCTTTCCTTTTCCTTTTCTACCCTCTTCCTCCTCCTCCCAGCGGTGCAGCAGTGCAGCAGTGATTAATGTGACTCTGAAACTCTGAGCTCTTCATCAGCGGGGAGACTCGCCAGGCTAATGGCTCATCTGGAGAGAAACGCTGAGATCGTCAACAAGCTCTAGACCTCCCGCAGCACCCTTGGGATCAAGCAATCCCTCCTCGCACTTGTGTTTGTGTGCGCATGATGTGTGTTTTTGTTTGTTTAGCACTCCGAGGCAGAAAGAAACAGCAGAAAGAAATAGAAAGATAAATCAAAAATAATGTTTGTGTCTTCCAGGTAAATCTCCACTGTGGGCAAGTGACATGTTGCCTTATACCACGCTCATGTACGGCAATGGACCTGGGCACAAAATCGTTAATGGCGCACGCCCTGACATCCGCAATGTTGACACCAGTAAGACCCAGTCATTACTTCGTTGTTTCACAGAATTCACTATGTTAGATCTACTACCATGCACCAGTCAGGTGCTGATATCATTCATCAAACCAGTTTTAAGTGTAAATGGGGTCTAATGTTCTTTGAAAGGACTAATCATTTGTACTCTATCCTTATCTTCTCCAGAATCTAAAGACTACATCCAGCAGGCAGCTGTCCCCGTAGATACAACAACCCACAGTGGAGAGGATGTGGCAGTGCTGGCCCGTGGACCCATGGCCCACCTCTTCCAGGGTGTCAACGAGCAGAACTATATTGCCCATGCCATGGGCTACGCTGCCTGCGTGGGTGCTGACCTAAGGCACTGTGAGGGGCAAACTACACCACCTTTGGTTCACATAACCCTTGAATATAACAAGAACGGGGCCAGAGCAGTTAGTGCCTCAGCAGCTTTGCTCGGTAACTTCCTGAGCGTGCTGTTGGCCATCACAGTCCTCATGTAAGATCATTTTCTTTGCTGATCTGATCTGCAGTCAGAGGTCAGCATCATAAAACAGTGCGAATGGGTTCAGTGATTTGCTCAAGGACACTTCAACACGGATGTGAACTAGTGTGGTTTCTTGCACCAGGGTTATCTTGCAGCCTGCAAAGGGTCGTGATCGGACAGAGTGAATCAAGTCACAGAAATCATTAACTGACATGAGGACTGTCACTCCCGCAGTGACTGTAAAGAATTATTATGAAATGTAAGCTCATCAAGCGTCTGCACTGGCAGTCTGTTGAATCCCTGGGCTATACCAATAAAGCAGTCCTTTCCTAGACAGTTGGCTGAGAGTTTATTGATATAAATTATTTAAACATACCAATGATCTCATTTGTTGACATTTTTGGCTTTATCAGAATGACAAATCTTCATTATCTGACCTTGTTTCCACAGTAAAACAAAGAAAAACAATCCCTCTGCCACATTTACATACACACGAGTGAAAGCTTTAAGAACAAAGTGAACAAAGCTGATATTTTTTGCATTATATTTCACATTTTTAAACGTGCTACGGATCATAACAGGCAGCATAATTAAAGAAACAAGTCTACATTTTGGCAAAATGTGCTAAATGGCATCCTTGATAAAGGAGTCAGATGAATTTGTGTAGAGGCTAAAACAAAACAAACAAACAACAAAAACAAACACATTACTGAAACTAGCCTTGCTATCAGCCTTAGTGCTAAGCTAATGAAATCTTCTGCTGACTTTAGCTTCTCTCATCTAATTCTTGGCTGAAAGAGGAAACACGTATATCTATTAAAAATATGAAACTGTTCCTTTCACCTAAGTTCATATTTGTGACAAATGATCCATAGATGTATTTACTGAAACCTCGAAATAAAATGGTTATTTTGCACTTTGCAAGCACTTTCTGTGAAATAAAAAATGGACCGTGATGTTACTCATTGTTGAGTGAGCTTCTGTCTAACTAACATGAATTTGGGTTTGATGAGCGACAGTGGAGTGGACAGGTGGAGCTATCTAAGAAATCTAGGAACGCTGCATGCTCATATAGTAGCAATTTGCCAGTAGTGAGTCTCTTTTTAGCTCTTTCGGCTCCGAACCGGCTCTTCAGGTTGTTTTGTTGCTTTAATGAATTTATTATTAACAATAATATAAAATTATGCACAAAATGAATTACTAATGTAAAAGAAAGTGGTTTTATTTATCTATGTTTATATATAAATATATACAGTGGCCCCTAGAGACAAAACACATACAAACTCCAAAGCACATTTCTAGCGTTAACTGAACTTCCAAAACAGAGCTACTTAAATTACACACCAAATCTGGTCATTGGTACTTCCTGGCTTGTGTAGCCACTAGGTAACAAAAGCTCAACACTGCGCCTAGCATCCTGGAGCACTTCTGTTGTGTTTTGTACGTGCTTCTGAGTTCATACGTGTTTTGGAGTTTGTAGGTGCTTTGTCTCTAGGGACCACCGTAAATATACTTTTATTTATTCACTCCACATAAAATGTAAAAAATAAATCAAATAATACAAAAAACAACTATTTACATTTCAACTATTAACTATTTAAATTTTCAGCTTTTTCATTTTAAACAAATTTAAAGTGAAACAACACAAAACACTGCAAACCACAACACAATTAAATATAAATTAAAATATGAAAACAAAAAGAACATGCATATTCTCTGTCATATGGTCCTGCATGAATAAACTTTCTGAATCCTTTATCATCTGCAACTGAAAATAGTTGTGGATGATTACTATACCTTTCTAATGTGTGTCTCCCCTCTTCCCAATGCAAAGCACAAGGCTCGCGTGCGGAGTGAAGCGGGAAAAAAGTGCGAGAGAGAGGGTGAGAGAAAGAAAAATAAACCCCACGGCTCTCGTCGTTCACTTCAAAGATTCGGCTCTAAGAGCCGTTTTGTGACCGACACATTTGCCAGTAACAAAGTAGGTCTGCCCTTAAACACACTGTGCTTTATCCTCCTTTTTGACTCAAACTGGGGCCATAAAATTGCATCATACTGTGTTTAATAAGACTTGAAAATAGAAATTGAGATCATAATCCACCTCTTAAGTATTTACTTACCTCATAGAAAAAAAAAAGTAAGGGTATTTTGTCAGATTACTAGAATCCAACTCCTGCTTTTAGCAGGAGTTGGACCTGTTGGTTGTTAAATAGAATGCAGGTTTAAGGTACTTTCACATTGGCTTCACTTTTCAGATCAGGAAGCTACATCAATCTTGGAACTGGTGGAACTGGTGAGGAAAATGTGTCCATTTGTTGAACCTCATATTTAAGAGGAACATTGCGTTTTCCTGAACATGGAAGAGTGATCCAGCTCTTTTTCCTGATGAATGTATTTGAGGGTGCGTGGGATTGTGCGCAACCAGTTTATATGTGTTTTGAGTTGGACAAAGCATTCGACAGTCTATCACGGTATCCCGTGAGGAGTTTGTGATTATGGGGTATTCTCCCTGTTATTATGGGCTATCTGGTCACTGTACGTTAGTGCGAGCTGTTATGAATAGGAAGGCTCCTGAATGCCTTGGGTGTTTCAGACATGTCCAGTTAGAAGGAGCAGACCTAGGAGATAATGTTTCTGGTCTGTTCCTGTTTCTGGCTTTGAACAGCTCAGTATCCCCAATGAATAGCTTTTATTTGCTAACTTCATACAAGTCCTGTTTACTGCACTTTTGAAAAACACATTGTTTGATGAAAACACATCAAACTATTTTCATAATGCTTCTCAAGCATCTTGGAGAACTGCATCAGTGTCATCTGTCTTTTCATCTAGTCCCACACCGGCTCTGTGATATTGTGATCCGGTGTTCTGAGAAACCATCCTACTCTGACAAAACGTCCTACCCGTATTATAATTTGACGGTGACTTGCGATTAAACCTAACCCTACACCTAACCATAACCTTAAGAAGTATTCAGGATGGGTGAGAGAAAAAGTAGTTAATTTGGCCTTGGTGTTGTGCGCATGTGCAGAAACATTGGGTAGGATGTTTTTCCAGGTAGGATGGATTCCCAGAACACCGGGCTTTGTTGTTAAGTGTTTTAAGGTTTCTTGTCCTTCCTGTGGGTGGAGATAGTTTTTTGTATTGCTTGGCTGCTGTAGAGTCACAAAATTATTTGAAGACCACAAAGATGTCTATCTTGGTGGTACTGGATATGAATTTAAACATAAGATAATTACTTAGCGCTGTATATTCTTATATGTCTTCATATTTACCCATTAAGTCACCAAAGAATCCTGTTACTGTATAGGCCTATTATTCCAGTTCATAACTAATTTTATAACCAGTTAGGAGACAAGTCTGAAAATGCCTCCTTCTTCCTTTGATCCTCTCTAACATCCGCAGTGCTAATTGAGGTTTGAGGTGGGTTGGTTTGATGACATTACTACAGCGGTCCATTAATATTGCAAAATATGTAAAGATCACCTATTTTTATCCTTGGGAGACAGATTGCAGTAATTATTTTGGACATCTGTTGGGGTTAGGAGTTTGTGAAACCTGATTTTGACTCTCCCTGTACTCATTTAGACTGGCCTGAGGCCATCATCATTGTTTTAGATGACGGGCCTGCTCTCATCTTTTCCACACGTTCATTAAAGTCATTTGCAGATCATATGGTGGAGAGAAGCTCAACAGCTTGAGAGGCGATGCAAGACGAAGCGTTTTGTCTTTTGTCTGGAAGTGAGGTTTATTAATGAGTAAAAAGGACATGGCAAACAGGGACAATATCTCCTTTTGCAACATACATTCTCTGATATCATATGTAATGATTAATGTGTGCCAATACTCTATATAAACATTAGATGTGATGAAAATTTAGACTTATTTAATGGTTTGGCTCTGATTTGTACCCATTATTCCTTCTGCACACATACACTCACCATTGATTTTGTTAGGTACACCTAACAAATACATTTAGGGGGGTTTGTGGGTTAATTGGTGATTCTAAATTGCCCATAGATGTGAATGTTGTCTCTATGTTTTAGCCCTGTGACAGGCTGGCAGCTTGTCCAGGGTGTACCCTGGCTCTCATCTATGGTAGCAGGGATAGGCTCCAGCAAAAAATTGATTTAAGTGACTCTGAACGTGCTGTGGTTGACCTAAAAACACGAAAGCATGGATCCATTGTGCCTTATAACAAAGGTTCATGCTGTTTCTGATATTTTTGGCTGCAAAGCAGCATGAAGCTACACAGCATCAAACCTAAAATTATAGTTTGGTACCTAATTTAAACTGGTTCTGGTGACCTGTCCAAGATGTACCCTGCTGGTCATCCTGTGACCGCTGGAACAGGCTCCAGCACCAGCACTTTCTGCTGTTCTTTATCCCACTTTCATAGCAGGAAAACCAAGAAAACTTCATCCAGCATTGATATTCAACTGACATATGAGTGTGTCCCTATCTTCAGCATGTACTCACATTGAGATTTGCAGTTTATATCTTAAGAATAAACCCATGTACACAAACATACACAACACAAAACAAACATATAAAGTCTAAGGACAAGGGGCAGACAGAATTTCTTTATGGACAGAATTTCTAGGCGTGACAGATGGATTGGTGTTGCGGGTGCAGTTATGTGGACGCTGCACCGGTCTGCTGTGGTGAAGAGAGAGCTGAGTGCAAAAAAAAAGCTCTCGATTTACCGGTCAGTCTACATCCCTACCCTCACCCATGGTCACGAGCTGACACGGTTGCCTCCTGGGCACCTCCTGGGTGAGATGTTCCGGGTATGTCCCACCAGGAGGAGGCCCCAGGGCAGACCCAGGACAAGTTGGAGAGATAATATCTCTCGGCTGGCCTGGGAAAGCCTTGGTGTTCCCCCAGACAAGCTGGAGGAGGTGGCTGGGGGTCTGGGCTTATCTGCTTAGGCTGCTGCCCCCATGACCTGGATAAGCAAAAGAAGATGGATGGATGGATGGATGGATGGATGGATGGATGGATGGATGGATGGATGGATGGATGGACAGGCAGAGAAACATATAATGCACAAACAATCATTATGATATATTTTCAGAATTAGAAGCTGTGCAAGTGTGATTGCAGAAACATTCAGATAACACTTTATGTAATCAGATTACATAAAGGGATTATGTAATCAGAAGATGGGACTTCATAAGTTTTTGGCTTGTTCAACTGGTAAGCAACACAGAATGTGAAAACCTGTGTTTTTCTAAGACCTATGTTACAGTAAGCTGTGGTCTGACGCTGCACTGTATTTAAATGTAAGCAGAGAACAGAGATAACCTGGCTGTTTGTGGTGGTGACAGCAAAAAGAAAAAGTTGTTATACTGCTGCTCCCTGCTCTTTGTTAAGGAGGACCACTCCACCTTTTCACATTAAGGGACATCACGTGTGATGAAACTGTGCACTGGAATATACAACAAGACGCTTTAAGGTGGTGGCAGAAGAATGCATATGAACAATATCACCATAATCAATAGAACACAACATAATCAAAGATCCTCTGTTTCTCCAGAGCTTAGTGGTTCTCATATAAAGCCCCCAGTAGGGGATGGGACAGCTTGAGACAGCAGCAACAAGAACCTGGGACATAAGAACTGTCTCTTGGTCATTTCTCTGCTTTTCATTTAATCAGCCAGGCAGCTCTACAAAGCTCTACAATGCCGTCTCGTCCTCATTTTACTGCATGAGACTAAATCTGCTGAGCTTTTTTATCAAGATCTCCTTCTTATCTGCAGCCCCAAGAGCCTGAAGCTGGCAGAAAGCTTCTGTTTCATCACTCGCCTTGTGTTCTGCGTGCTGTCGTGGGCTCTCTGAAGAAAAGGACGGCTACATTTTTCTTCAGCTGAGGGGGCTGCTCTCTCTAAACAGGCATTCTCTGTCTGATCACAGCACAAACGATCACTTCTTTTAACAGAATGGATATCCTGTTCACGCCCTAGTTTTTTCCCCCTTTTTTAAAGGTGGAATGCGCTTGATCATCCAGATCATTTTGATCAAAGAGGGAAACGTGACGATTGCAATAGCCTGCAAAAACACTGTAAAATCTCCAACTTCTTAGTGACATTTTGCCGCTTCTATCACAGATGTCTAAACAACAGGTATTAAAACAACAATAAATGTGATTGGAATGCCTGTTTTTCTTTACTCTGAATCTTCATTTTTATATCTAAAATGTGTCAAGTTGTGTTTTCACATGCTTCAATGAAAAGAGCAGCCTTGTCTGTACAACACTTTGTCCATTTTAATCAGTTTAAACATCTCTAACACATGCTTGCATTTATTCCTTGCATGTTTCCTAACTGTTTAACTTTTCTGATACTAGTTCTCATACGAAAAGGAGACACGCAAGCTGTTCAGGACTGCTCTGCAGTCACACATACTGTACTGCGCAACAGGCTCTCACCGCACTCCTACAGCTCCCACAGCTGCCTGTGTACCAGCCGTCCTTTCGGTGGCGCTAGAGCACTAGCTACAGTAGGCACAGGGCCCATCACACTGTATGGATTTGCCGCAACTTTTTCGGTGTGTGTTATGAGATGAGGGCTGCACTGCGGGGAGAGTGGGTGCAGAAGATTGCAGTCTTCTGCGGTTCAAACTGTAAAAAATAACACAACACGAGAAGACTGTGCACGTGCAGAAAGAAAGGCAAAAAAGAAAAAGGAAAAAAAGGCCCGTGTGACTAATGGCGGTCCTCCCACGGTTTGACTCTGTGATGAGTAAAGTGACACATGCCGCACATGTTAAGGCATCATGCTTTGATGTTTCTCATTCACTTTCTTTGTGTTTACTGTATAACAAGTTGGTCATTTTTAGCCATGATGTTCTCATGATGACACCGAGCCATTCACTCATGTGTCCGTCGCGCCTTTTTAGGCACACAGCTCATATTGGACATGCTCCCGTGGGATCTGTGTGAAGCATACAGTCAGGCTGTATTCCTGCACAGCTCCAACTGAGTGACAAAGTAAATGTCTCAGCGACTTTTCCTAAAGCTGTCGGAGTTCCACATGTTCCAGACACAGAGAACTAACATTTCCTTCATGCCTGCATATGAGGGGCAGGGTTGCAGGTAAAGCCGGAGCTCGAGGTGTCCAGTGGCTGATCCATAATATGTATCATGTATCCATCATAGATATTTTACTTAGATTTTTTTTGGCAGAATGAGGAGTATTTACACTTGAAATCAGTCTGCATTTTGCTCCATAGTTTAATTGTGTGGTCTGTGACCACCTTATGCTTCCTAATCCATGCTCATGGAGAGATGAGATCCAGCCACCATTGAAATAACCAATAATTAAAATAACTACTTTTATTTTCAACCAGGTCCAAGTTTCTTTGTTTATGTATTTAGTTTTTATTTAGGCATTTATTCCTGATTCAATTTCCTGATTTCCCATGTGCCCCTATTTGACAAAATAACTGGAAAGGAGTGCTGATTTACAGGATACATTTATGTAGTTTTTAGATAATAGCCTTTAAGTTACCTTCATGTAAAAAATAAATAAATAAAGGATCCAGTGGATAATATCTCTACATGACGTTCTTCGTGGCGTTTTTTCGGGGGGGATGGATAGAAAACGAATTTCAAAGAGCTCCATGATGGAGCTGTTCCTCCATATGAGGTAACAGGCGCAGTGTGGAGGTAGAGCGGCCTCGTGGGTCAGCAGCTCTGGGTCTATGTTTAGAGTCCTGGTGGGCGTTAAGAGAAAATTGGAAGGGAAGATGCTTGAGCGCCAACCTGCTCGCTTGGAGACAGGTTTGGGTCGCTTACAAATAGGTCACAACATGCCTTTCTCCTGCTCTAGTCACTCTCTCTGCCCATGCACGATTCTATAACGGGTAACTGGGATTGAGGATGCACGAGCACAAATGTCAGGCTTTTTTCTTTCTTTGACATCTTGCCTATATTTGGATGCGTGAAGCTGGAGGTCACAGAGAGCCTGCAGCTGGACCACTGCGCGCTGTGCGTATAGGAAAGTGGGTCTGATGTTCGGAAACGTGCCAGACTGTGCGGGAAAGTTGTCCATTTGCTTGCATGCTTTTTTTTTTTTTTAAATAGCTACTGTTATTGGACGTTTGCATTGCTACACCAACATGCAGTCTGTGGTCATACAGACCCAACGCGACCTTTCCAACCCCACGACTGTCGGTGGAAAAGTGGGTTTTTGTCGCTCTCGTAACATCACAACCTGCGCCAGGCTTCACACTGTGCGCGTTCCCTATTTAGACCTGATGACATATGCAACACGTTCCAGATTTGCCATCGTGCTTCTTCCACAGACGACGAGACATGAAATCCTCATCTGACACCTTCCTCCTCCTGTGTGCGCGCTGCTAACTCCTCCCTCTCTTCCTCCCTCATGTTGGCTGGCATGTAAGGTGACACCAGCCAATCACGTCTCATTCCGCTTCTACTTCGAAGGCGGAAACTCAGATTTGGCCGTATATAAGCGGCCGAGCGTGGGATTTTTCTATCAATGTGTGTGCCTCCCAAGGTTCGTTCTGTGACGCGCGGGAATCTGTTTTGACAGCGTGGCGTGGCAGTGACCGAGCCGAGAGAACTCGACCCTCACAGCTGCCGGGCTGGGACTGAAACCCATGCCGCTGCCCCCAGACAGAGCGCTGTCCGCCCTCTGTGGTGCTGAACCTCAGGACCCGACCCTGCGACAGGTGACGTAGAGCTCGTCTAAGAGACTCAAGTGATAAAGAAGAAGAAGAAGAAGGAAAAGAAGAAAGCAACAGCAAAGCTGCACAAAGACTTTATGTGTGTGGATTTGAAGCAGGTTAAAAACAGAAGAAAGTGAAAGCAGGGAGAGGAAGTGATGGCCGGACTCCCCCCCGCCCTCGGCGTCGCTGCAGCGGTGTGAGCACAGCAGTGCGCTGCCGCCTCGTACCGGAACCCAGCGGAGCCTCCGAAGGAGGAGAGTCAGAGATAAGTGAGGTACGCTCCGCGACTGTTAGGGGGGAACACATGTAATAGCTTGCGGTTCTACATGAAGCTGCAAATATGGGCTGTATCAGCTCCAAAGCGCCAGTTGGTAAGAAAGATTTTGAATTTGCTTTCATTCAAAAAACAAAGAAAGAGAAAAAGAAAGCACGCTGAATGAAGCCTGCTTATTATTTTTATTTGTTTTTTCTTACGCTTATGTTTTTGCTGCAGCCTCTCGCAGGTACAGAGCGAATTTCCGACCGGTGCGGTGCTTGTATACGCACAGCATGCTGTGCCCGAGTCGCGGAGGCATATAATATTGCTGCTGAGTCATATGCACGCCAGTAAAGGAGCTTCAGTGTGCACAAAGAGCGCTTTACATGGCTGGAATTTCAACTCTATCAGAGGTTAATGGCGCGTGTGAGCGCAGGACTGCGTTTCTGTGTGTGTGTGTGTGTGTGTGTGTGTGTGTGTGTGTGTGTGTGTGTGTGTGTGTGTGTGTGTGTTTTGGATGGGGGGTGGGGGGCTAGAATCTGCAGCCTAAACATCGCGATGCTACGAGAGTTGCAAGAAGCTTTTGGGTGAGCACGCCAGTCAGAGATAGAGAAGACAAGCAGAGGTGCTCTTGACACCATCGAGGAAGAAACGGCGTTTCTTTTTAATTTAACTTTAATTTCCTCTGATCCAAAGTATCATCTGGACAAGATGGTTCTGACCGCGCTGAGCCAGTTCAGTTGTAAGGTAGGATGGCTTTTCTTTTCTCTTGAATACATGCGATCGCACACGCCACCTTGAAGAAAAATTCTTGATTTAAAAGGCAGCTTGTTTACTGGAATCAGGGTGATTTTCTTCTTGGTATTAAAGTCAAAATTTCTCTCTAAAGAAAGAAAGGAACTCAGGATCAGTCCATCTTGGGGCACATATGCAGCGGCGGGTCATTTGCTTGTTGCCAAGAAACAAGCTCCCTGTTTCCTCCACATCTATTCTGCTCTCACGCTTGTTTACACCTTTGCCGCAAGTGTCTCCCATCCGCTCGCCTGGCGGCTAAATGCTGCCCAGGGCCCCCCGGTTCTCTGTGCCCCCGACCTCTGATGCCCTCCAGCCCGCCACCACCTTTGTGTATTTATCCAACTGGGTTTCCCACTCTGTAGCCATTAATTTAAATCCGAACCCACCACCTATCCAACCATCGATTCTTGATCGATCTCGATTCTCCACACGTAAACAGACGCGGTGGTTGTTTTTCCTCCTCGTGATTCAGATGTTACAAAAAGCCGTTTAAACCCCGCTTTCTTTCATCTGCTGCACTCAGATGATTAGCAGTGGAAATGGTCACCCCCCCCCCCGTCATTTGATGTCCCCTTGTCTACTTGTCGCGGAGTGCGTACTGACATGACATGCTCCCCCCCCCCTCTCCGGTCCCATTACCCTTCACACAGGTACGGTGTTCCCGCACATCCAGCAAAGAGTGCAGCTAAGGCAGCAGCCACCTGTTTGCCTCTCACATCTCACATTCACACTGTGGATAAACGTGTGTGACATCACACCGGTCTTGACCTAATTGTGTTGATGGGCTCATAAGTCTGTCAGAGAGCCCGAAGACACCAGAGAGGCGAAGAGAAAGAGAGGGAAAGATGCACGGTCGAGGTCTCTCTTTCTACAGTTTCCACGACAACGGAAAGTACGGTGGAAGAGAGGGAGAGAGAGAAGGAGAAGGAAGGAGACCGAGTGCGAGCAGAGACCTAGGAGCACAATTAACAGATAAATACAAATAAAAGCCGAGACTGCAGCGCTCGTTTGCTGTGACGGGGGAGAGGAGACACTGCTTGAGGCTGCCTTTTAGATAGATCACAGTCAAGGGAAGAAGATTAATTAAGATTAAAAAAGAGCAAATTAGGCCCACGCGGAGGAGAACGGTGAGCCCCCCTCATAAGAAATGCGCCACATGTTTTTAGTCTTATTCTTCACCCTAACCTACATCACCTGTGCTCTTTCCTTTCATTCAGACCCCAGTCCCATCCACCTTACCCGCAGTCATGGCCGTGCTCCAAACGTGAGCTTCTAAAGGCCGAAATGCTCTTAATCTTCCAGTGCCCACTTCACGGAAGCACTGAGAGGACTAGTGCTTCCAGTGGTGGAATGTAACGTGGTACAGTCACGTACAGTGTTAATGTGAGTTACATGTATTTATATGTTAGTCTGTTTACATCATTAATTTAAAGCTTTAGTTACTTTATTATCTGTGGTATTTTAAAACTCTAATAGAAATCTACTGATACCTGAGGCTGTATTGTTAGAGAAAAGGCTGTCTCGCAGTATAAATGTAAGGTAAGAAGTGCGCATGGGCTTTAAGTGGTCCAAAAACTTTAGACCGTAAACGTCCTTATCACCAGTGTCTGTGGATCTGTTTTTTCTTCCATGCATTTCTGATCCACAGCCACGACTTAAACCGCAGCCTTGATCTGACACGCGCGACGTGCCCAATGCAAGCTTGAAAGCAAAACGCATTTGTGAGTGTCTGTGCAATGTCGCTCAAACCAACCGTGCGGGTTTAAAGGCCAGCAAAGCTGATCAACAAACATCTCAGCGTGCGGGGCTCGGTTTCAGGCGCCGAGCGGCTTTCCGGTGATTCGTTGCTGTCATGTGTATGTCAAATGCAAAAGAGTGAGGGTGCACAGCTTTCCACGCAGGCTCAAATGACCGTCTGGAACTCAATTGAAAACTACACAGAACACACGCACGTGCGCATCTTCCACTCCTCTGAACAATACTCGCATCGACTAAAGATGGCCTAGATTCAGCGATACAATACACCCCCACCCTCCTCCCCCCGATCGGGCATCCGATCTCATCACACCCAATTAAACAGCGCATATTGAATTCAGCAGGTGGGCAACATGAGCTCGGGGCGCTAAACTGCTGAAGTCCGGTGACTGATATCGGATTCAATATTTGAGATGGGCGCTGGCGACTAATCGAGCGAGTTGTTCTTTTCACGGGCAGTAACTAGAAACGCCTCCCCTGCAGCGAAGGGTCGGAAAGATGAGCTGGGCACTGACATTTAAAGGCCCGCCTCCTAATCGCGTTTGTGCAGAACTGATTTGGAGAGATTGGAGTGGGCTGGGGGCGTGCACGTGGACGCAGACGCTGAGCGATGCAAAGTTGGGGGGAGCTGTCCTGGTGCTGAAATGTTCCGCAGCGCCGCGTGCACACGAGCACCTTTGGTCCTACATGCCCCCCCCCCATACACACACTCTCTGTCTGTGAGGTCACGGAGAGGGGAAGATGATGGAAAGGTTAAACGCGCCCAATCAAGCGGACAGTCACGTGTCTGCGGGCGGTTCCGTGACGTTTGCAACCAGAAGGTTGCTTGGTGACATTTGCCCTTCACGTAGTCGGAGCCTTGCCTCTGTTTGTTCGTGACGTAGCCGGCTGACGTAAAAAAATATGTTTTAAAAGCGAAACAAAACAAACGAGAAGACACGCTCCTTGGTTCCTGCTTTTTTAGTTTTTAATTTGATCAATTTCATTTTTTATGTTCTCTGCTTCAGTTCATCCGAAAAAGTAGACCCGACTTTATGAAACATCTAACAGGCCCGAGCTGCCGCCAGAACCGTACGTGTGCATGGCATAGCATGGCTTTAAGTGCATGGAAATGTATGCACCGCCCGCCTCTTGTTATCTTACTATAGCCTCAGAATGCGCTGCAATAAAGAAGCCCAACACTTGTATACATTACATAAGGAGGAAAGCACTTACAGTAAATACGCCTTTAAGGCCTCAATTTAAATTTGTACTATTTAACATTCGGGTTTATTGTTATTACTTTTTAAAACTGGTCGTTATTTCAATTTTATTTTATTGTATTTACTGCAGCGTGTTTAGGAATTTGGTAGTTAAAGGGAAATTCGGTGTTTAAATTTTTTTCCGATAAAACAAACAAAAGCAAAGTTAGTGAGACGCGAACACCACATTACCTTATACGGTCATCACCCCTGAGCGCCCGACCTGTGGTCCCTCTGGAGGCATGACGTTGGCATGGTGATTGAAACTTTGAAACACACAAGGTTAGCTTAAGCCTTAAAACTCCAGTGCACTAAGAAGACAAAAAAAGCACGTTACGAATCATTAATTACACTTTATTGCCACGTTACTGTGGCCTTTGTCATAGTGTCACATTTTTGCTTATTATTTATGTCGCTATTCAA
Source organism: Rhamphochromis longiceps (assembly GCF_057381845.1). Taxonomy (NCBI): domain Eukaryota; kingdom Metazoa; phylum Chordata; class Actinopteri; order Cichliformes; family Cichlidae; genus Rhamphochromis; species Rhamphochromis longiceps. The sequence continues at coordinate 8,147,630 of NC_140570.1, read as the reverse complement.
CGCTTTACGGAGCAAGAATGCGGCGTGGAGTTGTTTTCTGACATGTTCATTTGATATAATCCTCACGTGGCTCTCTTCCTCCTGACAGTGGCGGTTGACGGTTCGTTGCGCGTGGACTGGAGCGCGGCAAGCTCCCTGTCTGACCTAGCGCTCCTGGGGAGCACGCGGACCTCCTTGGCGCGCAGGCTGATACTGACAGCACCTTTGGGCGCACTGGACTTCAGCGAGGTGCCCTTAATTCTCTCTTTATCATAGAAAAAAAAAGTTTTTTGTGACATAACGACCCCGTGCAGTGTCTTCTGTTGGATAGCTCGGCTAGAGTTCACGTTAGACATTTAAACACAGTTCTGAGTGCTTTCTAATGGGCACTAATGGCGATTCAAATGAAGACAATGTCACATTAAATGTAGTAGCAGCAGGGTGCAGCGCCGTTTAAAGAGACCAGGCCTACTCTACAAAATGGACATGTAGCCTATGTGTTTAATTAGATTCAAAAGCTTTTATCGGCACCTTAATTTCTTTTGGAAAGTGGTTCTGCATTGACAATAATAAGATTATTATAGACCATTTTCACAGGTGTAAGAAACAATGGCTCAAGTCTGCCAGTGAATCATAACAGTGAACTAGTGTGCACAGAAGCAGGATCTCACCCTAATTTGTCCAAATATCCACAGTATTGATACCAGTACTGGCATTGGTATCAGACTGATACTAACAAAGTAGGACTGAAATGGAAAAATATACCTCAGACGTGCACTGTATCTTTTTGTGTTTACTGTCATTTCGCCTATATTACATTTAAACAACCCCAAAGGGCTGTAGAGATGGCACATTACTCTCCAGGTCTCCAAAAATCCAGTTTCAAAATACACTGAAAGCTGAAAGTTGTCTTGTTAATTTATTATTATGGAAAGTAATCACAATCACAGTGATTTAGCGGTCGTTAAAATGTGTTCGGAATTTGCAAATTAATGATGATTCATCTCATAAATAATGTCACACTGTTCCCCCTATATATGCTGCTTTCATAAACTAAAGCTATCAGTATCAGTGTTGCTATCAGCAGTACTGGTCCTGTATTTACTTTGGATGTAGTCATGCAAGATGTAGCGGTGGTAAATTTGACATTAAGTATTTCAGTAATCTCCTCTCTTCTCGCGCTGATTTGTTATTTCTGTTCTAACAGGCAGTCATGTTATCTGATGCAGATTGTTAACAGGGTGAAAGGGCAGGCTGCTGCAAAAGTTCACGTGTTATTCTTTTATCTTCTGCCTTAAAAGGCTCACCTCTGGCAGCACAATTGTGGCTGAACACGTATGGTCTGGGCCACGTTTTAAGTAAACTGGTGGATTATAACCTGCAGAAGCAACTATCAGATATGGCTGCATCTCCCCACATGAAGCGGAAAATGATTTCCTCAACCTTTCCTGCTCTGATAATTACCTTATTAATCAAGCCACCCAAGTCTGTAATGTGCATTTCAACCTGGGCTTCTTTTCTCCTTTTTAGCTGTTGCTGATACTAACCAGCTGGTTTTCAACTGATTTTACAAGCCATTCAGGGTAATTAGTGGCTACTTCTTTCAAATTAGGAATTTTAAATGAAATCTCAGTGACGTGCAAGGTCCCTCACTCTGCACACGAGAGCTAGTACACTGAGAGCGCTGTTGCTCCGCATATGCCCAACTGGAGCATCTGCCTGGATGTTCATTCGAATTCCCAAGCCAAGATGAACACATTTGCACATTTTAATCTGTATTTCTGATCTGACAATTGAAAATACAGGTGGACTCACGGCTTGACATGCTCTCTCGCAGAACTAAAAAGCCTTGGGGGATGCCCTTGTGTGGCAGGCATATATTTTAAAAAAAGGAGGTAAGTGGAATTTGGGTGAGTCCAGCGGCTCTCTCTGAGAAGTTTTGCAAATATCATCTTGAATGTGAATCTACTAATCTATGTGACCCCGATGCTTTGACCTATTTAAAAGATTCCTATAAGGAACGAAGAAGGGGTTCAGCTACAGCAAGCTACTTAATGCAACAGCAGTGAGAGTTAGCAGGCTCATAATTGGCTGAGAGATGACAAGAGTGATGATGAATCCACCTTGCCCAGTTTTGTCAGTGGATACCATCTGGGTGTGAATAAGATGTGTCGCATAGAGCCAGCCAGGCACTGATTAGCGGCATCTAAGTGATCCATTACGAAATGCAGCCTCTCGCTCTTCATGGGCAGGCCTGATATTGAACATTGGAGACTGTGAGAGACAGCTTGGCTGGACTGCTGAGCTCAACACATCTATATTACAGAGGAAGTGCTCTAATGCTTCACATTTAACGGACCCTGCTTCAGCATCCTACATTTCTATTTAATGCTACAGCGTCTACTGTAAAAAGAAAGCAGGACGCCAAGTGTGAGAGTCTCTAATCTGGCTGTCGGTTGGTGTTCTGAGTGTGTGACATCATTGGTGAATCACGCACGCAGACACGCCGGGAGGAATTGTTCCACGGTGACTGGTTGCCATAGAAATGTTCCCATTGTGGAAAAGTTAACAGACAGAGAGAGGGTGAGAAAAGAGGAAGACGGTAGAAACGTGGCGTGTCAAAATATTCAGGTTCTTTTCCACAAGTGGAAGCAGAAGCCACAGCGCTCTGTTCCACTAACAGCTCTGAGGGCTTGAATTCTCAACTTTTTTTTGTCATGTATGGGTGGCAGAAGAAGGGGTTGACATTTGGTAAACAAGAACAGGGTAATTGACTCAGTTGGCCAGTACAATGGTACAAGTTAGATTTCTGCTGTGACGTGACCTCAATTAGCCCATAAAACAGAAGCTATGGCTGTAAAATGCTTCTCTGCCAGGCTTATTGGAAAACCTGGGGCATTGTTTTATGTTATTCTGTGGCTGTGTCACTGCAGACCAGTGAAACAGGTAAGCCTAATAATCCACTTTAGGTTCTTAATCACAGGTACAATAGCAAATGCAGCACATTCCAGTGTTTCCCCACAGATTTAGATTCTATTTGTGGTGAATAAACAATACCATTTGTAAGGCTCTCCTCTGCAAAAAATTGAATTCCCAAGTATTTTGTGACAGATAATGGGTTCAATTCCACCATCTTGTACTGCAGCTGTCAGCGGTAGCCCTAGTTCTGCCCTGTGAACCACTTTTAGACCTGCTGCAGGTTCTGGTAAGAGTGGTCCTCCAGCTCTCAGCACAGGCAAAGAAGAACTCCTTTCACAAACTGCAGTCCAAGATGGTGGAGTTGGAATCCCAGATCCTGACGGAGGAGCTGAAAGATATCCAGGGCCACCGCAATAACAAGCCCAGCAGGACAAGAAGAGCTGGTTTAACAGCAACAGAACTTTCAAAATAAGAGCACAGGATTCTCCACTGGTAAATCAGACAATCACAGATGGCACCATTATTTCAAATAGATTGAAAAAAATTGTGTTAGCAAATGTACTTTGGTGGCAGTTATTCGATATATGTATGGCAACGGCTACTTTTTTTTTTTAATGGAGTGACAATCTTTGTAAAAAATTTAATAAGAAAAAACTAAATAAAAACAAAGGAATCAAACCTCACAGTATGCTTTTATCTCAGTGTGCAGGCTTTCAGGTGATGCAGTTAAAGAGGCACTGATAATGCAAGTTGCTCTGATGAGTCCGCTGCATTTTTCTCTGTGCTGTCTCCAGGCCACGGCTCACACAGACAGCACTTAACCAATGATTTAAAAGCCAAAGGTGAACCTGAGCAGCCTCTTTGCTGCTGGCAATCAGTAGACCATGAGGTTTTATGGATTCTGATGTGATGTGTGTACGTGCGTATTTGCACTGTTGTTCTTACAGTAGCCAGTACACTGACCTGCAGACATGAAACTTTAAAATGAAGGATTTTGACATTAAAACTCAGTCAGTTGTATTTAAAATATCTGAGGTATATAAATGTGTGCTACGTTGCACTGAATAAAGATTCTGCACAGCAGTCTTGAGCACCCTGTCTGCTCTGAGTACGGTTCATGTCTTCGTGTTCACTCTGCTGTTCAGTGGGGCAGTGGGAGAGCAGGGAGGGAGAGAGTCGGTGGAGGAGCAGAGTCGGCAGTCAGCATGATCATGCTCAAGCAGAGAGCTTGTACCCATGTTTTTCAAAAGCATGTGTTCTTTATCAGAATAAGAAAAAGCGCATTGTGTTGGGGTAGTGATATCCCCCTGAAATCATCATGGAATATTCCACTGAAAAAAAACAAGCTGTGAAATGAAGTTTAGATTCATGAGGCAGGGTTAGACATGAGTTCTTGAGATGGATTTTCTCCAATGATTTATAAAATCCTCCCATGTTAGACTTTCTCAGAGCAGCTGTTTGAAAGCAAATAAGATATTTAGCTGTGGGTCGTTTCTGATTTCCAATTTAAGCCCAACATCATATGTTATTCTAGAGCTCCTTGACGCCATGTATCACGTCTCCTCCGGATTATCCTCCCTCCGATCTGTGAGCAGCTCTGCAACACAGGAGGATTAGCACGTCTTGAGTGTGGGATCCCCTCTGCCGTGACAGCGCCCCTCTGACAGATAGTTTTGTTGTTCATTTATTCAGACTGCTGTTTTGTTGCGGTTAAGTGGACTTGACACGACAAGGTCAGGGTGAAGCTCCTGTGTTGAGCTAACTTCATCACCAGTGTTCGTTGCACATCAGATGCACCCTGCATAGACTGGTGACTCACTGCAACAAGGAAGGGAAATATGGCTTTCATAGTAGGTCAAGTAGTCCAGTGCTGTTCCTTTAGATGATTGAAACTAGAGCATCAGACAGCTCCATTGTGAGTCACAGTGGGATTGGAGACAACCTGTACCTGTTGAGATCCTCTTCAGCCTTTTACAAAAGAAATCATCAAATTGCTCAGTCAGCCAAGTGTGTTGACCCATATCAAGTAACAACGTGGGAGCATTAGCTCAGCACGCAGCCCTTGCTGCTGACGTGCTCCCACGTGAGTACAGGTCGTGCTGTAAAAAGTTAGCAGACAAAGGAACTTGTCAACACCCGATACTCCCTCTGTGGTTTGAGTTTACAGAGCAGACAGATTTGACTGAGGACGGGGTGGAGGGAGGAAGGGGACCATCCTTTTGTCTTCAGTCTGGTTCTCTTAATTCTCTATGGGGAAATTACCTGTCTACACACACACACACACACACACACACACACACACACACACACACACACACACACACACACACACACACACACACACACACACACACACACACACATTTAAACAGACAGAATTTTAACTATGTCAAAAAAAATAAAAATCTACCTGACAGAGTTGATGCCACTGGAGGGATTCACTTGGGTAACAGCTGTTTGGAGATAATCTGTAAATAAATATGAGTGAAACACATAGAAATGCTCCATTTCCTCAACCATCTCCGTTCTTGCAGCCGCATAGCTAAATCCTCCATTGTAGAAGCATCTTCTCAGTTACCTGAACTATTAGTTTGCTAATTAGCCAGCAGGCAAAACCACTAAAGCTAACGTGAGTGCGACCAAGCATCAAGTATTTTTCTGCAACTTCTGTTTCATCCCTTCAACAAACACTATGCTCATCCAGAGTGCTTAAATAGGACATTTAACTTGCTATTGCGTGCTACATAAGTCGGTTAAACATAAGCACAGTCCAGCTTTGGAGTAACTGCTGTACATTATTGGTGGTGTGCAGCGTGCAACTCATTAAAACACAGATTAAAGTGTGTAAAGAGAAAATTCTTCAGTTCACAAAGGCTTGTAGTAGTACTCTGTACTCTGAATCCAGGAGTTCCTTCTCTATCAAAAGGCAGCACTGTGTTTTCTCCTGTGACTCATAGCAGGATGTATTCAGAGCTGGCTCACATTCACGCTGAGCTACTGTATGAGTTTTCACTCACTCTTATTTTTTTTCTTTTCTTTTCTTTTCTGCCGTTTCAGGTGAATGTTGACGACACCATTGAAATGTTACCAAAATCAAGAAGAGCTCTCACTATTCAAGAGATTGCTGCGTTAGCACGATCCTCCCTGCATGGTGAGTGCTGCATGATATCGTACATGGTGAAAACACCTGATCGTTGCGAGGTCATGTTGCAGTCTAATCCTTGATATTTGGCATATAGGTATTTCCCAGGTGGTCAAGGACCATGTGACGAAGCCTACAGCCATGGCACAGGGCAGAGTAGCCCATCTAATAGAGTGGAAAGGCTGGTGCAAGCCTATAGACACTACAGCGGCCCTGGAATCAGACTTCAACTCCTATTCTGACCTCACTGAAGGAGAGCAGGAGGCACGCTTTGCTGCTGGTAAGATTTTGTGTTTCTTATAATGTATTATAAAAAGTTATAGAGAGTGTTTTTTACATAGGCACTGGTAACAAACTGAAACAATGACTTAAGGCAAGAGGGCATATGAAAACGTCATGATGAAGCATTAGTTACACAAGAAACCATAATAAGAGTAAATGTAGGCTAATTTAACAGCAAACTCATGATGACTATATTTACGGCATATCAGTTTTGCATGCTCATGAACTTCAATAAATCACTGCAGGTACAATTTAGCATTAAACAAGACCTGTTCACAGAAACATCAACCCCAATCAGCTGATGGCTGGTTAGTACTCAGATGTCACAGCTATTTAAGCTGCTTCAGCCTACATCCTGTGCAAGCGCTTTTGCAACCCACCTCCACCCCAGCACTTCCATCTAATGCTGTGTCAAACACAACATCGTCACTGTTAGTGTGATCAGGTAAACACGGGGAAAGGCAGGGATAGCTCAGTAGGTAAAGTGGTCGCCCCATGATCGGAAGGTCGGCGGTTCGAATCCACTTAACGGCTACCCTGAGGTACCCCTGAGCAAGGTACCGTCCCTACACACTGCTCCCCGGGCGCCTGCTTAGTGGGCTGCCCACTGCTTCACTGAGTGAATGGGTCAAATGCAGAGAAAAACAAGTAATTTCCCCATGGGGATCAATAAAGTATCCATTATTATTATTATTATTATTAATCTCTTGCCTGAGTTACGTACGTTAATAATATCATTGCGGCACCAATTGCTGATTGCAACACGTGAAAGAAGAGTGGTTTGTGGCTGGATCTCAAACAGGATTAAATCAGCCACACTGTACAGTGGATGTGAGCGGATTGATCTGAAAAACAATAGTATTGATACCAACACAGGTATTGGTGTCAGATCACGACTAGCACGTTAGTATTAATACTTTGCTTCTGTCCTCCAAGTGCAATTTGTAGTTCACTGAAATTGCGTTAAACTGTCACATCTATTTTATTTTATAGCCTATTGCACATTTAAACAACAGACGTTGACCCAATGTAAACATTCAAGGTCTCCAAAAAAACTAATTTTCAAAATGCATGATAAAATGACAGGTGTACTTTGTTGTGTACTAATCACAGTAATTGCAGTAAATCACAGTGATTTAGTGGTCATTAAAATGTGTTTAAAATGTGCAAATTAGTGAAGCTTGAGCTCATAAATACTGACACATTGCTCTCCGCTATATAAGCTGCCTTTATAGGTTAAAAGTATCTGTATCTGTATTGGTATTGTCAATGCTGCTCCCATATTTACTTGGTATCAGATGAACAACAAAGAGCTGCAGTACTGCACAGCACTGCTGTATAATGAGACGGGCAATGTGGCGATAAATTCCCTGACTTCCAAAAGTTGAATCAAAACACAAGAGCTTACAGTTTTGTGCACTTTAGCTGTTTGTAATGCAGAGTGAGTTTAGCCTGAGCTGAGATAACTCTAATGACATAACCGCGGTTAAGATGTTATTTTCCTTATGTCGAGTAGGTAAGTAGAGCTTTCCTGGAACAGCCTGATTGTTTTTCCACAGCCAGTCACACCTGCCTTCCTAATTTGAATATTGAGATGTAATCACAAAGCAGGCAAAACTGAGACAACAAGAACACTCATTAATACCAGGTGTAAATACAAGGAGGCTCAAATGTCATTGGTCAGGTAAGATATCCAGACACTGATCACATGTTAGCATTTGTTGTCTTTAACTCTCCTCCTCCTCTCATGTTCCTCTGAGAGAGAGCGCACTCACCACAGCTCATCTGTCTCCTCTTTCTTTCCCTGACTCACTTCATCTTTGCCTACTCTTTCACTCACTCTTGTCCCCTGTATTTATTCTCTTATCCTATTTGCTGTCCGTTCTTTAAATGTTTCTCCCCCTGACCTCTGTTTCTCTTACCTCTTTTCCATCTTTTTCACCCTGCCCCTCCTGCCCACTCTCCCTCTATTCTTTTGCTCGCTCCCTGCAATGCAGACTCTCAAGGTTAATTTGCACAGTAAGGTTTTGCTCCCGGCTAGTGGCACCGTAACAGAGCGGTTTTCTTCTGTGCCTCCTCTGTTCTGCCTTCTTTTTTTCTGTCCTCTTTAACTGTTTACTCATCCGTCTTGTCTTTGTGATCTCATGGTCTTGTGTACGTGTATTGATGAGGTACCTAAAAGCATTATATCCATACATAAGATCAACACACTATCAGGACTAAACCTGTACTCTTTGTATATTGTACTATTTATATAGTTCAAACAGTACTATATTTGTATAGTATTAGTTGATCCTGGCCAGCTAACTGTAATACATACCAGAGAGTGTTTTTTTTGCTTTGTTTTAAACGGTAGATAACAGCATGTAAACATAAAAGCTTCAAATCATTTCATTCATTTCTTTGTTTCTGTATTACAGTTGGAAGCAGTGGGGGTAGTTGTTGGAGAGATATTACTACACATTGTACTCCTCTTCATCTCAGGGAGCCGCCACTTGTGCTGACTCTCTTTATTTGTTTATCAAGTTTCACCTTGTAGTCTGTTATGGTGCTACTGTGGGTGACTGGAGACACTGTGTGAATGTCAGCAAGTGTGTTAATGCATTAAGCAGGCATGTGCGAATGTGTTAAGTGAGCATTTGGTGGGCTTAGTGCGTATTTGAACTAGTTACTCTAGAACACACTGGTGTTTGTGAATATACTTCTGTGTATGTGTGTAGGAGGCGTGCTGAGAATTGAAAGAGCTGCTGGGGTTGTCCTTTCGATAGACTGACTTCTGCCAGCATGCTCAGACACACACACACGCACACAGTCATGAATTCTTTGCAGGTAATCCTGCAGAGTATCTCCATACTCACACGTGCCTAGAATATGGTAAATGGTAAATGGCCTGTATTTATATAGCGCCTTACTAGTCCCTAAGGACCCCAAAGCGCTTTACATATCCAGTCATCCACCCATTCACACACACATTCACACACTGGTGATGGCAAGCTACATTGTAGCCACAGCCACCCTGGGGCGCACTGACAGAGGCGAGGCTGCCGGACACTGGCGCCACCGGGCCCTCTGACCACCATCAGTAGGCAACGGGTGAAGTGTCTTGCCCAAGGACACAACGACCGAGACTATCCAAGCCGGGGCTCGAACCGGCAACCTTCCGATTACAAGGTGAACTCCCAACTCTTGAGCCACGATCGCCCCATATAATATCATTGAAGAATGTGGCAAACTATGTATGTGTTCATTACAGTGAGTCCAGACCAGTTTCTGCTGCCAGCACTGTAGCTGCATGGCCAGATTTATATTACGCCAACGAGGTGAAGTTACATTATGAAAGGTTATGCTATGTCAGGTTACGCTATACTATACTATGTACGCTATGCTCTATGCTATTATTCTTTGTTATGCTATATTCCGTTATGTTATGCTTTATCACGCTACACATTGCACGTTATGCTATGCTATGCTACGCTATACTATGTTATTTTACACTATGCTATTGATCCTTGTTACGTTATGTTACTCTGTGCTACGTTACCCTGTGCTATGCTACGTTGTAAAGTGCTTCACCTATTGTAATGCTACCCTGTGGTACCCTCCATTACACTATTTTGCTACAAATGAATGTAAATTGTAGTTTTTAAACTACATTTAATAATTAATAATTTGTTTTACTTTCCTGTTGTCAATTTACTTTAGCATCTTGAATTATATTCAGATTTTCAAAAGACAAATTATAATTAATTAGATAATTAATAATAAATGTAATTATAAAATTTAATAATTCTCATTATGAATAAATAATGAATAATATTTTATATAATTTTGTACTCATTTTCTTTAACTTATTTATAGTTTGTTTTCTTATAGTTCATTTTACTTTATATTTTTGTTTTTAGTTAAACACATATAAGGTATTTTTTACCTTATAGATATTTTGTGAAATACTATTTTTATTGATCTGAACTAAATGTTTACTTTTCTTATTAAAGTTCTTTTATTATTGTAGCTTGTATTTAATGCTTGCTTAAAGGAATTATAAAAAGACTTTGAAAGGACAAGTAAAGAGCAGCCCACACTATTTCTATTGCTGGTACATGTGCCAGTGTTTGTGAGGACGCTCAGGGCCAAGTTACAGTGAAAGATGAATGAGATCATCGATCTTTCTCTGTGGGAGACAACGCACGAATACTGAGCATTGAGCAGGGAGAAAGAGAGTCAGAGAGACATGAGGTGATGGAGACGAAGGAGACAGAAATTCTAATAAGAAGAGAGGGGCAGGTATGCACTATGAAAGACAATCGAACAGTAGTCATGAGCAGGCGAGTGGATAGAGTGTTTTATCAAGAAAGACATTTGTAAGAAAGGTATGATGAGAGTGGGCAGAGACATGATGAGGAAAACAGAGAAAGGGCTTTCTGATTGGTCAGCTTCTGATGATGATAACTGGTGACTGGTCACTTGGTTCTTATAGCTTACTGGTTCTGGCACTTGCTGAGTCACATCAACAACAAACTCAAACACACACACACACACACACACACACACACACACACATGTACAGCCGTCTGCCATCATGAGTATGCATTAAATGCATCATGACATGCGTGTCATATTTTCTAATTTTATAAAGAAATGATATCATTGTCATTTCAATAAAAATGTCAGTGCTGATCAATAATGGATCTTTCCTGCTATTATGAGAGGCAAACACATTTAGCCAGTGCTAGACTCTCATCTTTGTGCTTCTTCCAACTCACTGTCTCCTCGGCACTGGAAGGAATGCAACCTGCATAACAACACTGTCACACACTCTGTGACATCTGTTTGAAGTACATGAGCTAAATGGCTGCCGAACAGCATTTACTGCAAAAGGAGAACAGTCTGTGTCCCTTCTTATTCTGCGCCGTGTGCTTTGTTGCTCGGTCAGACCTGCCAATTAAAATCAGCTACATGACGTGGAGGCTCACTGCCTTGCTGCTCCTTCTTGTTACTATGCCAATCATGTCATAGCTTGTGTGCATGTGTAGCTCATGCGTGTCCGTGTGTGTTTGCAGGTGTGGCGGAGCAGTTTGCCATTGCAGAGGCTAAGCTGAGGGCCTGGTCCTCCGTGGATGGCGACGAGTCCAATGATGACTCATATGATGAAGACTACCTGCCTGCGAATGAGCCCACCACACAGAGCACAGGTAAGCACCCACACAGACACTAAATCACTAAATCACATTTACTTCCTTCATATTGTGCCCTTCCTCCCTAATACCCTGTTACACACCCTCTTCCTCACTCCCCCCCTTCATTGTCTCTGTGTCTTTCATTGTCCCAGTGCCCTAGTTTTCATCCTCTCCAGACATTTTTTTTGGTTCCTTGGTGCAATTTGATATCCCTCCTGCATGTTTAATATCATTTCCTTTGCAGCAGAGACAGTGTCTGTGTGAGGATGGTGTGTGAGCAGGTTATAAATACACAGAGTGCATCTGACCAAGGCAGTGTGTACGTGCATGCTCGTGTTCACCACAGCTTTCATCTTGATTACACGGAACCACCAATAACCCGTACTGCAGCTAATAAGGTTCACCTCATTCTTGCATCTATGTCTTCATATGATCATCAATGTTTTCTTACCCCGGGGCAAAGACCATTCAGTGAAGACAGCTCCACATGTGCAAACCTGTTTGTGATATTAATCAGCTCTACATGAAATGTGATCTGAGTTTGTGACACTGTGAAACCGACTTCTTCATTTTACTGTTGCATAGATCCCGACCTCCGCTGCTTCCACAGTGATTCCACTCAAATCACATTTTGTCATCCTTATAATGCCATGTTCGTATTTCTACTAAAAATATTTGCAGGACATTGCATGGCTTTATTTAAAGAGTAACTTTTTAACATTTTTAAACTCTGTGCATTGAGTAGCTTCTAACATGAGAATGCTGGTGTTTTAACTTCCTGTGTCTTTTTAGCAGTAAACTCTGAAACATGAGTTTGTTTAAAAGGCACTCTATGGAGATAAATACATGTTCAGTAAAATGCATGTGTGTTTCGTAACACTTTATAAAAAAAACAATAATTAATAGAGAGTAAATTCATAGTTAATTAAACTTCATTTCATTATTTTTCTACTCTGAGATTATAGTAAAGCTTACTGTGATTGTCATTGAAAAGTTGCAGTGCTTAAATGTATCAAATTATAAACTGTTTTTTGGTTGTCTAATACAAAACTGTAACTTGTGTTTTTGAAAGTACTTAAGTTGGCAGGGAGCGTGGCATTTAGAATAAATGACAAGAAAATAAACCTCGGGGCAGCAGTTTATATCCCATTATACCCAGTGCTTAGTTTTAACATTTTAATTTTATTTATGCATTTATTTGTTACTTTTGTTGCAGTTTATTTAGTTGAAGTGGGCGGATTGAGCCAAATATTGATAGTATCGTTACTAAAGCTGCTACTGGTATTGGATCGATATTAGCACAAACAGATCAATACTTTACTTCTATCCTCTAGTTTCAGTATATAATATAATATAATATAATATAATATAATATAATATAATATAATATAATATAATATAATATAATCATATTATTTATTACATACCCTGAGGACGTAACACCACCGTTATTGCCATTTTAGTGTGTACTCTCAATCTAGAGTTAATGGTATGTCATCATGATATTTTAAAACAAAGAAACACAAAAAATTAAGACACAAATAAAAATTAATGACAAAATGACAAAACTACAATAGCTCCAGAGTGCCTCTAGTGGTAAACGTCTCCATAGGGTTCCTTTAAATGAGGAAAAAAATTGATTTGATTCTGCAGTCAGTAACAAAAACCAACTGAAAATGTTATCTTATCGCTGTTCTTCTTCCTTCAGGACTTCATGCTTACAGTCTGTGTCATTCCCTCTAGATGTGCCATCTTATCCTCCCTACTTGAAGGACCTGATCCACAGTCAGCTTTGCCAACACCTCGGCTTCCGAAGCCCCTGTTGCGAGAGTCGAGGTGGAGGTGTAGAGGGAGGTGGCAGTGGAGAGCCCTCCCCTACGGCAGGCTCTCCTGACACCCTGTGCTCCAGCCTCTGCAGCCTGGATGAGCAGCACCCGCTGCTGCGCGACCTGGGAGGCCACCGCGGCACCCACTCCCACAGCAACGCCGCAGAGCTTGCTGCAAAGATCCTGTCAGCGCTGCATGGACGGGAGGAGCTGCTCCTTGCCCGACTTCAGAGGGTGGGGCAGAGCGGGCCTGGCGGGGGAGACTGTGGCTTCCAAAGCCTGGGAGTGGTAGGGCGGGGCATCAGGCCCTGTGGGGGTCAGGACTCGCCTTGCTACTCAGTGTCTTATTCTGACACGTACCTGTCACCAGGTGAGGATGATGACACCCCCTGCAAGGACTATGACAGCACCGTGTGCCAGGTGGAGGCGGAGCGCAACAGGGTGGAATACCCGCCCGACTACGACCCTCGCAGGAGGGTGTCCGACGTGGCCTCCTCTGGTGTCGTTTCTCTGGATGAGGAGGACGAAGAGGAGGAGGAGGAAGAAGAGAGGGCAGGAGAGCCAAACAACCAGTGACTCCTCTCTTCTCGCCTCAGTGTTGAATCCCTCCACACCCTCTGAAAGACTCCCTCGCCCCCTTCATGGCATCTGAAAAATGTCACCCTCTGAGCATGTTGGGTTTTTTTCTGTCCTTGGACCGATTAAATCATCCGTCTTTGCCTTACTTGCAGCATTTCCTCATAACTGCTTTGTCCTCATCCCACGTCTCCCGTCAGTTTTCCTTTGAAGGCGTCCAAACAATCCTTTTTCTTATCAATGTGAAAGCGGCGAGTGTGCTGGACTTGCTGAAGCAGCCCAGCGACCGACTCGTGGGTATGACGCTCACAGTTTTCGGCTCTGTTCTGTACCTGTGAAGCAAACAGACGCCGCTCCGAGGCACACAGAATGACTGAGAGTCCAAAACTCTGACTTACTATTTGCATGTTTTTTGCAAGTGCTGAAATCATTGGGCTGACCCGGTCTTGAGCACGATTTGTAATCTCAGCTGTTCTGTATAACCCCCCTCCCTCCCTGCCCATCTCCCCCCTCCCACCTCAGCGTCTCCCACAGGAGGGCAGGTTGACATTGCATCCTGGGACCTGCCCTTCCTCCCTCCCCCCAAACCCCCCTCCTTTGCAAGAGACTAAATAGCATCCTTTTTGGGCATGGCTTGCTGAGTATGCCAAACTATTTATCCCTGTCACTACCAATTATGAGCAAATGCTGGGAATGTCTTCAAAGTGACAGGACATAGTATGTATTTTAAAATAACAAAGTTAAAAAAAACTAACAAACAAACAAACAAATTTGTCACAGATGATATGACAGAAATGATATGTTTTTATTGTACTAGTTTTCTATCACTCAGACAGTCGTTGTTCATATTATTCCAAACGTCATTATGATGGGCATCCGCCATAATGATCAGCTTTGGCTTCTGGATATTTTGAGTGATTCTGTGGATTCCTGCAGGGAAAACACAAGAATTTTGGCAGTCCTGAAGTGGCTGTGGGTGTTCAGCAGGAAGCCACGCAGTCTTAAACAGACAGATATGTTTTTTTGTTTTTTCCTCTGTGAAGCGATAAGTTGCATTGGAGATTTTTCTATATTTTTGTATGCGTTGTCTTGCTTTGATCTCTTCGCCTATGCGGCGTGCCAGTGTATGTGGTTTTTGCACGAAGCTAACGTGGCTGTAGATTTCTCCTTTTCTTTGTTATCACTGTGTGATATAGTCTACTGGGAAACAAACAAACAAAAAAAACATTCAAATGTGAACAAAAAAAAATTATTTCAAAAGAGGATACTGTGATACAGTTTGTTATCGCCATTTGTCATGATCCTCGTGAAGAGCTTGTTTTTTTTCCCTCCCTTCCTCCTTTTTTTCTTTCCAAAAACGCTCTTCGCTCTCTTCTCTCATGCTGACTCTCGGAAAGCTTTGCCTTTTATTCTCGACTTTCTCTTCTTTTTCTACGATGCTTGGCAAAAGGGCATGTTTATGTGACACGTTGCAGAATCTCCTGTCTCCATTGTGACGTCAGGAGTCCTGTTGAGGTTCTCCCAGAGGGACTGTCATTCATACAACTCAGGAAATCCCATCGGACCAGAGCATCGATGCATCCCGCCCCCGCTCGCATCACACCGCTCAGCTCTCATCCTCCGCCTGCTCGTGTGTGTGTGTGCATTGTATGTGAGAAAAAGCCCGGTGCGCATACTCATTTTCTACAAATAATTAAAGCACAGAATCAGTCCCCACATCCCTTAATTTATTTTGTTCGACTGTTTAGAAAAGCCTCACTGTGCTACTCTGTAAGTTTTTGCACAGGTGTGTGGGTGTGTTATTGTGTGTATGTGTGTCTGTATTGTAAGATGTCAGCAAGCACTTTAAGCTTGCACCGTATATTCATTCCAAAATCCCTTCAATGCAGCAATTCCCTTTAAAACAGTGTCTGGTGTAGCTGGGAGCTGGACAGAGGTTTGACTTCTACCAGTGTGGGAGATTAAAAAAAACAAAAGGTGCATAAAATGAAAAAAAAATTAAGCAAAAAGTGGCGATAAAGCTAAATCGTCTGAATTCTGATCAAAACTATGTGAATATGAGGAGGAGCATTTGAAAAGATTGTGACAACTCAGGGGGAACCATTGAAGCTGTGCCTTTCATTTGACCTCCCATGTTTCATCATCATCGCCATAATCAAATCTACGATGTCACTCAGGCCGTAGCTTGGCCTCCTTCCCCCCTTTGCTAAAAAAACAAACAAACAATAGGCGTGAGAGCAGAGTAAAAATCCTGAGTTGGAGTCGGACGGCGAGAGCAAAGAGCCTGTTGCGTCTCCTCTGTGTCCGCCTGCTGTAGCTGGAGGTTACAGCCGGCCCATTTGCGTCATTGTCCTTTTGGTTGACATTAAAAGCTGGGCGATGCTGGCAAAGCGAGGTTGTGCTTTTGTCTGGGTGTCGTGACGCGAGTGTGCCATTGTCCACGCCCCACCCTGAAACCCCCTCCTTTTTTCCTCTATTTATCTTCTCACTTTGTCCACCACTGTGTTTGTGTGCCTCTGAGCGTCCTCACCTTCCATCTGTGTGTGGCTGTGTGTGTGTGAGACTGAAGGTGATGCATTTTTCATTCACCCAGCTGTCTTATTCTGTCTCACACAGATCCACACAAGTGTGTTTTATTATTAGAGACTTCAGCCATTAACCTTTTCCTGTGTAGAAGTGGCATTTTTCTGGATTTCTTCATCTTTTCTGTCCTCCTGGGAGTGTTTTGTCCATATAAAAAGTAAAAAATAGCAGATTTCCCACTGACACGCACACAGACAGCCTGATGAATGTGTCCCGTTTCCATCCTGCTGTAGCCGTCCTGTCATTTCCTGTCTCCTCTTCTCCCACCTTTCTTTTGTCCCTTCCCCCCCCTCCCCATTCTCTCTCTCGCCCTCCATCCATCCCCACAGGGGTCTCATTACGTAACTAAGAGGACATCTGAGTGCCACCTTTGCCGACAGGCAATTAGCTAGCGATTATAAAACCGCCTGGTGATCGGGAGATGCGTGTCTCTCCTGTCTATCGTTTTCCCCTTCACTCTGTAGTTACCCTCCCCCCACTGCCTCTCCTCACCACCACCACCACCCGTTTTCTAAGTGACATCTTTCGAGGTTGGCTGTCCCAGAAAACTCCTCACAGTTTTTTTACTTCCACGGTCTCTGTTTTGAAGTGAACAATATTTTGTAGGCTACTAACAAAAGACCACCCTGCTGTCTCTGAGTCTGACAGATGTCTTTGCAATGAAACATATTCCTTTGTGTGTGTGTGTGTGTGTGTGTGTGTGTGTGTGTCTCTGGGCAGTGTGTTTTCGTTTGTTGCTTCAGGCAAGCACTGACATTGGATACTTATTAGAGAGAGGTGTTCCAGATTCTGTGTGTACGTGTGTGATAGTGACGGGAGAACCCAGCGCTATAAAAAGACATCAAAACATCTGTTGGACAGTATCAACGCAGGGGAGGGGGGTGGGGGGGTGTATGAATATTCAGTTGGCGTTGGTGCCCCTGTCCCCTTATAACCTACTTACCATTTTAGAGCAAAGCTGAAGGGCCTGGGGACGGATCTCTTTCTCTCCGCGCCACAGCCCCACCCGCCTGTGGATATCAGGACGAGAGCTGCAAACACAAGACAGACAGAGAGCGTGAAAAGTGCTGCAGGAACACGGAGAGTGGAATCTTCCCAGGCAGAGATGGTCTATGTTTAACCCACATTAGCCACTGCTGTTTTAATTAAAATGTTCCACAAATCCTCGGGGGTGGGCGTTTGGGTGCACATGGCGATGCGTGCACTCTGAAATGAGAGGAGGCTTGTGTGAGTTCAGAGAGCAAAGCCATATAACAGAGAGAGGCATCGCAGCACTATGGGCTAACAGGGTACGAGGAAATGACTGTAAATGAATGTATTGTCCCATCCACATCCTACCTGGGATGCATGTACCACCACCCACATCCACCCACATCTAACACTCAAACCCAACCTCTCCTCCTGAACTGAAATCATCTCTCTCTCTCTTTCTTTTTTCCTCCCTCTTCTTTTTAATACTTTCTTCCTGTTTTGGCTGAATGTAATTATTTGAATATTACCACATTGGATTTGAAAAAAAAACAACAACTTTGTTTGCTGCATCTGATATTATTTCAACTTAATAAAAATATTGTTATTGCTATTTACAAAAAAAAGTGTGTTCTTTTTTTAATCGCATGGTGATGCAATGTTCTCCAAGGATTTCATACAGTGTTTAAAGGTTATTATTAGATAATGAACTATTACTTTACATCCTCTGTCAGCATCATTTAGTCCTGGATGCTCACTTTGGACACACAACATAAACCCTGTTGCAATTAGCTCCCTGACGTGATGACATAATTATGAAGTCATTAGCAGGGCAGAGGACGCTCGTTGGAGACAAACTGCACAGAATCGAGCTGGTTCCAGTGGTCCTGCAGTAGTATGCATTTCATTTTTCCATGACATCACAGGCCCCCAGGGAGCCAGCTAATGCATTTGGTGGTTCAGGAAAGAGTGGAGAGGATGGAGTTCACACTCAGTGTTACGTCCCCACATGAAAACTAGGCAAAGAGGGTGGGGGACAGTAACAGTTGGATCCAGGTTGAAATGAAAAGAACGCCAGGCAGAGGTATTTAACACAAAATATATCTTTATTATAATCAGTTAACTCAATATTCATATAAACAGCACCAACAAAAAGAGACAGCAACGCTGCTTTAATGATAAATCAGACAGGCCAACCCAAAGAGACGGCGACCACGTCAACAAAGAAAACTATAAGGCTTCAACAGAAAAAGACAGCAACGCTGCTATTAGCAATAACTAGGAAGGCCAAACAAAATAATGGAGGCCACCGACACTTAAGGAAGACTACTGCTCAGTTAAGAGCTACTCACAAAGAGCCACACACGGTGGGGCTGGTCACACACAGCAGGCCTTTTCCACACCTAGACCAGTCTCACACACTGCCCAGCACAGAGGAAAACCACCAGAAGCCTCTCCCACACCCACACTGCTCTCCTCCAGCTTATAGATATCACCTCTGAGGGTAATTGGTGGTAAACGAGGGCAGATGAGCAGCAGGTGTGTCCTAAGGGAGAAGGCAGGGGCAGGGAGAGGAGGAGGCGGAGAAAAAAACCACACCCACACAAGGGCAGTTTCAGGAGGCCCAGCTAGGGCCGTAACACTCAGACAAATGTAAATCACCATTAAGTTATGGGTCGCTGAACCCCAGTGATAATGAACTTAAAGACAAAAAAAGAATCATTTTAAATTTCACAGACTTCATTCACAGCATAAAGTATGCAGATTGGCAAGCAGTGGAAATTATAACCTGACTTTAGGATAAAGTGAGCAGGATCGGGGCTGTGACGGATGGTTAACAAACTTAACTGACCATCTGACCACGTATATTTCAGCAACAGGGAAATGGTCTGTTGTCATTGTTTATGCACGATGACACCCTACACTTCATTTTTGGCTACATGTTATCTGACCATTTCTCCAACACTTCTCACAGAAGTCAGACTGCCTCCAGCATGAATATTCTGCAACATTAAATACTGTTTGACATCAACTGTATATAATAACATTGTGGCCAGCATATAAATATAAACAAAGATAATAAAAAGATAAACAGCCAGGCAAAATAAACTTTACACGTCAGGTTGAGACTTCTTCCCTGTCTCTGTCAGTCCCTGCATCCTTAAATGTCTCCAGTTGTCCCAAGTTCTCTCTGACTGTCTCCTTGGTGCATTTAAACCCCTGTTCCTCCCTGTCCTCGTCGTCTGTTGTCTTCGTCTCTGTTATCAGTCATTATAATTTTACCATCTCTGTGCAAGACTGCAAATTTCTTTATTAAATCATAAGATTCTTAAATTCATCAAGTCTCTCTGTGCCTGGATCCTCGTCACAAAACATAACATCACTGTTTTTGTCACTGTACATTTTAACACAATTTAATCCCCAAATTTTGAAAACGTCTGTAACAAAACCATCAAATCTGATAAAGTTTATTTAAATGCTGCAAAACAAGAATGGATTAGAATAAAAGAAATACATATCCTAACCTTAATTACTGCGGGAGAATAATGAATGATGCTCATGGTGAGTAAAAAGTAAACTGAGTGCATTTTTTGGACAGAGATTCAATTTTAATGTATAATATAATACAGTTACATAAAAAATACTCCCAAAACAGAATAACTTATTACAAATAAATTATTACAAAATATTAATAAAAAAATATAAAAATGGAGGCAACTTTGCCTGTGGTAGAATGTATACAATGTATGAAAAAATCTTTACTGCAGACACTAATTTGACTAATTTAATAATACTAATTTTGTGTTGTAAGATTTATGACTTTCATGTTTGGTACTTGGGAGAGCTTGACATTTTCTCAGGTGGTACACACTGTAAAAAGTTTGAGAAACACTGATAAGGTAAGTGTATGTGTGATTTTGGAAAACATTTACCGGTAAAGCTGCAGTACAGAATCTTTGAAACGAGCTAGCTTAAAACATTTTTAGAATATAAACAGAGCATCTGCTTCTCTTTACAGCTCCTCACTCCACCAGGGCTGTTTGGCACTTTCTGATGCGGCAGTCATACAGACAACTGGACGGTCCAAAAGTTGGCCTACCCATTACTGGCTGAGGTTTTAGTAAAGTTGTGGCTGAACCACATAAAAATATATCATGAATTTTAATCTCCCCAATCAATGATAATGTTATGTTGGAATGTTGTTAGAGGGTCAAAAATGTTTCAAACCAGTTTGTTTTGCAGATTCTGTATAGCAGCTTTAATATAGGGAGAACACAACTTCCTGATTGTGTGAGTAAAATCAGGTTTTGTCTCTTCGTCAGTTTAACAGTTTCTGTTTTGCCTGTCACTGTTCCCTGTCTGTTTTCATACCTGGTTCTTCCTGACCTCGTACTTTCTCCTCTTTCCTCTCTCCCTCTTTGGACTGACAATCATACACAACTAGATTGTATTCAATTAGATGAAAATTTACATTAATATGAAAAAAATACTATTAAGATCACTAATGAAAAGTCCTCTCTCAGTGTACTTTCAACCAAAAGGCAAATAACCAAACCACATGAACATCTAATAAAAGATAAATATTGAAACACTGATCCAACATTATTCTTGATTGACAGATCATTTGATCTTACACTTTTACCTGAATGTGGCTCCTTTTTTTGAAAAAAAAAACTTCCTTACATCCATTATGTGCGCGTGTTGTATTATGTTCTGGTGTGGATGTATGGACTGTAATTGTGTGTAAAAGGGAGACCAAGTGTGTGCATCCATACAGACAGATGTTAAACTGTCCAATGAGATTTTGCAGGGGTGTGATTTAGTTAGAAAAGTTTGGTGTGTGTATGTGTGCGTGCGTGTTATGCCTATCCTATATGTGACCTACAGGAAATGCTGCATATTTGGTAACCCTATACATGCCCAGCACACCTACACATGAGGTGGACGTCACGCTGAGAGCAATGATGCTGAAAGACTTTTGATAAAGGACAGCAGTAGGACAGAATCACACACACACACACACACACACACACACACACACACACACACACACACACACACACACACACACACACACACACACACACACACACACACACACACAACAGGAGTTATAAGGTTAATGGGCATCCAGTCAGTAGTCAGTTAGCTAGTTAGTATCCATTTCAAACAGGACAGTGGTAACAACAGCAGGCTACGGACAATTTAAAGTTTTAGATTTTAAATAGGCTATATACATTTCAAAGGGAGCAACAGGACGGTCAAATGTCGCTGATTTTACTACAGAGCAGGACGGATTGTAGGGTAGCAAACATTGTTGGAAAACACGTTTTCAACACAGCAGGTTACCTGGTGTAATGTTGAAGCACCCCCAAAAATGGGCTAAAATTGCCCCTGAGGCACTTCCACATCAGCTTTTCACACTCGAAAGAGAGGTCCATCTTTTATATACAGTTTATGGTCTTAATGCCACTCTGTGATTAGCTGTTTGTGGTTCTGCCATTAACAATGCCTGAGTTGTTTCAGTACAACATTTTAAAAACTTCACAGACAGAAACGAACAGAGTCAATCAGTTTTCTTGTAGGGGATTAAAAGCAGTATAAATATACTAATAAAATGTGAGTATATATCACTAAGTTGGTTGAGAAGTGAGCTTAGCAACACAACAGTTGACAGGTGTAGTGATTACTCGAGAAGAATGCAGATGTTAATAACCTGCAGATGTTTGTGACAGTTCCATGGCCAAATGTTCCCGGACCAAAGACCGTCAGATCAGTAAGCATTCAGATTACATTCAAATGAGAAGCATGTATTATTTCATTAACCCTACTCCTACTAGGCTCCTACTGTCTGCAGCTACCGTCTTGTTGAAATATATCTCTTTCATCCCATTCTGACTTCAGAATAGCAAGAAGAAGGATCATTTTCACTCATATTTACACTCTTATTTCCAGTGGAATATTTGTTTGCTCCTCACCTTGGAGGCGTTTTTTTCTCTGATCATCTTTTTTTGTCTGGGTTAAAAAGCAGAGCACGAGGTTCTCTCCAAGACAAAAAGAAAAGCTCGGTGTGAGTCAGGCACATCATTTATCAGATGGCAGTGTAATGTATCCATTGCATTCCTCTGAAGAGGCAAAACACATCTTTCTGACCTAGAAAGATAATTCAGTATGACAGGAGATCAGCTCTCAGCCTCACATTCCTTTTAATGATGCAAATGTTTCTCAGTACTAGTGCACAGTATTAATATGTCATATAATACTAACCTACGAAGATGAGCAAAGTCCCTTGTTTTTTTTATCCTTGTACCTGCACTACAGAGTATTTTAGATTAGCTTTACATCTGTTTTTCAAAACAGAAAAATACAGTTGACACCAGGGCCGAGGAAAAAAATGACACACTCAAAAAATAAAAAAGACTTCTTCATGGTACAAATCTCATCTTGTCAAGGCTGTGAAACAGAGTGGAACCACATCTGATCTTCCCAGCTCAGGCAGCCATGAACAGATCAGACCTCTGCCATAGAGTGAGAAATCTGATTATGAGACTTGGGCTTGAATGGCTCCAGCTCAGGCTGTGAGCTCAACATATCCAGTAGTATCTGGGTCAAGACTTAAAGAAAATTCAAATACAGAAAGTTTGAATTCTGAAAACTGTGACAATATAAATCCAGAATATTAATAGAAGACCTGCTGTAGAGCTGTACTTGAATTTAATTTATCTTCGACATTAAATATTTCAATTAACCTAAAATTCAGAAACCCATACAGAACCCTCCAGCTTGTAGAGCTGATCAGCAATGCCATGAATTTAGGTACCGTAATTGTATTTTGTATAATTTTTATAATTTAAAATCAGTAATGCCAAAAGTCCCTGATAAATGAAGCCAACGCACTTGTTATTTAAACCTGCATTTTTGTACTTACCACCAGGGGTGACTCTCCAGGTTGGAAAATAATCTGTAATATATATCAGAAATTATCTATCCCCCCAGTAAGCATTTTCATTATATCAGGCTCTACTCACCCACGACTGCAGACCTGCTGATGGTTCCAACACCATCATTAAGTTTGCAGATGACACCACGGTGATTGGCCTCATCAGTGACAACGATGAGGCCGCCTACAGGGAGGAGGTGGATCGTCTGGCTGAGTGGTGCGACAGAAACAACCTGCTGCTTAACACCGAGAAGACCAAGGAGCTCATCGTGGACTACAGGAGGAATGCTGACCCACATCCACCCATCCACATTAAGGGGACGGCTGTGGAGCGTGTGAGCAGCTTCAAGTTCCTGGGAGTCCACATCTCCGAGGATCTCAACTGGACGACCAACTGCTCCAAGCTGGTCAAGAAGGCTCACCAGCGCCTCTTCTTCTTGAGGACTCTGAGGAAGAACCACCTGTCCTCAGACATCCTGGTGAACTTCTATCGCTGCACCATCGAGAGCATCCTGACCAACTGTATAACAGTCTGGTACGGGAACTGCTCTGCCTCGGACCGGAAGGCGTTGCAGAGGGTCGTGAAAACTGCCCAGCGCATCGCCGGAGCACCACTTCCTGCCATAAAAGACATCTACAGGAAGCGGTGTCTGAAAAGGGCTGGGAAAATCATCAAAGACCCCAGTCACCCATCACATGGACTCTTCACCCTCCTGCCCTCTGGGAGGCGCCACAGGAGCCTCCGGACTAAGACCACCAGGTACCGGAACAGCTTCTTCCCCACAGCTGTCAGACTCCTGAACTCTGCCTCCTGACATCTGACCCACGTTAAACTCATGGACTGAACATACACACACCCACAATGGACAACTGTACCCTCAAACACAATAATAACATGGACTGAACCACCACTCACAACCACTAGCACTTTATATAGCCTCTGTAGAAACTATCTACACCCTCACTTATCTTAACTGCACTACTGTATAGCTCTGTGTAAATAATCATTCTGTACATTCGATAATCTTTAATCCTACAACTGTTTACAACTTGCATAGTTCCCATTTCTGTATAGCTGTATATCCCAGATTCTGTAAAGTTATTTATTTCATATTCTGTATAGTTTTTCATATTTATATCCTGTTCATATCCTGTACATAGCTTGTACTCACTACAGCCTGTACATACTTATAGTTATAGAATATTCACAACATACTTCATACCGTGTACATTATAACATACCATAATAGACCCATTTCTGTAATATACTCACATATCTATATTATTGCTAATATATATTGTAATATACCTATATCACTAAAGCACTTCTGGATGGATGCAAACTGCATTTCGTTGCCCTGTACCTGTGCATGTGCAATGACAATAAAGTTGAATTCTATTCTATTCTATTCTACTTTTCCAAATAAGGGTCAAACTATTCCTAAATACGTGGCTACATTGTGTTTCCAGGCTGTTACCATATAACAGGTTTCTTCCTGTTAAAAGGGAGTTTTTCCTTCCCACTGTTGCCAAAGTGCTTGCTCATGGGGAGGGGGAATCATCTGGGTTGGGTTTTTCTTTGTATATATTATTGTAGGGTCTACATTACAATATAAAGTCCCTTGAGGCGACTGTTGGTGTGATTTGGCGCTGTATAAAAACATTGATTTGAAAATTGAAGTGTGCAGTGCTCTCAGTTTCCTGGTCAGATTGAACTCTCACATCCAGTTAAAAGCAAAACAAACAGGAAGTTAATGACATCACCTTTAGTGTCGTGGTGTAACTTATTAGAATCCAAATCAGAAAAATCTTTATTGTTCATCACAGAGCAGTGGAAATTTGTCTAAAACGTTTCACGTTTCACGTTTTTTCACGTTTAAGCTTGGTCAGCTGTTGTTAGAATTGATTTAATATTAATTTCTAGTATCAGCTGATGTTCACTGGAGCCACAGCTGTAAAAGCTGCTGGTCATGATATCGGTTTGGATATGTGGTGAGAGGGAAACATGAAGATGAAACCAGGAGATGTCCTTACTGAATCATCAGAGCTGAACAGGTGATGAACAGTGCACATCACTGTCACAACAGCGTTTGTTTTCATCCAAAGGCTTTATGGCTTTCCCTATAATACCTGGTGGGCCGGTCTCTAGTCAAAGTCATTTGGCTCTACATATCTGTGTGAGCAGATTTTCTCTCACACGAAGAGTGTCCTCAGGCAGCCGTCTGAATGCTGGACACTCGGAGACCTGTGTCTCTGAGTGGGAGAGGATAGATCACATTAACATGAGTATCACTGTATTAACAAACATGCCATATTGGCCCAGTTTATTTTTCATATCATTGTTGTGAGAAGACCATAAATAGCATTTTTGCATTTTCTGTTGTATTTCATTTGCTGTTCTTGTTATGGATAAAAAGTGTCTTTTTTTGTTTCAAAATAGCTGATAACAATTCACTGATAGCTGCCAACATATGTGAACAAATATAATTCTATAAAGTTGTTCTATATAGTGCGTAACTGTTAATATAGAGCGTTATTACATTTATTGCTAATACAATCATATTGACTGCTGAGGAAATTTGAGATGGCACTCATCATCAGAAAGGTTGCCTACCTGAAGGAAAAAATGTCCATCCCGGTTTTCCCTCCAAGGCACGAGCGATAAGCAGAGTTCTGTCCTTTCCTTCTAAGATTCCTAATTATTTAAAGTAACACTCAGGTATGCCATTCAGCTGGGTTAGTTACGACGTCGGGAGCAGCTTGGGAGAACAAGGAAACACAGACTGCTTCAGGTTGTCTTCCCAAATCGACTCAAAGGTTTATTTAGTACATAACAGCTTATATAGAGGAAAAAAAGGTTCGTGTGTCAGCAAGTTCTCAGTTCAAACCGGTACAGACCAAATAAGGAAACGTCTTCCTGCCTTGTGAGCAAAGAAGTATCCTGTGTGTAGTTTATCAGTTCAGCTACAATTTATGATCATCCCAGCAAAATACACTCCTAGACATAGAATACAGAGTTCTTTCATTAGTGAATTCTGAAACAAACCACCTGGCCTTTAACGAGCCTTTTTCTAAGAGATAAGGAAGGGAGGATGGGAGTAATGAAGTGGTCTCGTCTCTGTGGTGTTTTCGACCTTGGGGTACCAGCCTGTGAGTCTTACACATTAATTCTTGGGTCACAGAGAAAGAGAAAAACAACTAGTAGATGGGCCTTATTGAGTAACAGTTCTCCTGTATAAAACAATATCCTGTAAATGCTAACCGTGGTATCAAAATATCACAACAGTTCTCTCCTTTTATCATGAAATGATAACATAGTATAAAGACAGAATGTAATAACATAATATAAAGACAAATCATAACTGTAACTGGTCCTTCGAGCAAGCTTAATATCAAAAATTCTGAGAGCGTATACATGGTATCACACAACAGACAATAATCATCGAAAACATGCTGCAACGGTTACAAAGGCTACAATTAGTTTCTTCCATCTTCCAAACGTGTCCTGTAGCCACTTATGTAGCCACTGACCGTGGCCTGTATTGGCAATTAGTTCTATCTTCAATGCTTCAAGTTTATTCATAGCTTGTGTGAATGAACCGTTAGGAGCGGTGTTATTGGGAATGAAAGTACAGCATACATCAACGGTTACTAGACCACAGGTACCGGTCCAGTTAACAGGTAAAGCTAATCTAAGGGTATTATTGCACAACCAATAAGCATGTGGGATTGGTCTGGTCAGGCGCGTGACCATGTGTGATTTAACTAACTCCCCCCAGTCAGTGTCATTTAATACACCGTCTGGGGGAACAATGATCGATTCTCCGCTCGAACTTGAACTGTGTGTGTGTTCCTCCAGATATGATACAACTTCAGCCACAGAGACAGCTAGCCATGTCTCATTACAGCGTGCACCTGGGGAGTCAGAGAAAAATGTGTAGTTATCCTTTGTATAATCTATGTGTGTGTCTGGGCCAGTTAACTTTAGTCTGCGCAGACATATCATACTAGTATTAAAATGGAGAGGGATCTGTCCTAAGGGCAGTGAGGGCTTTAACCTATTCTTGGGGCGTTTCATTGGGGCGCAGGTCCCTGCGGTGTCATTAGATAACTTCAATAATTCGCCTAATGGAGTCTCAGGGTTAGTTGGTGTGTGTGTGTGTCTAAGTAGGCAGTCGAGAGGGCTCAGAGTCAACTGTAAAGCGTCTTTAAGGAGAGCATTATCTCCGCCGATTTCCTCTAGTCCCTCAGTGAGGGGGAAACCGGATATGGGGTATCCTACTATTACCTGTTCTGGATTAGCCTTTGAACAGACATAACAGTTACTGTTTCCTAAATCACGAGCGGCTGTTCTGGCATTTTCATACCAGGCGTTAGCTCCTGCTCTATGGGGTGCATAAAATCGTTTATTAGTGGCGTTTATGTTGTCATTTACTGATTTTAGGGAACGTGAGGAGTGCATTAAGTAGGTGTCTTGCAAAATAGAGCATGAGGTATCGTCAGCAAAATATGACCTGCAGAAATATGAACATGGTTGCAGTTTACAATACAAAATAGCAAAGAGAAATCCTAAGGTTAATGCGATAGATATGATAGATAACCTAAATATATAAGAAAGACAGTTCTTCAGTCGTCTTCTGGCCTGGTCCCAGGTTCGAGAGACACAGAATAAGCGTCGTGTGATGACAATGGGCATTTCATTTACTCCATTATCAGGATGGAATGAGTCTAGCTTTATCAGGTTAGACATCATGTGGTACTTTTGGCTTTCTGTTCCTGCTGGATGTTTGAGTACCTTGTTGTTGTTCTTTCAGACGTTGTGTGTTAATCAGTGATTGTGTGTGTGTATGTACATTGGATCCTGGCGCTGGCTCGCCGGAGATGTCGTCTACCCGTGTGTTTATTTGCTCTGGTTCCGGGCGTTGGCCCGCCGGAGATGTCATCTGCTTGATCCGACGCCTGAGATGGTCCGATTGGGCTGGTCTTAACCCTGCTGGCATGAATCCACTGAGGTTGTCCGTCTGTGAGGATGCTGGTTCTTCGTCACTGCCAGTACAGTCTGGGGCTGGAACACGCGCGGCCTCCCAGAGTGTCCTTGGTTGTAGTGACTTCTCCAACACGCATCTCCTTGTCTCCACTGGCTGTCTGCAAGGCTGGGAGAGACAAAGTTTCTGATAGTTATTATTCAGTTTTTCTACCAGGTTGTGAACATCAGTGGACAATGCAATATACATCACCTTCTACTAGCGGTGCCCCTCTGGAAGCTGACCATGGTGTTGGAAATAGTCTTATTTCAAATGGAAATAATTTGGTTACTGCAGATGGAGTCATAATGTATGAAATGGAAAATCTGGTTGTGGTAAATGCTGATGTTTTGCTTTTGATTTTCCTACATTAGTTCGTGCACATGTTAGACAGGTTGCTAATATGCTTTTACTGCATGTGATGTTTTCTCAATTACAAATCTTGATTTTATTGCCCCTATTACCCCTCTTTGTCCGACATGACTCACACAGTGAAAATGTCGGGCAAGGACTGGCATCAGGGAATATGGGAGGGCAATCAAACCCTCAAGGTTTTTATATAGGCCATCTCTGTCATCTAAGGTACAGTCATTATTCTATGCAGAGGCTTGCTCTTGTATGAATTTTAAATCAACATTTGTTCCTAAATAGTCTGGGAGTTTAACAAGTGACAGCTGTAGGGGCACAGATAATACTTCCTGTGGAGGTGGGAGCTGTGATGCAGCTGCAGCCTTGGCTGTCACGTCTGCTAAGGCATTACCTGTTGCTTCGTCTGTGTCAGCTGTACTGTGTCCTTTCGTTTTTTACAACTGCAACGGCCGATGGTAGCTGTATAGCCTGAAAAAGTCTTTGCACAAAATCAGAATTTAGCAATTTATTTTCCATCAGCAGATCTAAATCCTCTTTGTCTCCACAATGTGCCAAAGTCATGCACAACGCCAAATGCATAGCGGCTGTCTGCGTAAATCATCACATGCTTATCCAAATGTAGCTCACAGGCGCGTATTAAAGCCATGAGCTCTGCTTTTTGTGCTGAGTGAAATGGTAATGAGTGAGCCTCTAGTATGATGTCAGGCAATGTCACCACTGAATAGCCACAAAGAAATGAGTTGTCATTCGGCCTTGAACAGGACCCGTCCACATAAACCGTGGCTGAGTCTGGGATAGGTGTTTGCTCTAAATCTGGACGTGGTGCTGTGGATTCCTGTATACGTGTCATGCAGTCATGATCGTCAAGCCTGTCTGAGCCATCCTGTCGGTCATAAGAACACAGCATAGGATCAATAAATGTGCTGGCGAATTGGGTGTGCTGCTCGCTTTTATAGTGAGATTTGCATATGTTGTGTAGTTATGTTTGCTAGAATGGTCGTGACCTGGTGATTGGTGTGTAGAATAGTGTCATGTGAGAGTGTGAGCTTCTCGCAGTCCCTTATCATGATAGAGCAAGCTGCTACTGCCCTCAGGCAGGCCGGCATTCCCTGAACAATTCAGGCAGCACCTTTGAGTGGTGGAGGTCAGCACTCCCTTTAATGCATTGAAAGAGGCAGTCATTTCTGTGGATCACAGTATTCGAGGAGGCTTCTCTTTTTTACAACAGTCACGCAGAATGTGGTCATGAAAAGAACAGTCTGGTATCCACTGTCTGCAATAGTTCAACATGCCCAGGAAGGACAGCATTTCCTTCTGTGTAGTGGGACGAGGGACGGAGGTCACAGCTTTGACCCTGTCTGTAGTCATGGAACGTTTTCCGTGAGACAGTGTGAATCCCAAATATTGAACAGAAGTCTGACAGTACTGCATTTTCTTTGCAGATGCTTTGTGGCCAGTCTTTTGGAGGTGCTGGAGAAGCATGTGTGTAGCAGTTTGACATAGTTTTTCACTTTCAGCACAGAGGAGGAGGTCATCCACATGTGGATCAGGGTGCAGCCCTGGAGGAGTGAAGCACCATTGAGAAAGCAGCAGAGCTGTCTATCATGCCTTGGGGCAAACGAGTCCAAGTGTACTGCTTATTTCTATGTGTGAATGCAAATAACGGCTGTGTGTCTTCATGCACAGGTACTGAGAAAAAGGAGCGGAGCATAAATCCACCACGGTAAAATGTGTATGCAATGCATGTCAATATGCTGTGAACATCTGAAACGAGAGGTGGCAGAGGAATGTTGACTGCATTAATTTGCCTTAAGTCTTGTATGAAACGCCATACGCCAGGTTTGTTAGGCTTTGGCACAGGATTGACAGGAGTGTGGGCTTTATTACTCCTGTAGTCAATAAATCTCCTATCATGACATCTAGGGCTGCGGCTTTTTCGGCAGAAATGGGATGTTGCTTGACATATACTGGCTTGTTGTGTTTTTGTACGTGATAAAGTGTACAGTCAATAAATCCTATATCATTCTCACTTTTAGACCACAATGTCATATTCTGGTATTCAGCTGGCAACGTAAGTGCAGAAATAGTACAGTCGATAGGGTAGGTTAGATCTATGTGACGACATGGTGTAGTTATGTCATAAACTATGTCTGAGTTATGTGACAAAATCACTGTTTGACCTTAGAGAAACAAAAGTGTGGCTCCCAGTCATGGGATTACCTGGTAGTGGCGTCTGTACACGTTTTTTTTGGCACAGTGTGTGACATAGAGTACCGGACAAAAAGGATGTTGAGTTCATTCTCTGCTGAGGGTCCAGCTGACACAGAGGATGTTCCTTCTCCATCATGTCGATACATAGGGCAGAGAAAACATAAGCTGTTATCAGTGTCAGCAAACATTTCACCCTTTATGTTAAATGAAATACACAAATTCATTTTTGCTCTGGGTGTCTGCGGCTGCTGGAAAACTGAGCCACAATAAAAACACATATCTCTACTTTTATCCTTCCGTCCTCTGAAACTTCCTTGCTGTGCTGGAGCGGGTAATCCTGCATACATTAGTTTCTTACTTTCCTCTGAGCCTTCTACATCAAAATTCAACTTTATCTTAACACTTTTAGCTTTCGTGGTAGTATCTGCACTGGCCTTCAGTTTTACTGACCTGTTTTCTGGCGATAATCGTTCGGGATAGGGCTCCGGAAATAAATTAGAATGCATTGAACTTACAGTCCGTAAGTTGTAAACAAAGTCAGTCACATAAGCACTTCCGCATGTTCTGGATACGTGATCATGGACGTCTTCACCGATTCGCGGACGTAGGTTACACGTAACCGGAAATGGGAGGCGCACTGAGCCGTTATTTGAGACTTTATTTTGTATTTTATTAATTTTTGGTTTTACAGGTACTTTAGATTTTTTATCGGACCTGTCTGTGGTCTTTGAATTATTCTGACCCATGTTCAGTGATTTCCAGAGGGGTTTACACGCTAGGAGGATTTAGGTTAGTATTTTCGCTGCGGCACAGCTGAGGTCACTTTAAATTTATTGCTAGCAATTTTTGTTTGGGTGAGCAACTCTCACTTAACGAGCAACTTCTCGCAAAACAACAGGCAACTCCCTGTGTCTTTCTGCTTTTAATTTACTGCTTTTAACCCTTGAGACCCGTGTTTTTGTTTTTGTTTTTTTTCAAAAGAAAAATTAAACAATTAATTATTATTATTATTATTTTTTTTTACGTATAAATGTGTTGTGTCTTTCCACTTGATTATAACTGATTTATTTATAACATTTTATATAAAAGAAAAACGAGAAGCACATTAATTCATAGTAATGTAACATAAAATTGTTTGATAGTGTTAATTTGGAAAGCCACAACTAGCGGGTCCACCAACACCACACAAGGGTTAATTTACTTTATTCGGGGACTGAGGAAGTCGTCAGTGTATCTCTCTGGATCACTAAGTGAAACTTCGTCAGCATATCCCGTTTTTTTTATGGATCGATCACTGAGAGAGGTATAATACGGTCTTTATATAAATATGAAAGACGCATATTTACCTTCTGTCAGTCAATCCCACTTCTGACGCCAAATTGAAGGAAAAAATGTCCATCCCGGTTTTCCCTCCAAGGCACGAGCGATAAGCAGAGTTCTGTCCTTTCCTTCTAAGATTCCTAATTATTTAAAGTAACACTCAGGTATGCCATTCAGCTGGGTTAGTTACGACGTCGGGAGCAGCTTGGGAGAACAAGGAAACACAGACTGCTTCAGGTTGTCTTCCCAAATCGACTCAAAGGTTTATTTAGTACATAACAGCTTATATAGAGAAAAAAAAAGGTTCATGTGTCAGCAAGTTCTCAGTTCAAACCGGTACAGACCAAATAAGGAAACGTCTTCCTGCCTTGTGAGCAAAGAAGTATCCTGTGTGTAGTTTATCAGTTCAGCTACAATTTATGATCATCCCAGCAAAATACACTCCTAGACATAGAATACAGAGTTCTTTCATTAGTGAATTCTGAAACAAACCACCTGGCCTTTAACGAGCCTTTTTCTAAGAGATAAGGAAGGGAGGATGGGAGTAATGAAGTGGTCTCGTCTCTGTGGTGTTTTCGACCTTGGGGTACCAGCCTGTGAGTCTTACACATTAATTCTTGGGTCACAGAGAAAGAGAAAAACAACTAGTAGATGGGCCTTATTGAGTAACAGTTCTCCTGTATAAAACAATATCCTGTAAATGCTAACCGTGGTATCAAAATATCACAACACTACCCCTGGTGTAAACTGTGATGTTTGCACAGCCCAGTAATCGTTACGTTGCATTGCAACAAAAATCTGCCCTAATTCTGCTGAATGTTTGGTCTTTTCCTGTTAGGATTGGGACAAGCTGTGGTGGAGCTGTTTTTCTTGTCTTTGTGCTTTCCGGTGGAGATGTGGGCGGACTCCTGCCTAACCACCAATCACATTTCCTCAGGCTGGCTGTTACACACCTGCAGTCTGTTATCATTATCAAAACTGTGTACTTAAGGGTCAGTATTGTGCCAGAAAGAGATTTCTGTTCTCTTTTTTTTTTCTTTGTCTTTTACGTGTAATAGCTTTGTTTATTTTGGTAAATGTACCTATTCTGCAAGTGTCATTATGACTCAGTGTTATTGTAGCTACATTATATTCAATCCAGTCCTTTGAGACTTTATAGCTGGATAAATAAAGGTTATATAAAAGTCATTTTGCCACAAACTGATTGCAGCTTCTGCCTTGTGACAGGAATGTTGTTTGTGGCTCAAAAATACTTTTTATGATTCATGAGAGACATATTTGACATACGTATCACAGACTATAGGCCAACAAGTTATCTGCAGCAGTTTAAATATGACCAATCATTCTTTGGCAAATACTGGAAATCATTTTTTGGCTCTGGCTGTGGCGATGTCTTGTTTTTGTAAATACTCTGTCCTCTGCTTTGGCATTTGCCTGGTTTAGTTGTTTCCCCCATCAAGACAAAGTGGATATCAGTACTTACCTGCCAACCCACTCTCCACCGCTCACCACATGACTCACAGAAGTCAGACTGCCTGCCTCAGCCTTTAACTGTCACCTCTTAAGTAAGAATGCTCTTCAGTCACACTCTGAGCCTGCCAGTCACTGCTAATCATCATTAATTTAATTCACTTAATGTACAGAATTCACCTGCATGCATGCTATCCCCTCCCCAACCTTTTGCATGAGTCGAGGAGCGTGTCAGGTTTCATTTCACTGTGTGTTATACTTGTATAACTATGCATGTGACAAATAAAGAACCTTGAACCTAAAACTCTCTCTCCTCTTCCAGATTCCAGCAGTCCGCCGCCCTTTGCTATTAAACGTCTTCACTGTACATATACCAGCTCCATTTGTTTAAATAAACCATTTAAGCTTAACGTCAGTTGTTTGGGTCTGCTTTCTGGGTCCAGCCATTACCAGCCTGTGACATCTGCAGTAATCTCTCTCTGTGTATAGAAATCTTTGCTCCTGCAGCGATATACCACGGACCAGCCTGACTGCACATTTGTGCCTCCAAACCACCTGCACTGTGTGCGTGCCAAGTTACAGAAAGTGCGAGCACAAGTCACACTGGAAAGACACCAACACACACGCCATGATTGTAGCAAGTGTCAGATCAATTTCTTCTTTTAGTGCGTGTGCTCATTCTCGAGAAAGCCAAGCTTAAACTGTGTGTGTCTGTTTTTTCAAACCCACCAGGTAGGAACACAAAGTGAGTGTGCTTGAAGGCATTAGTACCAAAGTCTGATGGCTGGAAAGCATGTAGTTCCATGGAACAATTAATTCATCAGTGAAATATGAAATATTTCAGTCTGGACCAATAGAGGGCCAGACAGTCCCATCCTTGCCTGTTGCTTTTTGTTATGCGTGATATTTGAATGTAGTTGATGATTTTAAACATGTTTCCAGCCGAATTTGAAAAATTTCTACAGTTTAAGATTTAATTTACAGCAGCTGCTATTTCTAGCCTTTTACCTCATTAACACCAGTTGACCATTTTTATCCCATCATCCATGTTGCAGCTAAGATACACCATCTGTTAGAGGTCAGCAGAGACTCTATGTTCTGGCTCCAGAGACCATAATGTGCCACAAGAGACTAAAACTATTCCCAGTGGAGACAGTGGACCGCTGTGGGGGTGGAGCAGGACAGATGAACACCTCTACCGCTGAGTGTGAGATGCTGAAAGACACACGACTGAGTTTCTACATTTTTCAATGTTTGTCCATTTTGTGTGTTTTGTGCATTTTTAGCTCATATAATTAAGATGTTTGAAAAGCTCTGAAAAGCCTCTTTAAAAGAAAAACAGAGGATTTATTAATGCATAATATTTTATACAAGGACGGATACAAGTGTTTCACCTG
This sequence comes from Rhamphochromis longiceps, assembly GCF_057381845.1. Classification (NCBI taxonomy): domain Eukaryota; kingdom Metazoa; phylum Chordata; class Actinopteri; order Cichliformes; family Cichlidae; genus Rhamphochromis; species Rhamphochromis longiceps. Next base: position 8,112,445 of record NC_140570.1, on the reverse strand, counting down.
AGAGCACAAATTGGGACTGTCATGTTGATGTATGCTGCTTGTATTAACTGGATTGTTTCAGGTTTATAGGTTGTACATGATTGTGTCCCTGCTCCGACTGAGGCTGGTGTTAGCCCGAAGGGCAAAATGACATGCTGCTGAATGTCATTTTTCACATCCTCGGATGAAAAATGCACAAACAAACATACCATAAAACATATTGGGGCAGGGATAGCTCAGTAGGTAAAGTGGTCGCCCCATGATCGGAAGGTCGGTGGTTCGAATCCACTTAACGGCTACCCTGAGGTACCCCTGAGCAAGGTACCGTCCCTACACACTGCTCCCCGGGCGCCTGCTTAGTGGGCTGCCCACTGCTTCACTGAGTGAATGGGTCAAATGCAGAGAAAAACAAGTAATTTCCCCATGGGGATCAATAAAGTATCCATCATTATTATTATTATTATTTAATGTGACACTCCTGAATGTCATTGTTGATGTGTGGCACTGTTTGGAGGGCGACTGTATCATCAGAAGGCAAATGTCATTACAATTAAAGCTTTTAGAGGGGGAATGGAAAAGGTCAACAGGGCCTGCATTTACACTGGCTCTTCTGGAGGGAAAAAGGTAAAAAACAACAACCTTTAACTTTTGTTCTGAAATGTGTTCTCTGGGGAAAACACTCTCCGTTACACATCTTAAAATATCTTTTATTCCATTAGCAGTTTAGAAGGATTTCAATGGCCAATTTGTTCATGCGTTATTGATAAAGTGCTTGCATCACGTGTGGGGTCAGTCCATCTGACCCCACACTACATGCTTCTGACTACATGCCAGAAGCATCTCCAAGAGGTCCTCTTTACTTATCTCTGCCCTGTGTGTGTGTGTGCGTGCGTGCGTGCGTGCGTGCGTGCGTGCGTGCGTGCGTGCGTGTGTGAATAAGAAAGGGTCTCTACTCCTTATCAGTTTGTCCGTTACATTCTTGGCCCCAGTGGTGAAACAAAATGCCATTTATGGCCACAGGAGAGATACAGTACAGTAAAGTCCACAGTGTGCTCCACTGACCCACAATGCACCAGTGCTTTATAAAAGCCCACAGCAAGGACCTCTGGCTGGAGAGTAGCTTTGGTTGCCCACTGCTTCTGCTGTATTTTGTCAGTAGAGCCTTGTATTTGAAACACAATCTTGTTTTCTGAAGCCTGGTTGCTCGAAGAGTCAGACTGTGTTTTGGCACTGTGCGTGTCCCTCAATATGGCATCGCTGACATCTTCAAGCCGCAGAGCTTCCTCATCGTACCGCTCGTCAGCACGCTACAGCACGTCTAGCTCTTACTGCACAGAGGGGTCTCTGGGTGGATCATCTGATTCACTGGAAACAATTCTTGAGCCTTTTCTCGACTACGCCGATCATTCCAGTCTGTTTGGAGAGGAAGGCCCTGGAGGACCAAACTGTCTGGCCCCATTCAGAAGGCACAGCAGACCCTTCTATGGGCATGATGGTAAGGAACTCTTGTGTCAGTATAGGTTAATATATGCTACATCTGCATTTTTCTGGGTTTCTTCACACAGGGCTTTTCTTTTCTAAATTTAAAATTAAAACACTTTTTTCAACATCTTCTTACCTAATATTCGAATAAGGAAGCTATAAACACTTAGTTAGCCAAAAATACTGCACAAAAGATAATACTTTTTCTTAAACATAGTATAACTGTATTGAACATGCCCAGAAATGAACAACTGAGCTTATAAACTCATCAGAAAAGTGTTCGTAGCGGTCAAGTCAAAAAGCTATTTTTCCACAGACTTCTAGGACTGGAGGTGTTTTTGCAACCACAGCTTTTGCCATCTGGTGGCCTTTCGCAGAGAATGCAGGTTTAAGGCACTTCTGCACTTGCTTGGTTTTTCTGACCCAGAAGCTACATCCATGATTTATATGTCTATGTTTGCATCCCTGTGCAGTTACAACAGTGAGGAACAACTCTATAGCTCAGAGCACTGGAAGTCATTAATTACCTCAGGAGTTAGTCATGCCAACCTATAGCTAGCTAAACTTTTACAATGTTTTTGGCCACAAAATACTGCAAAAAGAAAATGTTCCTGTGTAATTTTGTGCATTTTTGAACATGAAATATTGCAAATTTTGCTATTCAGTCAATACCAAGGGCCAGTAGTGCTGATACCAGTAGGTTACCGATACTTTTAACCTATAAGATCAGGGGAAAGCTAAGTGCTATGATTTATCAGATTAATCGTCGTTAAATTGCAAATTCTGAACACTTCTAATTACCACATTGTGATTTTTACTTTCCACAGTAATTAGCTAATACAACAAAACACATCTTTCAGCTTTTCATGTATTTTGAAGCTGTTTGTTTGGAGAGCTGGAATGTAAATGTGCTTGTCTCTAATGCACTTTGGGTCAGCTTCTGTTGTTAGAGGATAGAAATAAAGTATGGATCCTATCACACCAGTATCGATATGATGCCAATGTTTGTATCGATACTATCAATATTTGGATTGATCTACAACTGGCGCACATAAAGACACAGAAATGCATAACTTACACATTTGTGCTTCTGTTTTTAGTTTCATAAAGACATAAAAACATGTATTTTTATTTTTTGTGATCCTTCAGCAAGAACAAAAATCACAAGCCTGAAGACCTGCTATGGTTTGAGTCACTGTTCAGTGAAGGGGCTTAGCAAAGGGTCAGCAGCCAATAAAAAATTATTGATCAAAAGGTCCTAGGGTTTGTGTATTCTTTGATCTGATCGATGTGATTTAATTTGCTGTTATTATGTGTGACAAAAGTGCACAAAAAAGGTCATCTTAGCTCCACATTAGCTGTTTTCGAGCAGCTGCTCACGAGTACCGTGATGGTAAGTCGTAGCTCTTTTCTTTATTTTGCACATAAGCAGGAAAAGACGTCTTAGTAATCCATGTTACTGTTCTAGGTTAAATGAATAAAAAAGACCTGAAAAACAGCAACCAGCCTTAGCTGTGAGAGTGCACATGGCTCCAGACATCGTCTGCCAGACAACATAAAGAAGTAACTCTGAGTGGTCAATAAGGCTGGAAAAAAGCTGTATAAATGCAGTGCATTTAATAGCAAGGTGAAAATTATTACAGCAAAGGTGGAGTGCAGATATAGACTTATCATGACGTGTTAAATGAGTTACGCTGCACAGGGCACAGAACTGTAACGACCAGAAATAATAAAAGGTTTATGATCCCACAGGCAGATTAAAGCAAAATCAATAACCGGACTAAAAATTTTATTTCACTGAATAGGAATATTTTCAGTTTCTCATGAGCTACCTGAGAACTGATGGAGACTGAAGGTGGAAATAAAATGAAAGCAATTCTTGCCCTGTTGTGTCTCTTCTTTACCAAAACATTGTTTATTTCTGACTAGCAGTAAAACACACTGACGGCCCAGACTGACCCTTCAGTCTGTCCCTGTCGGACGTCCACGGGCCTCTAAGTGCACAGGTTGTGGTTTAAAATCTGGAAACAACCCAAACAACTGAGACTCAGGACTCGTTCAGTGTCAAACTAATAGATAAGGCACATTGAAATGCACAGTAGTAAATTAACTACTAATTTGTGTTTACTGTGCATTTTTGTTTTAAAAATACAAGATTGAATTAAATGACTTCATTTAACATTTTTTCTAATTTCATAATGACAGTGCCTCTCAAGGAAGCTTAACAGTTACTCTCAGTCTCATGTTAGAAACGAACTAGTGCCATAAGTAATTCCGAATAATCCAGTCTGTGGACTTTGTAAATAAACACAGTGCACTGACTCAATAACATCGTATTAAATTAGGCTGAAAACATAGACTGTATACGGAAAATGGAGGCACCATTGGTTGTTAACTCTGCACTTTGAAGGCCCTGGTTCAGCTTCATGATAATCACCATCTTGTTTTTCAGGAGCCAAGAGTTCTTCTATTTGGAGGAGAGATGGAAGTGCTATGTTATGCATTAGCTAGCTTGCTAGCTTTGCACCTTGCTTACAGAACTATGTTAAGAATAGACATATTATTTGTATGCCTTTTTTATCCATCCATCCATCCATTCGCTTATCCTTTTCAGGGTCGCGGCAAGTGTTGGTCAAGTTACTTGAAAAAAGTAATCAGTAATAATTACCAATTACGTCCCCAAAAAAGTAATCCTGTTACTTTACTGATTACTTATTTACAAAAGTAATTAATTACTTAGTTACTTAGTTACTTTTTAAAAACACGATTTACAACCTGAATAGGTGATAAAGCGATAGATCTTTCAGCCCAATTCTACTTTTTCTGCATAATCCATCATACAAAATGTAATCAAATCAAAAGTCTCTTTTTAAAACTTGCTTTATTAGTTTTAATCTTTTAACTTTATGCATCAAGCAAAAATTTAATTATATGCAACATTCTCTGACTGGAAGAAATTTGTTTAATATTTAAACCTATTTTTTGCACATTCCAGCACATAAAATATTTTTTTTTGTGTTTACACTCAGTCTTTCAAATAGATGCAAGTAAAACACAGCAGAAAATAAATAACATCAAAGACTAGCGGTCCTGTTGCTCTATTTTCACCTGTAAAGTAGGAGTAGCGTAGGCAGAGGTTTGCCCTGGTGCAGGTGTGCCGCGGCGGTCAGTTGAAGAATCCGCGAGTTTCTCAGCGCACTCGGTGCTTGCGTGGAAGTTTACGGGTTTTTTCCTTGTAAAGAGAAGTTTTCTTCCCACGCACAACGGACGCTAATGTTTTTGTCACTTTTTATGGAATTAAACTCAAAATAAGGTCAGTACTTCCACGCTTTAAACGCTGCACGCTCATACTCTCTCCTGCATTCGATATATGATCCACTGTTGATCTGCACACAGCTGTTGTCACGAACGTCGCGCTCGCTTACGTCACTGTCATGAGACATTCTGGCAAAAAAAAATCACGGTTTTAGTAACGCAGTAACGCAGCGTTCCTACGGGAAAGTAACGGTAATCTAATTACCGTTTTTGCAATAGTAATCCCTTACTTTACTCATTACCTGAAAAAAGTAATCAGATTACAGTAACGCGTTAACGCGTTACTGCCCATCTCTGGTCGCGGGGGGCGCTGGAGCCTATCCCAGTTTTCATAGGGCGAAAGGCGGGGTACACCCTGAACAGGTCGCCAGTCTGTCGCAGGGCCAACACACAGGGATAGACAACCATTCGCGCTCACATTCAATCCCGCATTCACACCTATGGGCAATTTGGATTAACCAATTAACCTATCCCCACTAACTGCATGTCTTTGGGAGGAAGCCGGAGTACCCGGAGGGAACCCACACAAACACGGGGAGAGCATGCAAACTCCACACAGAAAGACCCCGGCCTGATGGTGGAATTGAACTCAGGACCTTTTTTGCTGTGCAGCAACAGTGCTAACCACCGTGCTGCCTTTTTTATATTCAATATTATTGAAATATGCTACTGAAGACACAAACACAGAAAACAAAGTCAAGATGTCAATTTCAGTGACACTACTTAGTAATGAAAACTTTGAAGGGTTAACAAAGTCCTAAAAAAGTTAAAAAGAAGAAAAAAAGAAGAAAGAAGAAAAAAAAGATTCAAAACAGTTAAAAAATGTTCATGAAGGTTCAAACTATCCATGAGGGCCAAGATTGTTTTAAAAATTCTATAAATCCACTTTTAATACTATTGTGCTATCTCTTTGTGGGTGTCCATTGCAATTGACCCACTTTGGGACTCAGCCTCAAGAGGCTATTAGAGGCCTACTGGTGGTGGTCAGAGGGCCCGGTGGCGCCAGTGTCCAACAGCCTCGCCTCTGTCAGTGCGCCCCAGGGCGGCTGTGGCTATACTGTAGCTTGCCATCACCAGTGTGTGAATGTGTGCGTGAATGGGTGGATGATTGTGTATTGTGTAAAGCGCTTTGGGGTCCTTAGGGACTAGTAAGGCGCTATACAAATACAGACCATAACTGCAATCTGGAGCTGACTTTATTTTTTAGACACAACACAATATTTTCAGCAAAAACAAATGTCTTACAAATATAAATGTTTCATAACGTTAACATGTTGATGGACTTTTCTACATTTTGTCTGTGATACATTTCCGTGAGCATTAACTATATTGCTTTATACGGTTGTAATGTTTGTGCATTTATTCTGCAGCTCCTGTGGGGGGCGCTGCAACAGTTGGACAGACCAGCACAGGTGGTGTAGTGAGGTGTCTGGGAGACAGCTACTACATGTCAGCTGATGTCAGCCAGTTTGAGCCACATGACGTAGTGGTGCTGGCCTACAACCAACACGTGGTCATCCACGCCCAGAAGGTGTGTAGGTGTATGTGCGTTTTGGGATTTCTGAATGAGTGAGGGGGAATTAGCAGGGTATTTGTGAACTCTTGTAGCATGCAAATGTGCATGAGCGCACTCGTGGGCCTGCTGGGATGCATCACTCATGTCTGGGTAAAGCTGTTATTGTTACAAAATCACTGCAAACAAATCAGCTGCTGCCATGAATTATCATTAATCATGTCCAATGTTTTGTTTGTTGATCACAAAGTATGACATCTGCCATTTGAATCACTGATTAATATTTTGAATTTTTTAACTATTATGAATGCTTTCTAATTTCCATGAGTGACTCCAATAATTTGGGATTATCGTGAGTTTCTGAAAACAAATACAATAACATATTCTTCCATTCTGACTTAGTCAGAAAGCCCTCATCATAATTTACAAATGTCAATGTCAGGAGTCAGACAGGGTGAAGAGATCATATGACTTTCAACCATAAGACAAGAATAAGTTCTGCTGGGACCATTTTTCTTGCACTTTACCTTTAATGACACTGTTCGGTTAGATTTATGCATTAAGTCAGACTTTATATTATGCAGATAGGTTTAGGTACTAATTGGTTATGATTAGGGACAAAAAATAAATAAATCATACACACTTCCTTATACAGAAACATTTTCTTAACATTTCCTTGCCAGACGTATAACAGCTCGATGATTACCATGAGAATAATGAACCAGCATAGCACTTTAACCAGGGGACTCCAGGCATCTATTTCAGCTGTTGATACTTCAACTGAACTCAGAGAACCTGGTCTCAGGAAGAAATTCTAAACTTTGTGTTGTTGCTTCCATTGAACAAGTATAGGTGAATTAATGGTGAAAGGCAGCTGTTTGGTCTTGAGGATTTGACAGGGATTATTCCTTCTAGTGGAAGTATTCCCTGTAGTTATGTTTCCATGGCTGTATAAGGTGGAACATGTAGCACACTCTCAAAAAAGATGAGCTGATGATAGTCAAACATGGCAGGGATGACAGGGATAGTTAAGTAAATAGAGTGGTCGCCCAATAATCGGAAGATCAGGGGATTGAATCCACCGAACGGCTACTACACTCAACAAAAATATAAACGCAACACCTTTGTTACTGCTCCCATTCCCCATGGGATGGACGTAGAGACCTAAAATTCATTCCAGATACACAATATAACCATCCCTCCCAAACAGTGGTCACAAATCAGTCCAAATGTGTGGTAGTGGGCACATCTGCTATATTGAGATAATCCATCCCACCTCACAGGTGTGCCACATCAGGATGCTGATCTGACATCATGAGTAGTGCACAGGTGTACCTCAGACTGCCCACAACAAAAGGCCACCCTGGAATGTGCAGTTTTTTGCGCTATTGGGGGTCTGGGGACCCAGAACCGGTCAGTATCTGGTGTGACCACCATTTGCCTCATGCAGTGCAACACGTCGTCGCATGGAGTCTATCAGATTGTCAATTGTGGCCTGTGGAATGTTGGTCCACTCCACTTCAATGGCTGTGCGAGGTTGTTGGATATTCGTGGGAACTGGTACACGCTGTCGTATACGCCGGTCAAGCACATCCCGAACATGCTCAATGGGTGACATGTCCGGTGAGTATGCTGGCCATGCAAGAACTGGGACATTCTCAGCTGCCATCTGCCCTGAACAATGTGAACCATGATTCATCCGTGAAGCGCACACCTCTCCAACGTGCCAGACGCCATCGAATGTGAGCATTTGCCCACACAAGTCTGTTACGGCGACGAGCTGGAGTCAGGTCAAGACCCCGATGAGGACGACGGGCATGCAGTTGAGCGTCCCTGAGACGGTTTCTGACAGTTTGTGCAGAAATTGTTTGGTTGTGCAAACCAATTGTTCCAGCAGCTGTCTGGGTGGCTGGTCTCAGACGATCTTGGAGGTGAACCTGCTGGATGTGGAGGTCCTGGGCTGGTGTGGTTACACGAGGTCTGCGGTTGTGAGGCCGGTTGGATGTGCTGCCATATTCTCTGAAACGCCTGTGGAGACGGCTTATGGTTGAGAAATGAACATTCAATGCACGGGCGACAGATCTGGTTGACATTCCTGCTGTCAGCATGCCAATTGCACGCTCCCTCATTGCTTGTGGCATCTGTGGCATTTTGCTGTGAGACAAAACTGCACATTCCAGGGTGGCCTTTTGTTGTGGGCAGTCTGAGGTACACCTGTGCACTACTCATGATGTCAGATCAGCATCCTGATGTGGCACACCTGTGAGGTGGGATGGATTATCTCAATATAGCAGATGTGCCCACTACCACACATTTGGACTGATTTGTGACCACTGTTTGGGAGGGATGGTTATATTGTGTATCTGGAATGAATTTTAGGTCTCTACGTCCATCCCATGGGGAATGGGAGCAGTAACAAAGGTGTTGCGTTTATATTTTTGTTGAGTGTATGAGGTTCCCCTGAGCAAGGTATCATCTCATTTATAAAAGTATTATGGTTAAAGGCACAATAGAAAAAAAATCACATATGTAACACGTAAAAGATGTTAATCTTGATTTGGTGCTCTCTTGGTGGTATAGGCTGTAAAAGTGGGGAGTTAATACTTTGTTGTCTGACTGTGGGAGTGCAGAGATGCACCTAGACCAACAAAGCTTGGCCGTTCCATCTGTGTCTCACCATCAGTGCTACATTAAATCACACGAGGGATCATAAGCAGACATAAAATAATTTCTTAAGCCAGAAAAAAGATTGTGAAAAAACAGAATTTATCATAATAAAACATGTTTATGAGAAGACAGCATCTTCTCGTAAATCAAAAATGACTGACCGTTGTATAGTAAAATTATCTGGGCCGCTGTCATATCCATCACATCGGACTCGGATGTGGTCTGTTGAGCTGCAGACAAGCTGGAGCTTGGTGCCTTTGCGGCTTTCTCGCTCTCCGCCTCCCCTCACAGTTTGATGTTAATCATTTTTAAAAGGTGAGAGAGCAGAAGGAGAAGTGGGAAGAGCCTTCGCTGCAGTCCAGGAAAATCATTTTAACAGGGTTAAGAAGGCAAATTGGCAAAAATCCACAAGCGTTCAACCTGCCTCGAAGCCCTATAACAGTGAAAAAGCATCTTCAGAGAGCAGCAGTCAGTGCTCATTTTCCTCTGCCTCTGTTTCCCCCCGCTTGTTCTTCACCAGCTGAGCAGTGCAGCACTCCTTGCCTCCATCTCTTTCACTGCTTCTCACCTTCTTTTTGCACCCCAGCACCTTCCCTGGCCTTGTTGCTCTTCTCACTTTTCTGTGCCCTTTCTTCCTTTTCATTCCCAGCTGGTCAATCCCTTGTTTGACTTTTCATCTCCATCCTTCAGGTTTTGGATGATGGCAGCATCAGTGACACGTTCACCCATAAGTCCCTGTTCCCTGAGGATATGGACCCCCTGTCAGTCAGTGGGACCCTTAACCCTGACGGTACCCTGGTGGTGAGTGTTCGCCGGAAATCAGCACTCACTGGGAAGGAGCACCTGGGTATCCCAGTCTACAACACTGGGGCTGACCTCTGACCTGTGCGCACATAGTGTGTCTCGTGGTTTCTCCCATAGTTTTAAATGATCTTTTATAACTTTATAGTGTTGTTTATAGCTTATGCAAATTGTGTGGCCATGTGCACTGAATATTTATATAAATGAGTAACTAATTAATCATTATTTATAGTATAAGCACAACGTGGCACCACCACTTCCTCTTTTCGCTTGCAATCACATCATTTGCTTCCAGTAAATCTCTCGCTGTCTCAACCCCTCTACCAGGATGATCAAGCTAAACACTCCACAATGCATTAACAATCCCACAAATGTATCAGGCAGATTATTAAGTTCATGTTAACATCATGTTTTCTTACATTACTTTCCAAACAAAAGTCTCCAAACCCTTCAGGAACGTTCAGGTGCTGCAGGAACTAAAAGCCCAGGGAAGCCCATTGTTATCAGGCGTGTGGTAATTAGTCAAATAAAGCAACTCTTGTTTTCCCAGTGTTGTTTTTAATCACAAAAACCAGAAAAAAAAACAAAGCAAAACTGGATGATATAAAATGTAAAGCTCATCTTTGTGTTGTTTTGCTGAAGCGCAGTGAATAGACACGCTGCTAATAGCAGCAGAGGATGATGGGACAGTACTTTCAGAGCTGCACCATCATCTGGCTCACATGTGTCTGACAGAGCACTCAGCTCCTCTCTTTGATCAGTCCAGCTGTGCACCTTTTGTATTTTTACACTTCAACTCAGTTTCATAGGCATCACTGAGGCGTGTACTGATCTCATAATGCTTCCAAAACACATGTGACCTCCAGCTCAATGCTGAGGCCCTCTGTATCCTGTCAAAACGAAGACGGGGGACTGTGCTGCTATTCTGCTAAACCTGCTGGTTTTACTCTGCAGATTTATTTCTCCTGAACAATTTTTTGCAGTAAAAGATGACAGATTTATTGAATTATTATTTGCTGATGTAAAGTTTCAAACTTGTTTGAAGGTGTTTGTTCTAAAAATGTTGTAAACTGTTCAAAACCTTCATGGTTGACTTCAGGAATCCTTGTTTTTAGACGATTCAACTAATCTGTGTTTCCATGTTAATTGAGTAAATTAAACGTATTCTGTTTAACTAAAGCAGATCTTTGTTGTCCAATTTGTATCAAAATCGGGTCTTTTCTTAGACGTGGAATAAATATGTGTTTGTGTGCAAAAATGTCTAATGGTTGTTGGTTTGTCTGTCAGAGAACAAACAGATGGTGCAGAGTGGTGCTCACTGCGTCTCCCTTCTTGACTGTAAGCAGCGTCAGCTCTCAGAACAACCTCACAGTCTCGCTCAGATTCTCTACCTGCAATCTGCACACACACGTCTTAGAAAACTTTGAGGTTACATAGATCCCCGACCCACAAACCTAACCATCACCAGCAGGTCTACTTTAATAGTTGGTCTGTTGTAGAATCTGTTTTGAAGTCAAACAAAGGGCAGGAGAACAAAACACTTAATTTACATTGAATTTTAAAAACAACATATGAACTTGTTCGTGCTCATTTAAGCTTGGTTTTCACGTCTACCACTTACTGAGTGGAATATGTGGAACAGAGAGGAACTAGAGGTAAAACATGCTTGCCAACACTCGTTACATTCACTTTTAGTACAGTGGAAGCAGTAAATGCTTCCACTGTGCTTTGGATGATATTGATAGTGATGATCCACAAAAAACATAGCATGGATGACTGCATGTCATACCATCAATGATATCAGTCAGTTTTAAAAAGTTTGGAAGTTCCCACACTGTAAAAACTTACAAGAAGACTTTTTTTGAACATCTGCCTTGTCAGCATGAATGTATGGCACTTTGCCCAAGTGCTTTTTACCCCATTCGCTGGTGTTTCATCATGAAAGGAAACATTGGGTAGTTTACTTTATTCTTTCAACTCTGTCTCTCTGTTACAGCTGAAGTCAATGCATTTCAGATTATTTGGGGTTAAAAAAAATGCATGAAATGATCTCCATAAACATGCACGCATGTAAACAAGCCCAAGTCTCCCTGGAGAAGTTCTGAGTGTCAGACTTTAAACTCAGTGAGGAACAGAGCTGCAGCCTACCTAACCGATGAACTCGTTTAGCTCATTAAGCTTTTAGCACAGAACTCCCCACCCATTACAGTCCAGATGCTCCCCTCTCTTTCACACCAAAACAACACAATGAAGAAACGATGTGTGTGTGTGTGTGTGTGTGTGTGTGTGTGTGTGTGTGTGTGTGTGTGTGTGTGTGTTTGCAAATTGTGAATGTGAAAGCAGCAGAAGGAGAGGGCAGGAAAGCACAAAAGTGTGTACTGTCTGTTCATTATGGTGCCAACTGTTGCAACAAAGACTCCCGCTGGAAGAGCAGAGTCAGAAGGCTGTTAGTTCAGTTTAGAGCTGCGGTGCTGGAACAGACTCACTTGACCCACTTTAATGTCATTGGATATGTCGTGTTTACAGTTCTACAGCAGCGGTGTTGAGAAGGAAGAACAGATCATTGGCATTTCTTTTGAGGGAGCCTTTTCACGTCCCTTATCTAAAACAGTGGAAATGGAAATGCAGCGTAGTTAAAATGCTGCAACGGACAGATCTGCTCTTATAAATGTCTACCAGGCACACAATCCTTCTTAATCTTTGTGCCCATCTCGTGTCCATCCGTGAGTGAATGCAGCAATGGTCAAAGAACACAGACTGTATATAAAAGATGGACATCACCACCTGAAACTTTGTTCTGTGCATTAAGTCCCTTCCATTGGTGGACGACCTCTCTCTCTCCTTTTTTGGTTACTAAACTTCAAAGACAGGAAGTCTCGGAGCCATAATCACAGACTGTATATAAAAGATGGACAGTCACAGCGCCACTGTGGTTACTGCAAAGCCTCATTTTGGGAGTTTTGATCTGAGCATTCTACACTGACATCTCAGCTCTTTGAAACCAGTTGCCCTTAAAGCAAAACCTGATTTAATGGCCTTCTTAACACTAATGATCATAATTTATGAATCAAAATTCTTTGTTCAATAATAGAGAACGCTAAAGTCATCAGAAAAGCGTTACTAAAGATCAAGTAAGATGAAAAGTTGTTTTTTCCACATAGATTTTCTCTTTGAAGCCACAAGATTTACCCCCTGCTGGCCATCAGAAACAATTCAGGTTTAAGGATCGTTGTCAGACCCTGAAAACTCTGTCTTTCATGTGCAGTAATTGGATTTTTATGCCGATCCCTCCTTAGAGTGACCTGTTGTGACCCTACCACAGAGAAAACAATTTTCCATGTTTTTCTGTTTAAACCAGATGCTGTCAGATTACATTAATACTGTTAATGAAATCTGTTTTTCTATAATGCTATAAGTACTAGAGCTTCAGTTCACTCTGGCTCTTGTGTTGAAGTTGCTAGTAGAGACAAACAAAAATATGTGTATTTGTTTAATTCAGAAAACCTATGTTAATATGGATTATAAAAAGTTTCTTTCTTCCACGAGAGGCTATTAATATGAAGTAGACTGTGATTGTTTGGATTTTAGAACAGAAGCGTGCATAGGACAGGAGGTGAGTGTTCTTAGAAGACCTCTCCGCTGACCAAAAGGGGTTTGGACAAAGCAGCATGAAGCCTGTAACTCTCAGAGCTTTAAAAAGATTTGGGACAGACTGAACCATATTGAACACCGTAGTGGCATCGCTGTGTGTATGCCTCCCCACTGGGAGTATTAGTCAAAGACAAAAACAACACTCCAGGTGCCTTCCAGCTGCTGCTGAAGGGAGGAAAGAGAGCAGACAGCAAAGAAGCGCAGCTGCAGAAATTAAAGAAGACAGAAAAAAGAAAGAAGTCTGCAACAAATCGCCATGTTTGTTAAAATCTCATTTATTCATCACTGATATACAAAAACAATGTTTCTTTTTTTTCGGTGCGAAAAATAGCTCTGGATCTTGTTCAGCTCGGTCTGGTTTGGCCCTCGGGGGTTTGCCGTAGTGGAGGCCTCCAGTATTTACAGTCCCTTAGGAGTGGATAAAAGATTACCCTCATCAGCTGATGGGGGATTGGGGTCTTATCAAAGCCTCTCAGACTGAAGGAGAGGACAGAGGGGCTTATAATAAAACTTTCCCAGGAGCCTGTTTTATCAGGGAAAATCTGGGGTAGGCGCTTGTATGTCAGTGGCAGCTAATGTTTAAGGTAAAGGTTTCCCAAAAACCAAATAAGGTGTAAAACCCATTTTCCTTTTAAGACCTAAAGGTGTGAACAGTTTAATATTTCAACACAGATTCTAGTGAGCTTTCATGGCAGCTTCTGGGAAACCTTTGCTTTAAACCATTATTTTGTCTCCAAAGCAAAAAGTCCATTATTCTCATGCCTAATGTTACAGCAGTCACCTTTAACCAGGCATCAACATCCACAGGTCACTGGTGAATCATGTAGGGTTAGGTTAACATCCACCTCTTTTAAAGCTTATTGCCTGTTTGAAACACCCAAATGCAAACGTTTTTTTTTAGAAAACACTGTAGTGGCAATTCCTCAATGCCTCATTTGAAATGGAACTTTTTAACTTTTACTTTTTTTTAGCATGTGGCTAAAACGAAACCAAACTCAAACATAGATAAGTCCCCGGTGACTCAGTGCATGTTAAAAAGTTAACCGCTCCACAGTGGCATCATGGTACATGAACATGGAAGATTCTGGATTTTTGTGTCGGTTTCAGGATTGTTACAACCCCCTAATTCCATCGTCGCTTCATCACACAGTAGCTCCCGTGTGAGAGTAGCTTCTCTGCCTACACATACATGTTTTTACACTTTTCAGGTTTCTTTACAAAAATAAGGTTATACCGCATTCACGCCATTGATTCAAACTGGGTTACAAAGTGAGATGAACCACTGTTATTGCACAAATTGATTAACCACAAATAGATCAACCATAAAAAAACAAAACACAAAATGAGGAGGGGAGAAAAAAGAAAAGTACTACTTGTACTCTGATTAGCACTGGCTAATAAATATGCATGTAGCTGGGCCTGGGTCCGCCTGCTAGCAAAATGAGATGAAACGCAGTGAAAATGTCGGCGGAAACAAGGAAGGCTGCGGCAGGAGCTGGAATAATGAAAATCGATGAAAAGCACAAACAAATGAAAAGAACCAAATCAGTGGATGTCGGTCACTTGTCCCCCCCCACCCGGGTGAGCTGTAATGGGGGTGTTGGGGAAGGTTCCATGGAGATAAGTGCACTCGCATGCTCTGAAACCTCACCCACCCCACTCCCATACTGTATTTGCGTGTCTGTTTGTGTGTACAGAGCAGGTTCTCTGGTTGTGTACACGCACACACCCGCACACCCCCACCCCAAGTATCGATTGCTTATTCCCGCTGTTAAAGAAGAGGAGGCACTTGTGAAATGAACATGTCAACAGTGGACCGCATGCTTCCACATTAACGTCTCATGGCTTCGTGATTACATTTCTTCCATTTTTCTCGCCATCGGGAGTCCCCCAGTTAGTGTTATTTGCATTTTACAAAAAAAGGACAAAAAAGTCTATAATAATACAAATATATCCAACATCACGTTAAAATTTGCATTAGAAAAAAGGAAAAAAAACAAAAAGAAACTTTAACTTTAAAAATCAACATAATGCGACAAATATAAAACAAGCCCCAAATTTCCTTCCAACAAGTCATGACTGGTTAAGACATTCAATAATGATTTTATATTACAGGAATGAAATTAAATATATTAATCTTTAAGTAAAAATGTGCTAACCCAAAACCCCCCCCCCCCCATCCTGGGTTAAAATCAGGGGCTGAATAAAGCTCGCTGGATGAGTGGAAGATGCCATCGAAGAGAACAAAAATCACAGGCACATGATGGCAAACCTCATTCACTCCATCCATATTCATTCCTGTCAAGCTTTTGACTTTTTTTGGGTTTTTTTGGTACGTTATGTTCATAGAAAACTCCCCCCCACATGCACTCTCTCTCATGCAAAGGCATGCTGCTATGTCACTGTGTGCGTTTTCAATTCATGGGGGGGTTGGGTGCAGCAAGACAAGACACGACCCGATAAACTAAAATCCATGCAACACATCGCACACAGAAGTGAACTTGGAGGGATATGTGTGTGAGTGCATTTTTAAGGCATTCAGGGCCAATTCTGCAGGAAGTAGTGTCAGTAAAAAAAAAAAAAAAAGGAGCATGTCTTTAAAAGATGTGTTTGTCAGTAGTCAAAAATAAGTAACAAATATAGGGAAAAGATGGTTAGACGCTAGGCAAACCAGATCAGTGTTTTACTGTTGATGAGCAGCCGAGCCTGGAGCATTATGGCAGACATGAATTATTAAACTCAAAGTACTTTATCGTTATCTGTCATGACAGAAACCCCACTGCAGTTAAAACATTGACACATCAGGTTTCTGGTTTAACACGAGGTGTGATCAAACTAACTCGTTTTAAAGTTCGGCAGGTCTCAAGTCAATGAACCATCTTCTTGGGCATGGTAATCTATATGAATTGAACATGGTCCAGTGGTGCCCGAGAAGATAACCTTGAAGTTGAGATCAGCCAAATTTGAATCAGGTAAGCTGACGAGTACTCGGAAGTTTCTCCAGTGGTGATGAAGTTGGTGATGGGACTGGTAAATTAACTGGAATGAATGATTAAACTAAATCTGTGAATGCTCTCTGCTGGTCACTTATAGATTTTCTTTAATGCTTTCTAATAAATAATGTTACTACTAATGTTGGTCATGGTTCCCACATGCCCGCACGTCATCATTGGGCACTCTTGCACTGTGCGCCTCACCCTGTGAACCACCCCGCCATTTATCTGTTGGGGTTATGTCTCTGATACAAACTTACATGGCACTCAAAGGCAGATTGATGAGAGAGCACAGAGCAGCTGGTTAGGTAATGACGGCTTCATTCTTTCAGCCATCCATTTGCTCCATGCTCTTCCTCCCTCCCTCACTTGCTTCCTGCCCTCTCCATCCGCCCCAACCCTCTCTAGAACACTTATTAAAAGCTATATTTAGATAAGCAGAAAACCTTGACTCGCCGAGTGCATCGCCGTTAAAATGTTGGTGTGTGTTTCTATGTGCGTGTGAAGGCTGCGGCTACAGCATGAAAGGACGTTATGAAAAGGGCTACAGGTGCCTCAGTCGCTGCCAACAGGC